>NC_043704.1:733642-742789 GCF_006229205.1 Suricata suricatta
CACGACGCCTCCTTGCCCCGCTGCGGGTCACGGCCACGGCCTCCCCTGCCCCCCCGCGCGGCCCGCGAGCACGGGTCCCGGGAACAAGCCATCGGGTCCCGGCCGTGGGCTGGTGTCAGCGCGCTTGCTGCGTCCAGGTCTCCGTGTCCGCCCCGCTCACACCCTCACCGCGTCCGGGCCGTGTGGGGCGGCACCCTTGCGCCGCGTGTCCTGCGCACCGCTCCGGGGTCTGGGTGGCCCACGCCCAGGTCACGGCCCAGAGCCCCGGTCAGTCATGGGCGACACTGCCCGCACGAAGCCGCATCCGGAGGGCTGGGGCCACGCGCACGGGTGAGTTCCCGGCCCCGAGGGTCAGCACAGTGGCCTGCGGCCCCCTGGCAGCTCTGGTCTCCACTCCGGTGTGTGGCCAAGACGCCATCGAACGTCTCTGGCAGGAATAAGAGAGCGTGTTGGCAGGATCTGGGGTCGGAAGACTGGGGGACCCGGCCGCGCCTCCTGGCCGTGCTGCCTCTGACCCCCCACGGGCGTCCCTAAGTCCTAGCCCTTGGCTCCCAGTCGGGGTGCCCGGCCCCCCAGGGGCGTCCGCCTGCGCCCACGCCTGCCCTCGCGCTCTTCCAGCCCCCTCCAGGGCTCCCTGGGGTCCCACGAGGACCCGGACAGGCTCTTGGGGCCCCTCCACCCACGAGGGACGTGTGCCTGCAGGGCCTTTTGCTTCAAAGATTCTTCTCTGTTGTGAGGACACTGACCGTTGTGTCATTTCCTAGGGATGCTGTGACCACTGCTCACACTGGGGAGCTCGCTCCCACTCATTCTCCCACGTCTGGAGGCCAGAGGTCCCCCATACAGGGGGGCGACAGGGAGGGCCCGGCCCCCTCCAGCCTCCTGGCAGTGGCCACACCCTTGCAACCTCTGCTTCGCTTGTGCCTCTTCTCCGTGTCTGTGTCAAAATTTCCCTCCTCTTATGGGGACTACAGGGACACGAGGCGTTGGACGAGTGCCCCCCCCCCCCCCCCCCCCCCCCCCGTTAGTGTGACTCATTATAAATTGATCACATCTGCAGAGACCTTGTTTCCAAATAAGGTCCCCACCCCAAGGGGCTGGACCTCCCCAGATCTGCCGGGAGCACAGTTCAGTCCGCATCCCGGGCATGCTTTTCCATCCCTTAACTTTTCCCCTTCTGGGGCGTATTTTGCATGCCGCTTGGAAAGAGTATGTTGCTAGAATATTTACCGGTGTGAGCGTTTGTATCTCTGCAAGAATTTCATAAATGCAATGAATTAACAACTTCATGACTTGAATCTGCTTCACACGTAAGCAATTACTGATACATTGATACTTTTTTCTTCCTTATCCGGCGATTTAAAAATCACCGTTTTTTTTTCTTTCCCATTTAATCGGCTGTTTGCTTTTTTCTTTCATCAACAATTTCAGAATTTATACACCTATTTCTTTCTTGTACTATTTATTCTTAAGATGTTTAACATGAATACTTTATAATCTCTAAGATTCCAATGTATTTGGTAAGGTCTGTGCATCTTCACAACAAAAAAGGGATACAATGTGCACCTGCTCACATAATCCCTATTACTTTTGTCAAAAATGTTGGCTCCGAATGAAACTTTAAAATAAGTATTACTTACAATTTACAAATGAGGTTGCTCTGTTTTCACTACTTCTGCTTTTACTTATAGTCACGTTTGCCTTGTTTACCTACACTTCTTCATTGTCTCCCGTTCTTTTTTCAAGTATTATTTTCTTCCTTATTTTTCTGAGGATTTAAATACATTTTGCAGTCATGTTCTCTGTATTCCTGGGAACGAGTCCTCTATTTGCTGGATGCTGACGGCAGAATACCCTGCTCCAAAACATGCCACTTTGCGTTCGGATTATTTGGAGCTAAAGGCACTTAAGAAACAGCAGATACCAAGACTTAAGGCGAGTGTAACCCGAACCCCATCATGGTCCTTTGGGGCTCCAGCCTCCGGGGTATTAAGGATGGTGATGAGTCTGGTTATGAAAACAGTCTGGTCCAGGCACAGTGGCAGATGCGGGAGATACAACAGAGAAGACCTGGAAGCAGACGTCTGTGCACGTGGAAACCAAGGTGCATCACGAGGGAGGTTCCCACCTCACACCTCATGCAGCCGGTTCCCGCAGGAACAAGCACTCGTGTGTCAGAACCCAAGTGGAAAACATGGAGGAGAAAATACGGGAAGATACAGATGTGACCTCTGGGTAAGGAAGGAATTCTCAAACAAGACTCAAAACTTCACAAGCCATAAAGAAGAGATGGACAAATAGGACTCATTGATACAATCATCAAGACACTGGAGATTGTCCTGGAAGCGGCCGGAAACTGGGGACTGTGCCTGCGGCGGTCAAGCTAGCCGGGGGCCAGATCTACAACATCTCGGGAGCTCCTGAAAGTCATGAGAAAGACAGTCTAACAGAAAAATGGCAAGAGCTGCAAACAGGCACTTCACTGAAAGGAAACACGGTCCTTACTCTAACGTGGGGAGACACTCATCGTACTGGGATTCAGGGGAATGCTGATTACGTCACCGTGCGCGCTTTACACCCACCAGAGAAGGAATATTAAAAAGTCACCTAAGCCCCAGGACCCGCGACCCATTGGTGATGGGAGCAAGATTGTGTCCGGCCACTTCCGGAAACAACGTGGCCGAATGCCACGCCCACTCCCTGGGTGCCCATCCTGGAGGGGTGCGGCCGCCGCTCCCCCCTCCCCGCGCCTGCAGGCGCACCTACAGGGTGTCGCGCAGGCAGCAGGCAGGGCCATGGTGGCCGAAGCCCAGGGCCTCTGGCCGCAAGTGGCGAGTTCACGGTGCCGGGGGGCAGGCCAAGGGCGAGTGTCGTCTATGAAAGTCACCCCGTGCCCTGCACCAGGGGCCCCCAGGGGAATGTCTGTGCCAGCAGTCCCCGTAGTAGTGAACACGAGCGGACCCTGGAAACACCCGCTCCCGTCTGCACCGGCCACGCCCTGGATGCGGTCTGGCAGCGAGAACTCGTGCGTGGGCGGCGTCAGCCCACACACAGGGCCACACGATGGTGCTGGCCCACAGACGGCTCAGTACAGTTCTGCGTGACAACACTTAAAACAAGAAAAGCTACGACAGACGCGTGCACTGAGGTAAAACCTTTAGGGCAAGCACCAAAATGCTCAGCGCCAACCTCCGCTGTGGCCTCCGGCAGGGACGAGGCTGGGCGTGGAGGGGCGGTGGCCGTCCCAGCACCCGAGGGACCCTGCATCGCGGGGGCGGCGGCCTGTTTCCCTCCATCCCTGCACCGCACCTGCACCTGCACGCAAAGCGCTCTCCCGGAACGCGCGAGACCGCGCATGCGTCTTTTTGCATTTTAACAGCTTTATTGAGATATATTTACATATCGTAAATTCGCCCATTTAAAATGTACAATTCAGTTGTCTTAGTCTCTCTACAGAGCTATGCAACTCTCTGGTTAGAATGTTTCCCCAGCCCCAAAAGAAGCCTGTTACTCCTTGGCGGTGTCCCTGCAGCCCCTCCCTCCCCAGCCCTGCAGCCGCCAGACTCCAAGCGTTGCCTGTTCTGGACATTTATGCAAATAGATTCACACAGGATGTGGTTTCCGTGCCTGGCGTCTTTCTCTTAGCTGGATTTCGAGCCGCATCCACGCAGCAGGGCGCGCGCGCTGTTCCTTTCTGTGGGCAAACAATACTCCACCGCTTCTGCACGCAGCCGCCGACGACAGTGGCTCTGTCTCCGCTGTTTGGCTGTGACCAACGACGCTGCGGTGAACACACGTGCAGCCTGGATGGGCGCGTTTTCACGTCACTTGGATGGACCTGAGTGACGTCACCGAGTCTTTTGGAAGCTCGACGTTTAATCCTTTGAGGAACCGTTAAAACTTTCCCCAGGGACCGGGCCCTTTTCCGTCCCCACCAGCCGGGTGGGAGGCCCCAGTGTCCCCCAGGCCCCCGGTTTGTTACTGTCGGGGGGGGGGGGGTGACGAGACCTACCCCCCTGCCCCGAGGACGAACGGTGTTCATTGGGAGCTCCTGGGCTTTCTGGGCATTTGTTCATCTTCTTTGGGGGAATGTGTGTTCAAATCATTTGCACATTTAAAAGTTGTGTTGTCTTCTATTACTGAATTATAAGCATTTATTATGTGTTCTGGATACAAATCCTTTATCATACATTCAATTTGGAAATGCTTTCTCCTAGCCTATGGGTGGTCTTGCCACTTTCTCTGCGGTGTTCTTTGAAGCACAAAGGTTTAATTTTATCTAAATCTGAGCTATTGATTTTTTTCTTTTATATTCATCTTTGTGTCATATCTAAGAAATCATTGCCCGACCCAGGGTCACACAAATTCTCTCCTGTATTTTCTCCGAAGGTTTCAGTCTTCATTATCACATTCAGGTCTACTATTTACTCTGAGTTAATTTTTGTGTTTGGTGTGAGGCAGGGATCAAAGTCATTCTCTGCGTGGGCATATCTGGCTGACCAGCATCCGTAGAAAAAACCTCTTTTCACCCATTTAATTGTCACGGCAGCTTTGTTGGAGGTCCACTGACAGTGGACGCAGGGGTTATTTCTGGACCCTCAGTTCTGTTGCTTTGATCTGTATGTCTGTCCCTGCCTCAGTGTCACGCACCCTCACTACCGAAGCTTCGTAGCAGGTTTTGAAATCAGGACGTGACCCCACTGCTTCTTCTGCTTCGATTTCGTTTGCTCTGGTTTTTGTAAACTATTAGCGTGGGGTGTTAGCCTATCAATTTGAGATCTTTCTTCTTTTTAAAAGACAGGAATTGGAGCTATAAACTTCCTCCTAAGTACTTATTTTTTGGTATTTTGTGCTTTTGTTTTCATTCATTTCAAAGTATTTTCTATTTTTTCTGGTGATGTCTTCTCTGACCTGTTAATTATTTAAGTGTGTTGCTTAGTTTCTACATACTTGTGAATTCACCTTCAATGTTTCCTGTTTCTGATTTCTAGTCTAATTCCATTGCGATCAGAGAATATGCCTTATATGCTTTCTGTAAGTTTATTGAAGTTGGTTTTATGGCCCAGTGTGTCACCCATCCTGGAGAACTTCCATGTGTACCGGAGAAGAATGTGTGTTCATTCTGCTGCTCTGTTGTCTCTATTTCTCTTAATTCTTTTTGTTCATGCTGCATGTATTTTAGGGCTCTGTTATTAGTTGCATATATGTTTATAATTGTTATATCTTCCTGATAGATTGGACTTTTTATCAACATAGAGTGTCCCTCTTGATTTCTAGTAACGTTTTTCTTTAAAAGTTTGTATTGCCCTGTACTAGCACAGCCATTCCAGTCCCTTACATTTGCTATTTGCATGATAAGTATTGTTCAGACTTTAACTTTTTAATTTCAACTTATTTGTATATTTCAGTCTAACATGTATCTCCCATAGACGGCATCAATTTGGATCTTGTGTTTTATCTAACGTGATTTTCTCTGCCTTTTGATTACAGTGTTTAATCTACTCGCATTTAATGCTATTACTCATATGGTTGAATTTTTGCCTGACAGTTTGCTTTCTGTTTTTTATGGCTCATGTATTTTTTGGTCCTTTATTCCTACTGACTGTATTTTTGTTTTATGGGTAAGTAGATGCCACTCATTATACCATTTACATTTATTTAATCATTTTTAACTACATACTTTAAATTATTCTCTTAGTGATTGCTTTAGGGCTTGTAATATCCATCTTAAGTTGTATTCTATTTCATTCTTATATTAATTTCAGTAAGATACAGAAACTTTATTCCTATATAGTTTTATTTCTTCTTCCTTTATTTTTGTACATATTATAACTGTACATGTTAAAAACCCAACATTATTTCAATTATTGATGTATATAACACGTCTGTTAGAGAAACAGAGAAAAAAGGAAGCAAATATATATTTATTAATATTGTTATTAACACAATTTATTATGTTTTATTCTCTTCATTTCCTGTGAGGCTGAGGTGTCATTTGCTGTCATTTCTGCTCCTTCCTGTGATCATGTTGTGAGACAGCGTGTGCTTATCTAGGTCACCGCCCGGCAGCACAATTTCATCGATATTGTTTTATACAATTGATTTTTAAGTCAGGAGAAGACATTCGTAACTATACTGTCTGTATGATTAGGTAAACAATTAACCTTTACTGATGCTCTTTCTGTTTTGTGTGTTTGAATTTGAATTACTGCTTGGGGTCACATGCCTTTTAGCTCAAGGAAATTCCTTGACTATTTCTTGTACAGTAGGCCTGCTAGCAACAGACTTTCTCAGTTTCTGTTTACTTGTGAATCTTATTATTTCATCTTCACTTCTGAACGATAGTTTTGCTGGTGTATGATTCTTGCTTGATAGATTTTTTTTTTCCCTGGGGCACTTTGAACATGTCATTCAACTGCCTTCTGACTGCATTTGCTTCTGACGAGAAGTCAGCTGTTGATTCTCCTGAGAGTCCTTTGTACGTCAAAGTCATTTTCCTCTTAACGCTTTCAAGATTTTCTCCTTATTTTTGGACTTCAGTATTTTACTGTCATGTGTCTGGATGTGTAGCTCTTTGTTTCTAACCTATTAGGAATTTGTTGAATTTCTTAAGTATAGAGATTATTGGTTTTCATCAAATTTGGGATGTTTTCTGCCATTATTCCTTAGACTATTTTTCTGCTTCCTTCTGTTCCGTCCGCTGGAGATCTTGTCCTGTGCATGCTGACGCATCGGATGGCATTTCCCTTCTCCATTCCTTTTCTGTCAGTCCTTCAGGGTAAATCATCTCCATTAATCTGTCTTCAAGTTCAATGGTCATTTTCTTCTGCCAGCTCAAGTCTACTGATGAGCCCCTCTAGTGAATTTTCCGTTTCAACTATTACACTTTTCAACTCCAGGTTTCCATTTGGCTCTTTTTTTTTTTTTTTAATAATTTCTAGTTCTTTATTTACATTCCCTATTTGAGGAGACAATGCTGTCGTATCCTTTTTCTTCTTTAAACATGGGTTCCTTTAGTTCTCTGAGCATATTTATAATATTTGCTTTCAACTCTCTGTCTGCTAAATGCGACACCAGGGCCCCAGAGGCCGTTTCAGCGCCTGTGTCTCCCTGTATGTAGGTCACATTTCTCTGTTTCTGAAAACGTCTCATAACGTTCTGTTGAAAGTTGGACGTGTTCGTCGAGCTATTGCAGCCACTCTGAGTCCTGTCCCATCCCCTCCCGCCGCTGTGTGTCTGTTTGGGGATGTGGCTAATCCCGTGAAGCCCGTTTTCCCGCGGGGTGTGCTCTGTGTGTCTGTGCTCAGAACTCTCCTCTTGCTCTTGTCTCTAAGCCCAGCTCCCTGGAGGTTAGCTATGTCCTCACAGCGCACCCTCGGCCACGATTCCTCAGAAGCTGCGGTTAGGCTGCTGAGCCAGAAGGTTTGACCCTTTATTGCTGGGTCTGCGAGGGCCTGGAGGCTGTGGTCACAACGCAAAGTTGCCCATGTTCCGCCGGGGACTGAAACTCCGTCCTTGGCTGCTCCTAGGAGTACACGGCCTTGAGCGCAGCTCTGTGGGGCACCAGGGGTGACAGGTTTTAGCCAGGGCTTCCTGCCGCCGCTCGCCTTGACCTCCCTGTGCAGCTCCTGCTGGCTCGCCCTCAGTATTGCGCTCAGCCATTACCTTCCATTGACTGCTGGCGATCGTTCTAGTTTTTGGCAATGGCTTGGCGCGTAAATTCCTCCCCAGTCTGACCAAATAAGGTCAAGCTCCTCGGGCCAGAATGTTACCGATGTGTGCAGCTTCCTCTGCCCCCTGCCCCCAGCAGACCCTCTGAGTGGAAGCTGGTGGGGAGGGACTCCGAGCTCGTCCTAGGAGTCTCCCTGTGGAGCAGGAGCTGTGAGTGTGGGGGAGACTGGAACCCCTCCCCCCAGTATACTTCTCCCCACAAAGACCGGTGGGGACACAGGACCTGCCAATGACCGCTGGCCGCCATGCTGGCTCTCCCACCCCGGGTCCTGGGAGGCTGGGCATCGCCGTTTACCTCCTGAGCCACCGGAGTGGCTCCTAACGACCCGGAGCTGGCTGGTTGTATCTCTCCCTCGAACGGCCTTGACTGCTCTTACTGAGTGCCCACAGGCTTTCGTGAAATAAATGCTTTTAAATGTGTCTGTTGGGCCCTTTGATTAATCTCCAAAGACTTCACATCATTGGCTTTGCTAATTCTGACTGATGTATTTCTTTGGGGGAGAGTATTTTAAAAATTTTTTTTAAAAATATTTATTTTTGAGAGTGAGAGAAAGAGTGCAAAAGGGAGGAGGCAGAGAGGGAGACGCGGAATCCAAAGCAGCTCCAGGCTCTGAGCTGTCAGCACACAGCCCGACGTGGGGCTTGAACCCATGAACCATGAGATCATGACCTGAGCTGAAGTCACACACTTAACTGAGCCACCCAGGCGCCCCCTTTGTGGGAGAGGTTTGCTGAACTCTGCTCACTCTCATTTCAGAAATTTCTACCAGTTCACATATTTTTTAAAGGGAAAGTTATTTGAATTTCTTTTTTAAAAATTACGTGTACTTTACAATGAACATGTACTGCTTAGACAACAAAGAAGAAACAATCACATCCCCACTTTCAGGTGTCAGAACACGTGGTGCTGAAGGAGTCACCTTGTGCCCCAACCCACTGTGTGTGACTCCTTGTGGCTGGCGCTTCCCCAGCCCAGCTTCACTTTCTTTGAGACTGGTGACATTTCCCCATCATTTTCATCCTTCACCTGCTGTGTTTTCCTGGGACTTCTTTGTGCCAGAAGTCAGGCCTCTCCAACACCCTCCTGCTCCCTGGGTGGACTTGAGGTCAGGACGACGTGTCTACCCTGTGAGGCAGCCCGTGGTGTGTTTAGTGCTGGGTGGTCGCTGCTGGGACACAAAGGCCCCGCAGGAGGCGCCCCCTGGGCAGGGCAGGCTCGGCTCCTGGGAGTGGAGGCGTCTGTCCCTCTGACTGCAGTGCGGACGTGCCTGATGGTCACCGGATGGTCCCCTGTGCCCTGGAGGACAGAGGTGGCTCCGGGGCCTCGGCACAGGGTCTGCTGGACACGGCGATCAGCCCCACGATGGGGAAGCCGCAGACGGTGTCTGGACGCAGCTGCGCTGGGAGGGGAGGGCC
>NC_043704.1:742889-751200 GCF_006229205.1 Suricata suricatta
GGTCTGACCTCACAGAACCCCGACCCCAGGATGGTTTTAGAGGTTTCTACAATAGACAAAGAAGGTGCTTCTCAGATAAGCTGAGAAAAATGTAAATGGTCAGACTGAAAGGTCCCAACGGCCCCACCGGGGACTCGTGGCGGCTCGCGTCCTCCGCGGCAGGAGCCCACGGTCAAGGACACGCGTCAGGGAGGGGGGCGCCGGGACCTGAAGGGCATCCGGCGGTCACACCCGATCCGGCAGTTACTGCGTTTTAAGGAGGTTCATCCTTCAGGGGTCCTGATAGAAAACGGCCGTTTTCGAGTAACGGAAATGGTCAAACTGAGCTCAGTCGGTTTGTCGGAGCCTCTAGAGAACGTGAACACGAGGTACACAATGGGGTCGGTTCGCTCACAACAGTTGATGGAGAATTTAATCAAACTAATGGGGAACGTTTGTAAAGTGCGGCGGGAAACGGGCACCTGGGGCTCCGTCTGAGTGGCCGACTCCTGGGTTCGGCTCAGGTCATCGTCTCACAGTCGTGGGTTCCAGCCCCTCATCGGACTCCGCGCTGAGTGTGCACAGCCTGCTTGGGGTCCTCTCCCTCTCTCTGTCCCTCCAGCGCGTGTGTGCACACACACTCTCTCTCTAAATAAACAGCCTTAAAAAAATGCAGCAGCAAGACAAACCAGAGGACTTGCTTCTCACCAGCACAGAATTACAAGGAATGGATTTACCTTTCCGCCGGAAACAAGAAAAGACAAGGACAGAAAACAAAGTACATGCGCAGTGGTTTTCCACACGGTGGGTGAGGGCGGCAAAAGGGACCGGGCCGGAGCGGGAGGGAGCAGAGCAGGTCCCCGGGGAGGCTGGAGGGTCTCTGGGCTGTGGCGTGGGTGCGGAGAACGAGACCTCGCCAGCTGCCCGAGAGGGCAGGGGGCTGGGGGTGGGGGCAGGGGGAGGGACAGTGCGGGAAAGCGCAGGGCCGCAGGGGGAGGCCGCTCTCCTGCATTCACAGGGTCCCTTCCGTGCAGGTGAGTCAGGAGGGTCCTCAAGTTAAAGGGGAGGTCCTTCTGGAAGGATGGAGGGGAGGGCGGCCTAGTCGCCCCGATAGAGCAGCTGGTGAACCTGAAGGATCTCCGTAAACGCTCAAAATGAAAACTCCTCAGAAAAGAGTTAAAAATGAAAAGGGCAGCAGCGAGCTGGGCCCGTCGAGGAGTCTAACGAGTGTGTGACCGGAGGGCGCGCAGGCGAGGAGGCAGCGCGCTGGGGGCGGAAGATGGGCCTGAAGAAACAATGGCGGGACACTCCCCCAATCTGATGGACACTGTCAAGCCGCGTAGGACCCAGCGGCTCGAGGACACCAGGCGCAAGCCACCAGGACACCGCGCCAGGCTCAACTGCCCAAAGCCGGTGGTGAAGACTTGGTGAGGGAGGGCGCGTCACGGCGGACAGACCGGCAGAGCTGGCGGCGGGCGGCCTCCCGGGGCCCGGAGCGCATCTGTGACGTGCGCGACACACAAGACGGAGCATCGCGGAGCCAGCCTACGCCCTCTCGGGAGCAAGGGCTAGGTGCGGCTCGGCCTAGACCGCCGGCGCCCGAGGACAGGGCCCCGGCGGGCTGCGCAGCGGACGCCCGAATCTGCGCAAGGAAATGAGGTACTCGGGGGGCCCCGAGGGGAAACACGGACCTTCTCCTAAGTAATCCCTTCTGAACACGTAAGACGTGGGTTTTTACAGAACAATAATGACCACATACGACCTGTGCGTGAACAAAACGTGTGGCACGTTATCAAGAGAGGGCGCTCTCCTCAGGCCCGCGTGCTGCGTGGGAGGCGCCCTGTCACTCGACGGTGGGCGTGACACGTTTGTGACCCTGATTCAAAAATAACAAAATAAAGGGTTGTAGCTGACAGGCCAATTTGGGAGACACAAGAGAATCAGAGAAACACTAAGTGAATCCAGAACACGTCAGAAAATGTCACAAAACAGAGCCTCTGTGGGACCGATAGACAACTGCTACGTGACAGACTCGAATCCCAGTACGCTAATGATCACAATGAGCACAGAGGGTCTGGATATCCCGATAGACAGATGATCCGTTTAGATGAAAAAGCCCAGGCGTAGAGGAGAGTTGGCTTTAACCATAAACACAAACAGCTCGAGTAACGGGAGGACAACGCCCCCTGCGAACACTAATGGCCGAACGCGGGAGCGGCTGTTCCCACGTCCCACAAAGTGGACTGCGGACCGGAAGCCGCCGCGAGGAACGGAGAAGGCCGTCCCGCGAAATCACAGCAGCCAGCTCCTCCGGAGGACACGACACGGAACATCTACGCCCCCAAGAGCAGCGTTCCAAAACAAACAAAGCGAAAGCAGAACTCTGAGGACAGACGACAAGTTGGCGCCGAGCTGTGCCGTTTGTAAGATACAGGACTGACACACGCACACCAGTTTTGCTGCCCTGCCCTTGCTCGTGCTGTCAGATCACTCCACAAGTTCCACACCGTCCTAATCAAAACCGCAGCACACGTTTTGCGTGGAAAATTAGCCACAGATTCCTACATTCATATGGAAACGCCAAAGGACCTAGAAGAGTCAAAACAACCTTGAAGAGGAAGAACAAGTTTGGAGGATGATCACTACTCGGTTTCAAGACTCCTGGCAGGGCTGACGTGATCGGGGCCGGGTGGTGAGAGCAGAAGGACAAACAACGGAGCGGTGGGACAGAGCAGAGGCCCAGAGCAGGCCACACGTACACGGAGGGCCGCTTCCGGATAAAGGTGCAGAGACGATTCGGTGGGGGATTAAAGTCACAAAACTTCTAGAAGAAAATATAGAAGAAAATCTTTGTGATCCTGGGTTAGTCAAAGATTCCTTAGATACGACACTGAAAACACTGTCCATGAAAGAACAGACTGATAATTCAGACTTCATCAAAATCGAAAACTTCTGTTCCAAAGCCATCACGGAGAGAATGAAAACACAAGTCACAGACTGGAAGAAAATATTTGGGAAGCATATTTCTGGTAGAGGACTCCTAGCTAGAATATATCACGACTCCCCGGGGCGCCTGGGGGCTCAGTTACGCGTCCAGCTTCAGCTCAGGTCACGATGTCCAGTACATGGGCTTGAGGCCCGCACCAAGCTCGGAGCCTGGAGCTGGATTCCGCGTCTTCCTCTCTCTCTCTGCCCCTCCCCACTTGCACTCTGTCTCTCTCTGAAATAGATAAATGTTAAAAAATAAAAAAAGAAGAGAATATATAAAGATTCTCAAACTTAATTTAAAAAACACAATAAGAAATAGGCAAAAATTTTGAACACACACTTCAGCAAAGAAGGTGTAGGTGCCAAATAAGCAGCAGGAAGGAGGCTCAGCATCACTGTCATCAGGGAAATGAAGACTGAGGCCACAGTGAGCTGCCACCTCAAGCCCTCGGACGGCTGACGGGAAAAAGACTGTTAGTGACTGTCCCTGAGGACGTGCAGCCCCGGGGACGCCGTGTAACATGGCACAGCCACTTGGCAAGCAGTGTAGACGTTTCCTGCAAAGTGAAACAACACGTCCCACAGTCCGGTCACTCCACTCGCGGGTGTTTACTTGCCCAAGAGGAAGGGAAGGACGCGTCCGCACAGAGACGCGCATGGGAGCATGTGGGCCGCTGACACCACCTTGCCGAGGTTGGGGGCCACTCCCCGGGGCCCAGCTCCCTGCGGTGCGGGGGACCCCAGGGCCGGTGACACGTGGCCACTCAGGCTCTCTCTTCCTGACTTCTGCCGGGTGTCCCGTGTGGGGTGCACCGCGATGCTCCCCAGGTCACTCCTGGGCTCCTGCTTCCACGTGTCTCTGGCCTGGACTCTGGCCACAGGCCTCAGAGCCCGGCTCTCTATGGCACCCCCAGCAGTCCCAGCTGAGTGCCCGCCCCCGGCCGCTGCCACAGCCCCTCTTTCTAGAGCTCAGACCAAGGCCTTCCCACCTGCCTGGACCCTCTCGTTCACAGCCCACTTCGGATCTGTTGGGAATCCTGTTAGTTCTTCTCCAAGATGTCTCCGGAACACGGTGCTCCCTGGCCCAGGACGCCACCTTCCATCGGTCGCCGCAGCCTCCCTCCCTCAGCCGGCCCCATGGGGGACACTCCAGTGCCCCCTGCCCACCTCTCACACGCACGAGCTCCCGGTCCCTCCACCTGCTCTTCTCCAGGACGTCCCCCTCTGACCGCTCCCCACCACAGCTTTTCCGTGTCCACGGCGCTGTCCACCTTCTAAGACACGTACTCAGCCCGTCTACTGGCCACCCGCTGCCCCAGCGCTGGGGGGGGGCCTGTGTGCACCATGTCCCCATCAGCTCCTGGGCCCGCAGCCCCAGCCTCGGCCAGGGGCCTCTGGGAGGACGTGTGTCCAGATGGTCTGGGCACACAGGGCAGATGGTCCCCCCTGCTCAGGGATGCCCTGCTCAGTCTGCGGAGGCCCAGCGGCTCTGCCTGGGGGCCTGGTTCCTTCACGGTCTGCCGTGAGGGACTGTGGGGGCGTGGGTGTCCACGGCGGCGCCTGTGTCCCGCCCGGGGCTTCGGTGTCCGGAAGAGGCACAGTGGGCTCTGGGGGTGAGCCCAGGTGAGTGCACCTGCTCTGGGGGTGAGCCCAGGTGAGGGACGTACGTGTTGCACAGTGAGCGGAGCAAGCAGCTCTGCAGGGGTGCGTCGTGCCCACTCTCGGGCTGGGCGTGGCTCCTGTCACCGTGCGCGGCCCGGCCCCGCAGCCCGTGGTGGTGGGAGAGGTGAGTTCTACCAATTAGAAATGGTGTTTCCATTATCGGGATTGGAAGTTCTGCAAAAGCGGCAAAGCCAGACATTTGAGGAGGGCTGGGCAGGAACGAGATCCTGATCTGGGTAAGGAGCCAGCAGGCGGCCACCAGGGGCGTGTGCCCGTGCTCGTGCGGGCCGGAGGGGGTGGAGGGCACAGACAGGATCCAGAGCCAGTGGGGGGCAGCGCACAACATTTATTGAACTCCGCCGTGGTGCAGAGGCGCTTCCTGGCCAGCCACCCCGGAAGTCGCCTCGGGGCCCACGTGTGCGTCCCCAGCACTTGACGTGACGACTCAGTGAGGTCAGGACTCCAGCACCCCTGCCTCACCCGCGCCGTGGGTCAGGACCCCATCCTCCAAGCTGCTCCCCGCCCCCCGCACAGGCTCTGGGGAGCAGAGTCAGCACGGGGGTGGGGGCCGCCGGGCGGGTGCGAACCCGCTCAGAGCAGCCACAGTTCTGGGAGAGACGGCTTGTGGGAAGTGCTGTCAGATGTCAAAGCAATTCTCAAACAGGTACATGGACACTAAGGGATGGTATTTCTAAAATGTCACAGATGAGAATGCCCCCAGAGCATTTAAAATAATGAACACCGCATGCCAATGCATGAACAGACGGGCATAAATTAATTCCCAGAGAGGGGTCGGGGACAGAGCCTGGAGCCGACACACACAGAATATAGATCTGCTTTGTTGGTGTGTGTAAGTCTACGGCATATAACATCTGGTAGTAAAGAAAACCTCTATTTATATTTGCGACGCAGGGCAGGTGGGCGGTCTGTACAGAGTGTGCGAGCCGGGTGGGGGTCAGGTTCGCGGAGCGGAGGCCGCTGGGCACGGTTAGAGTGCGCCCATCCCAGTGACCTCAGACGTCAGCCTGGAAGACACAAAGGCACAGAGAAGATAGGTCACAATGTTCTCATACAACGGTTCCAGAAGCGAAAGGTTCACCCCGTGTGCGCGCGTGCGTGCGTGTTTAGGTTTATTTATTTTGGGAGAGAGAAAGGAAGCAGTGGCGGGGCAGAGAGGGTGGGAGAGAGAGAATCCCAAGCAGGCTCTGCACTGTCAGCACAGAGCCCAACACGCGGCTTGAACCATGAGCTGTGAGATCACGACCTCAGCCGAAATCAGGCGTCAGACCCTCAACGGGCTGAGCCCCCAGGCGCCGCGGCCCCGTGTGTTTTCATAGCCTTTGTCGCAGTCTCCCTCTTGCCTGTGACAGATGTGTGGCCAGGACTAGAGACCAAGGCAGGGCGGAGGGAGGAGGAGCCACCAGGGCCCAGGCCGGCAGGGCCTGCCTTTCCTGCCACCACATCAGCGGTGTGACAAGAACCACACGGACAAGCACGGCCACCACCGTCTGTGCGCAGGGGCTCCGGTGTCCCCTTGCCCGAGCAGCAGAGGCGGCCCCCCGAGAGCCCGGACACTCTGAGTTAAAGAGGGGGTCCTCCCTCCCTGTGCGGTCACGTGTTCTCCGACACCCCGGGCAGGGCAGCCGAGGGGCGCGGGGGAGCAGGGGGCCAGGGCCGAGTCCTCTGAAACCACGTGACGAGCCAGCCAAGGGTACGGCTGGCCCCGCCTGCCCGGAAATGCTCCAGCCTGTGACGCTCCAGGTGAGAGGTCAGGTGTGAACGTGCAAAGGGGGTGTGGGGACTGTCTCCATCGCGCCCACCCCCACGCCCAGCCAGGAGAGGGAAGCCCCCAGGGGGGCGGGGCCTGGTCCGGGCTCCCGCCGGGGCGCACCCTGTCTGCCGGCGGCGCCGGGCAGGGCCTCGCGAGCGCGCACCTGGCGTTGATGAGGTACTGGGCGAGGCTGATGTTGGCCGGGGTCCCCGTGATGGTGATCTGGCGCTCCGACGACCCCTCTGTGGCATTGGCGATTTTGATCTGAGCTCCGGACATCTGTCGAATTTCATTGATCTTGGTCCCTTGGCGTCCAATTATGCAGCCTATTAGCTAGAAAAAGGACGGAGGGCTTCCTTCACGAAGCGCCCCCACCCCAGCCGAGCGGGCACAGGGCCCCGCAGGGGCCCGGGGACAGCGGAGCCTCGGGCGCCCCCTCCAGGAACTCCAGGCTGCCGCCGTGCGGGGCCCTGCCTGGTACCCCCGCCACTGCGGTCCTGACAGGTCCGCAGGCCGAGAGGCACCTGGGGTGTCACCTGCCCTCGTGTCCTCCAGGGCCCGGCACGGGGAGCACGCAGCTGGCTGCGTCCTCGGGTGGAGGAGTGTTTGTCTGAGGCCAGATTAAAGCTCGCTGCTGCCCAGAACCTGCCCTGGATGAACCTGGGGAAAGTCTGAGGGTGCAGCGGATGCTCCCTGTCCTTCCCACCGTGTGACCCATTTAGAGGGGACGCAGTGACCTCCGGGCACTCTGGGCTGTGTGAGGAGTGGGCGGGCGTCCAGAATTACGCGGTCAGCAGGACCAGAGCCAGGGCTCCTCGGGACGCAGAAACAGCCACACGTGGGGCTGGATGGCAGCCTGAGGTGTAGACCAGCTCTCTGTGGGGGCCCACACCGCGGTGTGGGGGCAACGGGCCCTAGAGAGGCCCCCCGGGGGGGCAGCTGGGCCCACACACGGGGCAGGGCGGCCCGGGGCAGCTCTGAGCTCTGGTGCGGCCGGTGTGCAGGGAGGAAATCCACTGACAAACGACACACCTCAGGACCCAGGCAGTGACAATAGCTCATGTAGACACAGGTGCATCTGAACTCGCTCTTGTCCCTAAGTGACCTTCAGCATCTCAGTTCTGCTCTCCTTTCCTGGGTTAGGTCGGCTGCCTCACTGCACCGTCAGGGTCTCCAGTCTCCAGAGAGACGTCCCTGCTCCAGAGCTGCCCAGCTTCCTCCACTTCCTGGCCCATCTCCCCAGGCCCCGCCCACTGCACCCCGTGGCCCCGCCCACCGTGCCCAGGCCCCACCCACTGCACCCGTGGCCCCACCCTCCGTGCCCAGGCCCCGCCCGCCATGGCCATGCCCCACCCACTGCACCCCGTGGCCCCGCCCACTGTGCCCAGGCTCTGCTCAGCTCAGAAGAAGGCCGAATAAGAGGAAGGGACTGTCATTAGTGACCCAGTTTCCGTACAGGCTCAGAGGAGACGCCCCAGGGCAGAGTGTGGCCCCTACACCCACCACGTGGGTGAAGACTCGGGGCTGCTGGGAGCCAGGCTGCTCGAGCACTGTCACGTGGGGTCGGGAGCCCGGGGAGCAGAATCCGTCTCCCCTGGAGGACGCAGGAGCACGTCATGCATGAAGGATCCGGGCCTGCCGCCGGCCACCGGGGCCCCGACGAGGGCGGTGTCTCCTCGGGGAGGGTGGGTGGGGTGGTCCCTTCCTCTGGCCCTACGCCTCACTCCTCGCCTGCCCCGCTGCTCATCTCTGGCCCCACGAACGAGGGGCCGGCCCCCTGAAGCCACAACTCCGTGCTTCTCTTAAGGAAGAGGCAGGACTCCTGCCCAACTGGTTCCAAGGGCAAAGCAGTGAAGGGACTCAGTTCTAGGGCTGAAAAGGCGTGACGACATGTGAGCTGGGAAGGCCGGG
>NC_043704.1:751300-754850 GCF_006229205.1 Suricata suricatta
GCTGCCAGGGGGCCGAGGAGAGGGAAGGACCTGGGTGCACCGCCCGGCGGCCCATTGGATTTCCCAGGCCAAGTCCTTGAGTTCTGCGTCTGCCATGTGTCCGCATGGCCCCTCTATTTGTGCCACGTTCTGTTACTGCCTTTTTAATTTGGTGTGACTTGTGCTCGATGACAATAATCTTCTTAGCTCTCGTGTCCCTCCCACCCCAGCAGTTGACCAAGCTTCACCAGCTGGCCATGCAGCAAACCCCCTTTCCTCCCCTCGGACAGACCAACCCCGCCTTCCCCGGTACGTACCCAGCCGCCCTTTCTCACCTCCTCTCTTCTCACCCGGGGCCTCTCTTTCTGAGCTGTCTAATTCAGGGCGGTGAGCGGAGCGTGTACAGTGGTGGTTGTGGATGCTGAGGACGCAGTGTAGACATGCAGCTGTGTGCACGTTGCAGAGGGCCGGGCGGGAAGGTCTGTGCTAGGGCAGTCACCTCACGGCTGGCCTTCTTGTGAAGAGACGTCACATCTGCCCCCGCGGGTCCGTGCCTGTCTCCGCGGCCCACGGGCGTCCTGGGGGGCCCTCTGCTGAACACGCCCAGGAGCCAGAGCCCAGGCGGGCAGGCAGACGCCCCTCTGCAGGAGGCCGGTGCCCATCCCAGGAGCGCCAGCTGCCCAGGATGGCACCCGGCCCTGCCCCGGGGAAAACTGCCGTGAGCCAGCCCCCAGCCCGGGGCACGGCCGCCGTCGGCACCCCGCTCGGCACGGGGGCGGGGGTGGGCCTTAGCTCGGCTCTGTCCGGCCAGCAGGGCGTGTGCTCCTCCCGGATAACGGCAGGCATCACCTCGGTGGCCGAGTGGGTGACCACACGCCGGACATGCTGTCTGCCGTGCACGCGCCAGTCAGGTCTTGAGCTTCCCTAGTTGAAGTGACCTTGCTTGTCTCCTTGAGGGCAAAACATTAAATCTGTTTCTTCTTTGCTCTCCAGGAGAAAAGCTGCCTTTACACTCCTCCGAAGAAGCTCAAAATCTGATGGGCCAGTCGTCAGGTAAAACAAAAGCACAGTAAATGGAGAGAGAGCAGGCCCAGGAGGCCGTGTGGCCGCCCCCGCTCGGGCTCCGGGTCACTGACCTGGCGGGAGGAGGGGTGAGGAGGCCCGATCGCGTCTGCCATGGGGACTGCGAGCGCCTCAGTGAGGGGCCAGTGCCGCCAGGGGACAGAGCCCGTGTGGCCGGCGCCAGGCCTGCACGCGCAGTTCACAGCTTCTGTGTCCGGCAGGCGGGTCAGCCCGGGGCTCTGAGGGTCACCGCAGGCCCCGCACGCGGTGGGCCACCGTCTGTGTTGCCATATACCCTCTGGGCGGCACAGCGCGTGGGGGCCCGCCGTGAGCAACTTCCCATGACGGGTGCTTTCGGGAAACGCACTTTGGAGGAGGCACAGCACCCCGTCAGGGAGCAGAGGCCCCGGCCCACGCCTGTCCTGGGGCGTGTGGTCGCGCCAAGGCTGCGGCAGCACAGACACGGGCCCGCAGCCCCAGGACGCGGGGCGGGTGGGGAGCGAAGCGGCGCGAGGGCCTGCCGGCCCCCCATCCGGGCCAGCTGTGCCCGGCCCGGCCACACACGGGCTCCGCTGATCTGAGCACTCCACGTGGGTCCGTCTCGGTGCAGCCTTGAACCAAGTTCATGCAGAATTTAGTGAACAAAAGTCAGAGACAAACGTTTATAGAATGTTTTCAACTCTGGAAATGGACTCCCGCCCCTGCAGAGTTACACGTCGGTGACGGCACACGCGTGCCTGGGAGCTCTCTGCAGCTTATTCGGGATTTCACACGGTGACCCGGCCACGGTCGTCCAGGGACGGCTGGGACCCAAGGGCCCAGCTTGCCCCGGACCCACGGCCCCCATCCCGCCGGCCACCCTACCCCCCTCACGGCCCCCCCGGCACTGCCTGCGGGCCCCAACGACGCGGGGCACGTGTGCACACGACCTCTTTAAGGGGCCCCTGGGATGACCTCCCACCCGAGGCTCCGTGGGACCCACAGGGAGAGCGTGCGCACACGTGTGCCACCGTGGCAGCCAGAGGAGCGGGATGTGTGGTGACAAAGGGCGATGTCGCCCGGCTCCCACAGCTCGGCCGCGCAGCGAAGCCCATGGAGTGTCAGCACCTCGCAAGAGGGTCCCTGCTGGGCCCCGGGGTCCTAAGGTGCAAGAACACCGGTTGTACACAGATGTGTCTCCAAACTACCAGCTTAATTTCAGTTCCTTCTTACAAAGAAGTCTAGTACTTTCTTCCCCTGGATTCAAATACACCAAGGTGAACCGTTGGGACTCTTGACGTTACGCCCATCCCAAAGCAGGCGCTGCAGGAGTCCGTGAGGACGCAGACAGGACTAAGGAAATCTCTTAAATG
Source organism: Suricata suricatta (assembly GCF_006229205.1). Classification (NCBI taxonomy): domain Eukaryota; kingdom Metazoa; phylum Chordata; class Mammalia; order Carnivora; family Herpestidae; genus Suricata; species Suricata suricatta. Next base: position 753,694 of record NC_043704.1, read on the forward strand.
ACGTTTTGAGTGTCACTATTTATGGAATGTGTTAGATGGTTGAACAACCAAGTAATTGTACTGAAAGTGCCTTTACTGAAAGAAGACAGAGAAGAGAAACTTGAATTGGCTCTGTGCCAAGGGAAGTGACAATAGGGCATGAACTGGTTCCTTCAGGACCTGCCAGCTGACCCCCCAGAGGAGCCGGGCCCTGGTGGGGTCTCTCATGGCAGAGACTGGGGACCGCAGTGCGTCTGGTGTTGGGGACACAAGTGCCCTGGAAGACGAAGCAGGAGGAGGGCAGGGGGCCGTGGTGGCGGCAGGGCCACTGGTTTGGGACAGTCGTGAAGGCATCTGACCCGTGTTCCCTTAGGCCCTTCTGGGCCTGTGGCGAGTAGACCAAAGGGCGAGGGCAGAGGCGGGAAGCAGGAGAGGGGAGAAGAGAGGTCTGGGGCTCCGGAATATTCTGACGGTACCGGCCAGGCTGCAACGGCTGGCTGTGTGTGCAGGCTCCGGAGCCCGGGCTGCGCTCAGGCACGCGTGGGGCCTGCCGAGGGGAAGGGGGTGTCCGCTGTGGACGTGGTGCTGTGGACGTGTGTCCGCTGTGGACGTGGTGCTGTGGACGCGGTGCTCGAGATGCCTCCGGTCAAGGAGCCAGAAGGGCTGAGTGCAGGGAGCTGCTCACCTCGGGTCCTGCTGTCACCGCGCCCAGAGCAAGAGCAGACCCGACCTGTGAGCGGTCTGTGACCGGGGAGGCCCTGAGCTGACCCCGGCGCAGATAAAACTCAGGGCCTGGGGACCCGTCAGGCCTGTGTCTGCACTTTCAGCCCAGACGTGGGCGAACCGCCTCCACTGCGGCGGGCGGCTCACTGCTGCGTCAGCGGGGCCGTGCGGGGCAGCTGGGCTGGGGGTGCAGGGGGCGGAGAGCGCAGGGACACACGCGTGCACACACACCAGCGGTCAGAGGGGGCCCAGGGACACACACGTGCACACACACACACACACACACACACACCAGGGGTCAGAGGGGGCCCAGGGACACACACGCACACACACACACACACGCACACCAACGGTCAGAGGGGGCCCAGGGACACATGCGTGCACGCACACACACACACACACACACACACACACACCAGGGGTCAGAGGGGGCCCAGGGACACACACGCACACAC
>NC_043704.1:754950-774839 GCF_006229205.1 Suricata suricatta
GTCTATCATGCCCAGGGGTCCTGAGAAATAGGTTAGGGGATGGGGTGACCTGGGGTCAGATTCAGCTCCACAAGGTGGTGCGGGTCAGTGTTGCAGCTGGGGCCGGGGGCTGGCCCCGCACCGGCCGCCCAGCACATCTGCCCCGTGACCTAACATCCCGGGGCAGGGCGTCGCCTGAGCAGCCACACCGAAGCCCTCCGAGGAAGGTGTGGGAAGAACACGCCCCGGGAACACTGTCTCGGGACACCGCCGAAGTCACAAGGGACAAGCGGCGAGGCATGGCCAGCACCGGTGGGCCTCGGCAGGAAGCCCTGCGGGGAAGTGGCCTGCAGAGGCCGGAGACCCTGCCTCACGTCAAGTCTCCTCTTTGAGGGACCCGTAAGAAAGACGGCAAGTACCCACGGGCGTGCTGGGGGTGCGGGCTGGGGACAGGGTGACCCCGTCTGGGGCCGCACACACTGGTCCCACTGCCTGCAGCCGATGGGACCGGGCTGCGGGGGCCTGTGCGAAGCCAGCACGTGCCACCGGGGGCACCTGGCAGGGCTGCGAGCCCGCCTCAAGGGGGAGTCGGAACCTGGGCTCGGCTTCCTTCGCCAGGCGGTTAACTGGGAGTTCCCACGCCTGGAGAGAGCAAACTGGAAGCCGGAGCACAAGGCCACGCAGGTGGGGACAGGCCGGGCAGTGGGCTCTGACCTCCCCTCGGATTTCGATGCAGGCGCAGTGCTCACTCAGGAGAGCGGTGCCGTGGGACCCTGCCGCCCGGGAGCTCCGGCCCTGTGCCCAGGGGCGGCCCTGGGGCACGAGGTCTGCTGGCACCTACGGGGCCTGGGGAGCCCCGCCCGGCTGCTCTGTGCTGCTCGCACGGCAGGGCTGGCCCGACCCCCCGAGAGCGCGCAGCCAGTGCTGGTCAGGACGGCCGTGGAGAGCAGGGCCCCAGGGGCGGGACAGTCTGGGTCAGCTCCAGCGCCGCCCAGCTCTGTGGAGGGGGCTCGGCGGGTCCCGATGTGCGGCCGCCACCGCGAGCAGCCTGCGGTCTCCCTGCCCGCCCGGCCACGGCTCTGCCACCCCAGCTGCTCCCCTGGCCTCCCCATTGCCGCCCCGGCCGGGTGGACGGCCCCCCAGGGCGAGCTGCGCCTGTGCCGGAGTGCGGCGGCCCCTCGGCGGGCCCAGCCCTACGGTCTCTGGCTGCCGTGCACCGGCCGCTCCCTATGGAGACATGGCCACCCCAACAGAGGAGCCCCGTCTACCCACGTGCTGTAGCGTGATGTCCTGGGAAGACGGGACAGGCACACGACGGTGCCTGGATAAACACCGGCCCGAGGAGCAGGTGGGCAGAGAGGCGGCCGGATGGCAGATGCCAGCTGGCCTCCCGCTGGTCTTGGCTCTGCCTTTAATTAGTCAAGCACTTTATCTCCTTGGAATATAATTTCTACATTTTCTAAGGCAAGAGCAGGGAAAGAGCTAAGGGGAATCCTGCTTTCTGAGATATTTCTGCCATTAAAAAGATCAGACTTCCAGTACCCACATGGCTGGGAGGGAAGGGAGGCGGGGAAGGAAAAGAAGCGGGCGGGGGAGGGTGGTCCGGGGTGTCGTGAGACCGGCAGCTCTCTGCCCCTTGCCTTTTCCAGTGGATGCTGGGTTGGAATAGAAAAACATTCAAATGCTAAATGCAGACAAAGGCTGAAATCCCAGTATCCACGAGCCCACGACTCAGTGAGTTTATCACAAGATGAACGCACCACGTGGTGACCCCTCACTTCTCGGGCCGGCCGCGGTGGGGGCTTCGGCTGCGGCCGCGCGGCCTCTCCCGTGAAATCGTCCTCTCCCGTGGGTGTCTTTCAGCCATTTTTCTATTGTGTTGATTTTTGCTGATCCACAAAAAGATTCCTTTTGTATTTCAGATACTACTGCTATTTCTGTTGTGTGTGCTGAAAAGGTCTTTCCGCCCACTCTCCTTTGGTGTCTTTAGAAAAACAGAATTAAAAATTTTTAATATAACGAAACGCATTAACATTTTCCTCGTGGTTTACTTTAAGTTTGCTTAAGAAATCTTTTCCTGACCTGAAAGAGACTTTCTCCTGTATTTTCTTCTAAAGGTGCTGTTTTCTTCTCTTATGTTGAAGTTCTTGATACATAAGCAGCGTTTAAATTATTTTCCCCACGTGGATGACCCACTGTCCCAGCAGAGCCCGCGGGCCCGGCGTCTGCCCGGACCAGGCGGTCCCCCGTCGGACGGCCTCACACAAGTCTCTGTATCTGCCAGGACAGCTCTTCCCCGTGCAAGCTCTTCATTAATATCTCGATGATGCTCGGTCTTTGCTCGCCACACAAACTTTAAAACAGCATGTTAGGTCCCCGTCAGGGTTCTGATCGGAATTGTACTGCATCTGTACCTCGATTTGGGAAGAACTGACATTTTATTTTGTTTTTTTTTATTTATTTAAAAAGCAGGTTTCATGCCCAGTGTGAAGTCCCTGTGAGGGTCTTGAACTCCTGACCCTCAGATCAAGACCTGAGCGGAAATCAAGAGTTGGACACTCGAGCAACGGAGCCACCCAGGTGCCCTGGGATTTGACATTTAAAGACACTTCATGTCCCTATCCATGAAGTCGGTATGTTTCTCCATTTATTTAGGCCTTTTGGTCTTCTTTAACTTGTAATAAAGTCAAGTTTTTTTTTTTAAGGTCATCTTTTAATTACTGATTTCAACTTAATTGCTTTGTGGTAAGAGAGTACAGCCTACAGGATTCCAATTTTTGATAGATGGTGGGGGTTTTTTAATGCGTAATGTGTGATCAAGGTTTGTTTGGTTTCCATGACTTCCGTGGCTGCGCAGGATTGTACAGAGTTCAGTCCGCGTCTCGCCAGGCTCACTGACTGCACCACCAATCCCTTCTTTACTCTTTCTCAAAAGAGAGTCAGGTGAAGGCTCCTTACAATGTCTGTCAAATTCCCTTTATGGTTTGTTAATTTTTTCTTTAAATGTCTTTGAAGATAGGTTTCAGGTGCATACAAGTTTTGAATTGATGTCTTCTGGTGGACATGTAAGTGACTAAATATCAAATAAAGTTTCCTTCTTTATCAACACATAAGTGACTAAATATAGAATTTGCCTGGAAGTCTGGTTTCCCTGACATTACTGTTGATAAATACACTTTCTTTCCCTCGGTATTGTCCTAGGATAGCTTTTTGTATTCTTTCAGTATTTCTGAATCCTTATTCTTTAGGTGTATCTCCCGGGGGAAAAACTGCTACATTATTTCCCCCTGTTTTGTTAGCTTGTCTGTTTGTTTGTGTTTTTGTTTTTGTTTTTTTAAGTCTACAGCCTCAGTTTTAAACTGAAACGCTTTTACTTTGATCACAATTACACGTGTGTATAGACTGATTTCTGCCATTTTATTTGATTTTGCACGTGTAACTGTCCTGATCTTCTAGGGCTTCTTTCCTGGTCTTCATCCTTTTCTTCTTTTGTACTGATTAATTTCTGCCACCCATTCTCCCTCTATAGCTTTACAGAAGTTTCCGCCAGCGGTCACTTTCACATTTTAACACACATACTCAAAGCCTGCACTCGGGGTCTCTGCCTCTTCCGGGATGACGGGGGGGGGGGGGGGGGCTACAGAAAGTCCTCATTTCCCCGGGGTCCATCCGAATCGTAGCTCCGTTGTTTTTCTACTTGTTCTGTTTTGTTAATCCTACAAATTAGACAATTTTGATATTGACAATTTTTGCTTTCATTGGCCCAAATGTATACATTTTTGTGTAGTCAAGATCGTCGGTATTTGCTCAGTCCGTGCGTGTGTTGATGAAGCAAACCCCCCTCCTGCATCTCGGGCCTTCCGTCCACATGTGCCGCCCTTCTCCTGAAGGGCGTCCTCCACAAGCCGGTTGGTCACAGCTGTTTGTCCGAAAATGCTTGGGTTTAGGTCCTTGGAAGATCCTCTTAGGATAGAAGCTTGGGTTGACAATGACTTTTTCTTGTCACACCACCACCTTCTGGCCTCCAGGGTTGCTGGGGAGACGTCCCCCCCTTCCTCTCTCGTTCCCGGTGACACTCCTGTCCTGACCACTTCGTTGGTTTACATTTGGTCCCGACGTCATACAGTTTTGCTCCAACAGGTCTGAGGTGGATATCTTTTTATTTGCTTTGTTCGGGATCTGTCGGGATTCCTGACTGTGAGGAGGGGTTTCTTTCATTAATTCTGCGAAAGCGTCAGCGCTCGCTCGGAGGATCGCCGTCGCTCTGTGTGAGCAGAGTGCAGCAGGCGAGGGAGACCGCGGGCTAGCTGGCCTGGGGGGCGGCGGTGGGAGACGCTGGCAGCAGGTGGGGGGCGGGCACCCCCGCCAGCCTGAGCTCCGGGGTCCTGGGATCGGGGGAGTCCCGCCCCCACAGGGAGCTGTGAGGGGACCGCTGACGTCTCTGCCCTCCATTGGGACTCGGTGTCACCGTTTCCTGCGGGGAGCCCTTCAGGCCACCACTTCCTGGCGCTTCAGCTGGGTGGCCGCAGCGGGAGCCAGGCGCAGGCGAGCAGGCAGAGGTGGCGGACCCTTTGCTGTCACCTGGACCACGTGGGTCACCGTCTGCTTGCTTTTGGACCCTTGAACGAGGGGCACGTCACGTGAGGGAGTGACTTGGAAAGTCTGAAGACTGGCACAGAGGAATCACACTGTGGCCGACTGTCCACACCGCGGGAGTGAGGGGACACGGGTGCCCGGGGGGCGGGAGGACGGGGGGCTCCCGGGTCTGAGTCCCTGCTGCCCTCCAGCAGTCTGAAGCCGCGCGGCCCCGGGGAGGCTCTGGGGAGGTGAGGGCGGCCGTGCCCCGAGCTCTGGGGCTCAGGCCCCGGCCGGGCACGTCCCCCCCACGCCCAGCGCCCCGGCGCCTCTGCTGGGCGAGTGCAGGTGGATTCGGGCAAAACAAGCGAGCGGAGGTGCGACCGCGCAGGGACACCGGCGAGGTGGGTCTGGCGCTTCTCCAGGGAGGGCGGAGCAGGGCAGGGGGGCATACGTACAGGTTAGTTCTGGATGAAGAAACGCTCAGATTCCGCAGTCTGGGTCCATTCGGGTGCGCCGGCAGGCTGCCGGGAGGTGTGTGTGTCAGCGCCGTGCTCGCACGCTTGCACTGTGCACTCAGTTACGTTACAAAACGCAGTCCTATTTCCCGTCACTGTCGTTTCTGGGTGCTAAGAGATGAGGCTCTCAAAGCCCCTCCTGAACACCAAGCGCACGCAGACGTTCCCTTCGGGCCGTCGGCACTGACGTTGGCCGGCGGGAGGTTTATTTTTGTTGCGGATGGAGCATCGGCACGACTGTCCGGTCTCCAGCGTCACCAGCCCGCAATCTGGGCACTTCCCCGAGCCCCTGCCGCCGTGTCCTGGCGGCCGTGCCCCCGCCCCGGCCGGGCTATCCCGGGGCGAGGCCGCTCAGGCGCCGCACCCGACGCAATGAGGCGATGACACAACCGCTAGTTTTCAGTTTAAGGAATCTGACAAAAAAGCCTGTGAAACTACCCACTTTCAAGAGATGCTGAGAAAGCCGTAATGACCAGTTAACACAACAATCAACCAGCCAAACAGAAGTTCCTCAGCCCGAGACAGGGGCCACCCGCGACCCTGGGGACCCGTGGCCACAAACTCTTCTCCGCCATCTCAGAGGCCGGGCCCCGGGCTGCAGGAAACCTCGGGCCTCGGAGCCGGTCTCTGGCTCAACCGCCCGTCCCGCGGGGCCAGACCAGCGTCTCCCGAGCTGCCGCACTGGAGAGCCAGGGTTTCCGGGCTGCTCTTGCTCTGCAGGCACAGGACCCGCAGCCCCGCGTCCAGGGAGGACCGTGCCGCCCTGGAATCGGGCCTGTGACCCGCCTGGCCTCCGTTCTGGCTGGCCATCACCCCGCTCGGGGCCTCCGGGGAGGAGCGGCGGAGCCCACCCCTCGCGTGCCTACTCGCTGCCCGCGCTCCTGCCCGGGCACGCGGTGCCCCTTCTCCCAGCCTCTAACGTCTGTGTCCCCTCCGTCATGGTCGGCTGGGACATTGAGGGACAGGGTGTCACCAACCGGAATCAGAAAGGCCCCTGAGGCGTGGGGCCCACCCTGCCCACAGAGGGGCTCTTACAAACCGGCCTCCAGCGCCCTCTCGTTTCCATGGGCGCTGCTGGCGACCTCCTTGGGGTAAAAGATGTTTAACTTCTAAAGCCGCTGATGGTGGTCTGCAGGCTGCGCAGACTCACACCTTCGCCACCTGCCCGCTCCTGGGATCTCCCAGAAACTCGCAGGAGAATGAAGGGCACCCCCGAGGACACGGAATGGGCTCTGGGGGTCACTAGCAGAGTCCTCGAGGGAGATGGGGGTGGCCGTGGCCGAGGGGTCTGTGGGCTCCAGGGGCCGGCGGGGCACGGGAGTGACCTGCCTGCGCATCTCACCGACGGCGCCCTGCGCGCCCAGCTGGACAGTGGAAGGGCTTGCGGAAGACGTGCGCACCCATCCCCCTGGCGGCGCCTCCCATTGAGTCTCGGATCCCAGAGAACGTGCGGGAACCGCTTTCTTGGGGGAGGCTGCGGAGCTCTGCAGGTTTCAAAATGGTCTAGCGAAGAACACGGCTTCTCCAGACCAGCCTGGGTTTGCAGCCTCTGCAGAAAGCGGCACCGAGGCCGAGCCCACCTCCGCCTTCCTCTCCGGCCAGGTCTCCCCACCTTCCCCCCAGGCGCCCCCTTCCCGATCAGCTAGTGCGCCCCCGAGCCCGAGCGTCCACGTCCCCGTGGAGAGATGACCCGGGTCCCGGCTGCCGCCTGTTCCTGCCGCCCACCGGCCCCTCGGCCCGGGACCCGCGCAGGGACGCCCCAGAAGGCCCCGGTGGCGGAGCAGCGGGCTTCAGCCCTGGAATGAAAGCCAAGGCCGCTTCTATAGCTTTTGTACTCAGGGTGTAGGGGCTGCTGTTTCAGCTCGGCTCCACAGGGGACAGTGTGGCTTTACCGGACATTCAAACGTCCTCCCCGGCATCTGACAGCACACGCCTAACCTCTCATGTGGGTGTAGGGCCCCTGCTGGGGCAGGTGCCAGGGCAGAGCGGCCCCGCGGCCGCCGCCGAGGCCCTGTGTGCAGAGGAAAGCCCCCGAGTGCAGCAGCGACCAGAACAATTTGACAGCAGGCCAAGTCCTCCACACAAGTAGAATTAGTGCTAAGAGGTTCAAGGTTATTCAAGGTCATATGGATACGACAGAGGTCAGGAACATTGAGAGAACGGCATTAATATTATTGCGTAATATTAATATTAGTAGCGAGTGACGGCAGCATGCAGGTGGGTGACGGCAATGAGAAGAGAAGGCCGGGGGGGCGGAGTGGAGACTCACATCTGGGTGGGGGATGGCGTACTGTCCCTGGATCGTGTAGGCCTGGAAAGAGAGAGACACTGTCAGCGCGCGCAGCGGCCAGCCACGCTCGTGCCCGCCGGCGGCCCTCCCCGAGACCACGGGCTTTCTCAGGGCGGGGATTCGTGGGAGCAGGCCGGAGCCCCCCCGGAGGGAGCCTGCCCCCGGTGGCTCGGGACACAGAGCGAGTCCTTCCGGGCACCGGGCGGTGCAGACTGGGGGCACCGAGGTGCCAAGCCCCGCCGAACCGGGACCCGTGAGCCGGGGCAGCGTGCCCGGCTTCCGGGAGAGCGGCCGACCCAGCGGGGCGGCAGGGGACTCCCACTCCCGGGTTTCTTCATAGAAACCCCTGCACACCTCTGACCTGTCACAGATTCACTCACTATTAACCTTGTGAAATTTTCACCAGCTTTCAGAGTAAGCACTTTCACAAATTATTTATCCCAAGAAAACTAAACCAATGAGCCTTCAAAATGTGACTCAGCACCAATTTTGCAAAGGCAGAGTAAGTAAGAAATGTGCCCGAATTAGTCACAAGATGGACGGCCTTGACCTGCAGCCTCAGAGGGCCGAGCGGCTGTTCTCCCAGGGCCCGGCTGGTCCCTGAGGCCTCACCTTCAAGACGGTGACGCAGAGCGGCCACAGCGGGCGGGGGCCTGGCGCCTCTCCCCCCCCGCCCACCCCCACCCGCCTCAACAGTCCGCCGCCTAGAACGCTCCCAGAAACTCATGGCCAAAAACACACGATCCACAAGGGGTCAAGGGAGAGTAAGGACCGAAGACTTGCCGTCAGGCCTCATGTGCTGTGATGTGGAACGGGCCACACCAGCCCTGGGCAGGGGCGTGGCTTCCGGTACTGGCCACGTGGGGTCCCCGTGCCACATCCTGAGTGGACATGTGATGCCCACTGGTGTCTGCACACGTGCACCGAGAGGGAGACCCCTGGCCAGTCGGAGGTCCCTTCCGTGGACTCTACCCCGAGGGTGGGGTCCAGGAGTTTTCCTCAGAAACAACCCACGCCGGGAGTTACAGGCCACCAGGCAGCGGAGGGGCGCCCTGGGGGTGGGGCCTGGCCGTGGCCTCCCCCGGGGAAGTGAAGGAATCTTATCAGACCGCCCGCAGGCCGTGGGACCACCCCTCCCTCTCCGGACCGGTGTGCCCGAGGTCCGGGGCCTCGTCTGTAGGTTTTGTGGAGATGCCAGCCGGCACGCGTCAGCACGGGTCCCAGGCCTGGGACACACGCCACCCCGCAGCCCTGCACACCGCAGCAGAACGGCACACACCTTCCTCCAGGGCAATTCTTTATCGCCCATGTTTTTGCTCACTTAGGTGGTTGTGTGCTTAATTCGATTTAAGCTGTGAGGCAGTTTGCCAGGCTGTCTGGGTAGCGGGAAGGTCTAGGTGGACAGACAAAGGTCCCACTGGACGGCACCTTCATCGGTGACCTGCCTGGAGCCATGGGCCGGCTGGGCTGGGGCGCCTGGGTGGCTTCATCAGTTAAGTGTCTGACTTCAGCTCGGGTTGTGATCTCACGGTTTGTGAGTTCGAGCCCTGCATCGGGGTCCCTGCTGTCCGCACAGAGCCAAAGTCAGATGCTCTGTCTCCCTCTCTCTCTCTGCCCCTCCCCACTTGCTCTCTCAAAAATAAAGAAACGTTAAAAATTTCTTTGGAATGCAGGGCTGACGCTCCCTGGTGGGGCACCTGCCGGCCCTCGGGTACCAGTGGTGAGTGAGAGCCAGCGCAGGCGGGACACCCACAGGGAGGGGGGCCCCCAAAGGGGCGTCGGGCCTGGGTCCTGCACGGGTGGGGTCTGGGTTCCGAAGGGTCCCCTTGCTGCACTAAATCTCATTCACACCCCATTTCTCGGTTTGTGCTGCGCCTCCTCTGTCCCCACACGACCACAAAGAGCCACTGGCCAGACCTGTCGTGGGAGCTGCCTATAGCCTGGGACAGCCCAGGGACAAGCGCGCACGGTGGGGGCGACCCTGCTGCCCTGAGAGGAGCCGATCGGGCGGCGGGGCGCTGGCCACGACCTCCTTGGCCCACGCGGCCCCCCGGCTCCTGTGTGTGTGGATGCGCCTCCCTTTTGAATACAGACTGCACTTCACCACATGGTGGCACCGTGGAAACCCACGTCAGGGTCAAGGCCACACAGGTGTCTCACGTGCTAGCTTACCAGGACTTCAGGAGAAAGGACACGGTGTCCTGAACAAGGCCCCCTGTGTCTGCATGTGTCCCCGTGACTACGTCCAGCCTTGCGCTCTGACCCAGCGAGGCCCGCAGCGGCTGCACGCGGTGGCCGGCACAGTGGACGGCAGCTGTCCCTGAACACGCAGCCCCGTGGGCGCCACTGGGTCCTTCCTGATGCTCTTGGAAACACAGGCCCCTGCCCCTCACCTAAGGTGGGAGTCAATCTGGAGGATCTGATAAGATTCCTTTAAAATGTGGAGAAAATTTTCATTTGCCTCTTTGTTAACAATAAAGTCATGGCCGCGCTCCCCTGACCTGGTCGCCTCTGGGAATGCTCGGTCTTTACTCTCCCTGAACAAAGACACGCGTCACCTCCAACTGGGCGCAGAGCTCCTCCAGGCCCCCTGGCCGGGCGCCCCCCAGGCCCTCTGCCTACTGTGGTGACCCCGCGGCGGGAGGCGGGCACAGCTCCTCCTCTCGGCTCTCTCTGGGCCCAGCTGAGGAGCTGCTGGCCTCCCGGCCCCTTGCCGGTGGTGGCAGGTGGGCGGCAAGGAGGTCAGTGGCTCTGGCCTCAGCGACAGGCGTGCAGCGTGGGTGTCCCCGGCCTGGCTGGCGCGGGGCAGGGTGGAGTGCGAGGGGCAGCGCTGTGACCAGGAAGGCACCTCTCCCTTCCCCCGTGTGCTCCCAGAGACTCCTCTGTGGAGAGTAGGGTGTGTGCGTTCGGGGGGAGACTCGACCCTGCTCCCAGGGCTCCGCGGTCTCAGCCTCGAGCCCCAGCGTCCCTGGAACGCTCCCGGCCCTTCCGCGGAGCTTCTTAAAGAAACTGGAGAAGCAGATTTGGGCGAATGCTGCCCAGGCAGAACCAGGGCGCTTCTGCGCCAGGCCAGGGAGACGCCGCTCCGGGGCCCGCTCTGCGGGACGTCTGCCTCCCTCTCTGTCCCCCGATCCCGCCCCGGCGGCCCCGTGCCCGGCGGCGGGCCGGGGGAGCTCTGCGCCCAGCGTGGGTGGGTTGGGAGACGTGCACGTGAGAAGGGAGAAAACCTGAGTGCACTAACGGGCAGCGGCGGGGGCTGCAGTAAAAGGCTGAGGTTGGCAGTGGAGGCCGCGAGCGGGTCGGCTCTTACCTGACCACCTGCAAAAATGACAGGGGTGGAGGCGGGCTTTGGGCGGTAGGGAATGGTGGCACCTTTCGGTGGGGACTAGGAAAAGGGACAGGAGAGGGAGAGAGAGCATTAGAGCGGCTTCGCAGCGTCAGGATCTGACGACGGGGAGGCTTCCGTCCCGAGCCCGCCCGCCCTCCTGGCCGTGCCCGGGGGAAGGGGTATCCGCGGCGGGAGGGCTGCCTGATGGGGCCCTCCGGAGGCCCCCTCTCTCCTCCACACGGCCACTGCCCTAAAGACACCGCCCGCGGGGCGCGGGGGGCTCGGCGGCGCTGTGGAATGCCAGCTCCGCACAGGGGCCGCTTGTGGGAGCCTGGCTGGTGTCCTTTGGGAAATCTGTCCCCGTCTCGTGCTCAGGATGAAGCTGGCCTTCGTGGGCGTGTCCTGCTCAGAGCGCCAGAGGTGTAGCTTGGCCCGGGCCACGGTGCTCGGTAGGCACCTTCATGGGACAGTTAGAAACATCCAATTTCACTACTAACAAAGAGGAGCACCTTTTTTTTTTTTTTTTAAAAAGCTTGGAGTCCAAATGAATATGTTACAGTCCTGATGAGCCTGGCTAGCATTTCCTTGGATTATTCGATGTCCAGAAGTACAGGATTTTTACCTTGGGGTGGATGACACTCTCAAGTACCAGAAGTCGGCCAGATTCTGACAAATCCAACCCAGCCCCTTGGTCAGAGGCGACCAGGGTCCTCCCTGGCCCGGCCAGGTGGCCGTCTCCCCGGGGAGCAGAGCCCACAGGGCCAGCTCAGGCCAGCAGCCGCGCCCGCCAGGGACAGGGGCGGGGGGCAGCTTGTCCCTGCCGGGAGCCCTCCAGCCCAGGGCCCACTCAGGCCCCGCCCACACCCTGGGCTCCTGGGTGTGACCTCACCGTGCCCACACCTGAGATGTACGGCGACGTGGGGACAGAAGCTTAGCAAGTGGGTGACAGCTTCAGCTCTGCAGTCCAAGCCACGCTGTGTGACCATGGGCACGCCGTGTGACTTTGACATGATGCGTGTGGCCATGGCCACTCTGAATGACCTTGGGCGGTCTGTACGGCCTTGGCCGAGCTGTGTGACTTGGGGACACCTCGGCCTTGCTGTGAAGCAGGCGGGGCTGCTGTGGGGCCTGCGAGCTGGCCCAGGTCTGGGGAGCTGCCGGGCTCCAGGGGCCAGCCAGTCTTCAGGTCGGACTGATGCTTCCAGAGGCGTCTCCGTGCAGCCGGGGTCACTGCCGCCTCGGACAAGACTTGCCCATCGTGGCGGGACCGTGGCTAAACGGAGCTCGAGGGAGCGGGCAGAGGACTCGTTGTGGCTGCCCCCGTCCCTGAGCCGGGCACCCCCTCCACGGAGCCCTCCGGCCCTGCCAATGGCAGCGCCCGCCACGCCAGCGCCGTGAGCCTGTGGTTCCTGTGCCTGCCGGTGTCCTCTGGCGGAAGAGACGGCCTCTGAGCACAGCCCCCCACCTCGGGGTGCAGCAGGCGCTGCCGGGCGGGCTCAGCGGTGACCCCGCACCGGAGGGCACCCCTCTCCGTGGCCACCCCGGAGCTAAGTCTGGAAGTCCTCTAACCTTTGCTGTCTGTCCCGACTAGTTTTCACTCAGAAACGGGCCCAACTTTTCCAGGTGCAGCGGCTCGCTGTCCCCCAGAGACAGCGGCTCCCGGACCTCCGTGAGCTTCGTGCCCCGGTGAGGGCGAGGCGCCTCCGTGTCCCGTGTCACATCTGGCTCCGCAGTCGAGTCTCAGGCGGCCTCCCCAGGCCGCGGGAACACCGGGCGGTTCCGACCACAGGGTGGTCCTGCCTGCTTCTGCGTCCTGTCCTTGGACGCAGGAGGCCATGTCCCTCTCGGAGCTGTCACGTCACTCTGCACCCGGAGAGGCCACCGCAGCTCGGGCATCCCGGCCCGCTCTGTCCGTCCACACGGTGCCTCCCGGGTCCCACGGTGGGGACGGAAGGGAAAACACCGACTGTCACCATGGCCAGTGGTGGGGGACGGGCAGGACACCAATATTTGGAAAAATATTTTCGACGTCACAGAATACTGTGCTTCAGGGAAATAAAAACTACGCAAAACTCTTAAGGACATGGGGGTGGATTTGAGCACCGAGCCAAGGACAAGGGGCGAGGGCACGGAGGCTGGGGGCCCGCTGCTGCGGGTGCCGGGCGCACACCCTCCCGCAGGGCCTCGGCCCGCACCGGGCTCTCACGTGACGCAGAGACACTGCACTTCGGCTTCAAGACCAGCGCTACCGGCGCCTCAGCGAGTCCTGCTGCCCTCGGGGCAGAGGCTGAAATTAAGGTCTCAGGTGTTTTCCTCCCGAAATTTCCAGAGGCTTTTGTCTTGCTCAGATACATCTTCTTTGCTTCTCCTTTGATTTTCACCATTTAATTTTCTCCTATCTTTACAATCGGGCGCTTTAGTGTGCTTTTCCTCCTTTGCGCCTTGGTGGGACCCTGAGGCCTACGGGGGTGGGGAGCGCGGGCCACCCCCTCGTCTGTGGGCTGTGCTTCCGGCCACCCCTTTCCTGGATGCCCCCCACGCCACAGACTAATGACTGGTCAGGCAACGTCTCCTCACACGTCCCTTTCCCCAGCTCCCCAGCCACGAGGAAGGACGTGCCGAGGGGGGCAGGGGCCAGCAGCCGTCCCCCCACGGCGCCCGCTCCCCCGGCACGGCTCTCACTCAGGTCACGCTCTTGACCCCCGGCCCCCGAGTGGCCCCAGCCAGGTGCCGCAGCTGACACGGAGAAGCCACAGCCGGCGTGGCTGGCAGGCCCGGCTGGCGGTGATCCCTGGACGCCCGGACTGTACCTCCAGCATGACCACACAGATCTGCTTGACACACTGGATGATGGCGTCGGGGGTCCCCGAGATGGTCACTGCCCGCTCCGTGGAGTTGGGCAGCATGTCCCCGGCCACCTGGACCTGGGCACCTGTGGACTGTAGAAATGAGACATTGGAGCCAGGGCGGCACTCCTGGGCGCTCGGGAGGGCATGTGGAGGGTGTGGTGCATGAACACCCCACCCCAACGCTGCCCCTTCATGGCCGCCTGGCACCCCAGCCCTCCACCCGTTCCCCAGGGCCCGTGGGCAGGGCCCACCGCTGCCCAGCACGGCCTGACACAGGAACGGGGACGCTGGACGAGAGGCGTCTTAACCTGCAAGTGGCATTTGAGAGATGGAGACAGAAATGGAGTCACTTTTTTCAAATACATGGAATTTTATCTCCCTTGTAGGGTTTCAGGTCACAGACAGAGATGGATACTGAGAAGGCCTAAACTCTTCGGCTGTTTCTCCTTGCCGAAATCACAACAGGGTGGCCGCCCTCCTTACGGGAGAGGGGGGTTCAGGCTTTCTCTGAACAAGGGAATGTGTGAGCGTCAAGTCCACCCCTCACACCAACTCCCGCCACGCGGGGACAGCCCAGCCTGCCAGGCCCCGGGGGCAGAGACAGCGGCCTCTGCGGCCTAGAGCCACACGACTGGGTGGCAGGAGGGCCCTGCCTGTCCCTGGTCGGGGTGCAGAGCTCCCCTCACAGGTGCCCAGCACCCCTGCACGACATGTTCGTGCACGCTCTAGGGGGTCCCACGTCCTCCCCCGCTTTCTGGATGGCTTTCCCTTACTGTAGGCTCCACCCCGGCAGGGCTCTTGGTGCTGGGTCTCCCAGGGGGTGGGGGGGTGGGCTGGGGTCCCCGGGGGTGGGCTTTACCCACCCAGTAGCCGGCACTGGCATCCGGGGAAGGTTCTGTTTTACCTCCCTGATCTCCTTGATCTTGGAGCCGCCTTTGCCGATCAGGGACCCGCATTGGCTGGCGGGGACCACGAGCCTCAGCGTCACCGGGGGCTTGCTGGTGGCAGGGCTGTTGCTCATAGAGTTAATGATGTCCTGGGGAGGGAGAAAGACACACGTGGGGGCCTGCACAGCGTGCCACGCACCCACCAGCGAGCGCCGACACCAGGCCCGGCGAGGCTGCATATGCCCCGGAGGCTGGTGGGGCAGGGTCCCGGCCCCCGGAGGCGAGGGCGGCAGGCGCTGGGCCAGGACAGGTGTGAGGACTCGAGTGTCCCCAGGTGGAGAAGCTGGGCGCACACGCCGTGGCATGCGGCGGTGTGTCCGGAGGAAAGCCACAGCGGACAGACTGGCGGGTTAGAGAGGCTGCAAGGCCAGTGGGTCTCAGGAGGGCCACAACGGGCGGACAGCCGGGCCGGCAGGAGGGCCCCGCACGTGCCGGTCACCCACACACACGTGGGGGTGCGGTGGGCAGGAGGCAGGTCCAGATGGCGCCCGGACTCAGGCCCTGCCCTTTGTCCTTAAGGCTGGGCGGGGCATGAGGGATCTGGACAGACCCAGAGACACATTTTTGATGGAAAAACTTCCTTCTTGGCTCAACCGCCCTCTGCATAAAAACTGAATGCGTCTCTGAACAACTTTCGGCGAGTTGAACTATATTAGAAACATGTGAAAACCCTGATATAATGCACTGATCGGGCACAGAGAGCTGCAGTGCAGACCTGCAAGTGCATGCGTGTTAATACACGCCCACAGGAGCGTCCACGAGTCCACGTGCCAAGCTCACACTGGGGGACAGCGGCCACGGGGCATGGCTGGGGCATGGCTGGGGCATGGCTGGGGCCAGGCCCATGGACATGGAGCATGACAGCTGGCCCGTCACCAGGTAGCCTGCGGCCGGGGGAGCCCCAGGGTGGTCGGGAGGCGGCAGGGGCAAAGGGCTCTGTCCTGCCCCGGCCACGGGGTCTCTAGGGGCACATCTCACCTCCTCGAACTTGTAGGCGATCATGGCAAAGGCCTTGAAGATGGCGTCGGTGGGGCCTGTGATGGTCACAATTCTTTCAGGGCAGTTTCCCTCGGAGATGTTGATCCTCGCGCCGCTCTGGCAGGAGGGGGCACGGCGGACGGGTGAGAGCCGCGGGCGGGCCTGGCTGGGGCCTCCGGGCCTCCGGATGGCCACGCGCAAACCTCCCCACTAAACGGGGAGGCCGTCCAGGGCCATCCTTCAGAGTGGGGTCGGCTGCTCTGCCCCCGCCCCCCCAGAAACAGAGGCTCTGACGCGGGGGACACACGGCAGAGGGAAGGGGGCCTCCGGACCACCGGGGGGTGGCCTGGCCGGGGCTCCCACGGGTCAGGACTGCTGGCCTCGCCTCCCCCCTGCAAACAGGATGCCACCAAGGGCCAGCCAGCTCACCTCTTCACGCATCTTTTTCACGGTCTCTCCTTTCTGGAACAGAGTGAGACAACAGGCTGAGGGCCCCTCCAGGGCTGCACTGCAAGTGGGCAGAGGCTTTGGCGCAGCAGTGGGCGGGTCGGGGACGCCTGCCGCGTGCACCAGCCAGCAGCAGCCCTCGCCGCGGGGCTGGAGCCTGATGCCGCGGCCCCCTGAGCCCCCGCCACAACCCTGCGAGGGGCCCCTCCAAGGGGGGCCCGGGGCCCATGCTGTCGGGGGTGCTGGCTAGGCTCCTGCCCCGTGGTGGTCTTCCCACCCCTCATCCTCGTCGAAGGCAAAGCAGGGCCGGGCCAGGGCAGGTGCCCCAGTGCTCTTGTGGAAAGACCTGGACTTGGACGCCGGGGGGCCTGGAGACGGTCGTTTGCCGGCCACGGGAGGCGGCGCCTCGCCCAGCCTCTGCCACATGCTCGGGACTTCCAAATCCACTCTTACTTTCCCCAAGGCACCTGTCTTTTATTTTGGAAGGGAGACTCAAGAGAGACCACCACCCACTAGCCAGAGGGGGGACTGCTCTGGGGAATCCCAGCCCTCACACCAGGGAAGGACAGGCCACAGGGCAGCGGGGGCGCGGCTGCTGGGGTGACCCGCTGGGGCCGGGCCAGGATGTGGCTCAGGGACACCTGCCAGCCCCAAGGGCACCACCCGGCAGGCTCCCGACCAGCCCCACGGGGACTCAGGATTCCCCTGGAATCCTCGGTGCAAGGCGCACGCCAGACGGGGCCGCCGCCCAGCGCAGGCCCGGGGCCCCGACACCTCCTGGCAGGGACCGCGGCAGGAGGCAGAGCTCACTCAGCAGTTACCTTCCCGATGATGCTTCCAACTTCCTGCGGGAAGAATCACAGAAAGGTGACGTCACAGAGCAGCTGACAGACACGGGGACCCGTCTGTGCTGGAGGGAGGACGGGGGCTCAGGACCATAGGAGGGAGCACAGTCAGGCCGCCGGCGCGAGGCCCTGAGCCCGGGAGCTCCTGGGTGCCCGTCTGACCTCGGTTACACCCAGGCCCTGCCTCGGACAGACGCACGGACGAGCAGACGCGAGTGGCCGGCCCCACACCGGTCAGGAGGCCCTTCCTATGTGCCTGAGGCCTCAAGAAGCCAGGAAAGAAACAGATAAAACACAAAATCTCCCCCGATTCTGTGATGTAAAGATACTTAAGCACGGCTACCGCCTTTTAGTCTTTTAAAGAAGAATGGGTACCCCGTGCGACCCGGCCGGGCTTCCAACACCAGCCCCCGCTGGTCAGGGTCGGGCGCCCTGCAGAAACGGCTGCTCCAGGACCGAGGCAGGGAACGTGCGAGGGAGTCAAGAGGACAGGGGCCGGCCTGGAGAGGCTCCCCGGGGCCGAGTCCGGGTCAATACGGGCCTCAACACGAGTAAGGGCAGAACGGGTATAATCGGAACAAAGCAGCCAGCCCAAGGCGTGAAGACAGGGATGAATGAGTGGATGAGAGAGCGCCCCGGGGGCTGACGATGATGGGGGCCGCGCGGTGGTGAGGCACCAAGGACCAGCATCCGGGTCCCCGATGGGGAGCTCCTGTGACCTTGCCACCACCAGGGAGGAAGGGCCAGAAAAGCCTCCTCGAGGAAGACAGGGAGACCCCCAGGCTGGAGACGAGCCGCCCCCGCCCCCACCCCCAACACGTCCTGCTGGGAAGGCCGGGCCTGGCGGCCGGTGACCCTAACGGGCTGAGGTCGGGGGCTGGGGCGCATCAGTGCTGCTTCCCGACGTGGGTGGGACCCTTGCCCTCGCTTGTGGGAGACGCACACTCAGTGTCGGGGACAGGGGCGTCAGGGCACTGTTACTCTCAAGCGTTTCCAGGAGGAGTGTGCTTTGGAGCGGGCTCCAAGAGCTTCGCAGGCTGGAGGTGGCGCAGGGCACAGGGCACACCCCGCCCTGCCTCCCGGCCTCGGGCCCCGTACCTTCCCGTGCATCAGCAGGCGGATTGTCAGGGTCACGTTCAGGCCGCCTTCTGAGACCTTCGACTCCATCTTTCTCCCAAAATGCGGCTGAGGGTAGTGGCTTAAGGTGCCGAGGGCGCCGTGAGGGACAGATGGAGCCCAGATGGTGTCACCTGGGAAGAGAAGGCACAGCTGCTGCTGAGAACCCATCGATGGCCAGCACAGGCGGGGGGTCGGGCCTGCAAGAACCTCTGGTCTCTGGAGGGGCGAGGAGGGGCGGGGCAGATGGCAGAGGCGAGGGGGGAGGGGTGGGCGGTGCGGCAGGTGGAGGGAGGGTGCTGCCTACACTCCTGCCGGTGACACACCAAGGTTCGGCAGCCCCGTCAGCAAGAAGGTGCGCCCCTGGGACTCACCTGCCTGACCTGCCGGGGCTGGGGGCACAGGGCGGTGGGGGCACGGGTTTGCGGGGGACACCTGGCAGGGACCGGGCCGGGCCCCACTGCTGACTCATGTGTGACCCCCAGCAGGGCCTGCAAGCCCTCGGCCTCGGCTTCCGCCTCTGCACCGAGGGAAACGGGCGCAGCCCTCTCGCCTGGAGAGGAAGAGGGGTCAGTGGGCCCCGGGGCCCGCGCGGGCGGCTGCAGTGTCTGTCGTGCGCTGTGCGAGTTCTGCGCAAGTCCCGCCGCAGCCGCGCAGAAGCCCCGCCCTCTGGCTGCGACTCCCCTCACCCTCAGAAAGCCAGCACATTAGAGGGACTGGCTTTCCCTGCGTGTTTAGAGTCAGGCTCCTCGGTGAGCCCATCACTAGAGCGGGTCTGATGTCTAAGCTACCAAAGAGCTGATGCTTTGGCATTATGTTATCGTAAAGTCTTTCTTTCCAGAAGGCTCCTTAGGTATCGCTGTCCTTCACTTCATATACATTTACTGTATGATTTCTGCAGACAATGGGTCCAGCACTTCACTTCCCAAACAGAATTAAGGCTTCACTTTATGATTTATGGGCACGCACGATGACAGGAGGCCTGCGGGACCCCTGGGAAGAGTGACCGGACTGTCCTGTTGGAGCCCTTCCAGGGGAGGGTCCAGGCTGCCCTCCAGGCTGGGCCACAGCACACTGGGAGGCCTCGGAGATGGGCAGCAGTGAGGACCGGAAGCCCCGGTCAGGCAGGCCGGGGGAGGGGTCTCGGGACCGACGGGAGAGGCCTGCACAACCGGCACCAGGCCTGGGCGCAGAGGCTCTGCGGGCAGCAGGGGTCCTAGAGGCGGGCTCTTTGGGTGCCCTTCCTGGGAGGGCTGGCAGTCAGGGCGGTAAACGGAAGCCAGAAAGCCTCCTGCCTGGGCACCTGGGGGTCTTGGGGTGCAGGCTGTGGGGGTGTCACTGGGTGCCAGGGTCCCACAGGGTCAGAGAGGAGCGAGAACGAGGGCAGGACATGGCACGGGGCACGAGAGGCCCCCACAGGAGTGGGGAGCGGCCCGTCCTGGCGGGGCAGTGGCCCCAGCATCTGGCACCTGGGGCACAGAGAGAAGAGGCCCGGCTGGAGGGAGATTCTGGATGACCTGCAGCCCAGGGGCTCCCAAGAAGGGCACCGCATAGACCCTGCAGAACAGAGAGTGCCCTGGACCTCCCAGAGCCGCACCCAGCTGCCCGGGTGCCCGCCTAAGAGTGGGCGGAGCTGGCTGGGCCACAAAGGACGAGGCCGGGGACCCACGTGAACTTGGCCAGCACTCCCCAGGCACAGCCCCGCTCTAGATCTGAGGCCCTCAGGGACAGGAGTCTGATGTCATCCATCAAGACGTGAGGCTCCATCCACACACACGAGAGACCACAAGTTAAAAAAGCAAGACTTTCCTTTAACCTTATAGTTTGGGGGGCGCAAAATATTTCTTCTTCTTCATCAAAACATTTCTGCTGAAAAATACGCTACAAGGAAAATACAAAAACGAAGCACAGAAACAGCACATTCTCACTCTCTGGGTGATGTGTGCAAGATGACGGCTGGTGGCCGAGGGCGTGTCCGATGCCACGGTCCCCGACGCGAGTCCGCACCAACACACAG
>NC_043704.1:774939-810916 GCF_006229205.1 Suricata suricatta
CCCGTGCAGCCCCCCCGCAGCCCCCCGCAGCCCCCCCGCAGCGGGCCGAGGCGCGGGCACCACCGGCAGACCGTGTGCTGGCCAGGCGGGGACGCCGGCCTCCTCCTGTGTTGGGGGGACAGCAGGGCCCCGCGGCCTCCATTATGCAATGCTTCCAGCCCGCGGTGGAGAAAGTGGGTCAACGAGGGCCAGCGGGCCTCAGGCTCCCGGCTGTCAACTGCCATCAGTCACACAGGCCAGCGAGCTGCTGCGGAGGCAGTGCCTGCCTTTGCCGTGTGGCCGACAGGGAGCGCAGTGTCCTCTGCAGACTGCTGGGGACAAGGAGCAGCCCCGGGGGTAGTTAAAGTCCCCTGCCACTCAGTGCCCTTGACCCTGAAGAACCCACCCTGTGTCAGCCGCTGAGGACCCCCGCGCGGGCGGCTCACCCTGGGCCATGACTTGTGGTGGGCGGGGCACCGTCCTCTGGCCTCCTGTTGGGCCCTTGGACACCCGCCCAGTGTGCCCGGGCCGACGCCCACCGGGGACCCCCGCTGCAGAGTCCGGGGCAGCTCCGTGGGCGGTCACACTCCCCCAAAACCCAGCTGACAGGAAATCTGCCAGAAAAAATCTCTTTGTGCTCAGCCGCCCCACACGTGGTGTTCCAGAAGGCAGAGCTCTGTGTCAGCAAGGACCCCGCCTTGTGCCCTCTGCGTGCTGGGAGCTCAGTTTATTTGTGACTCACCCAGTGGGAGGGAGAGGAGACACAGGCTTGGCCCCCTGCAGGGCCGAGGAAGGACCCTCCCCTTCTCTCCCCACTGCACCGGCTGAGGAAGGACCCTCCCCTTCTCTCCCCACTGCACCGGCCGAGGAAGGACCCTCCCCTTCTCTCCCCACTGCACCGGCCGAGGAAGCCCTCTCCGTTGTCCTGTGCAGACACCGTCCAAATATGCGCCTCTGCTGAAACCCACCCCGACCCCCACGGCCAGGCACAGCGGCGACGTGGGCCACCACAGTGTGGCTGGGCCGGCCAGGCCTCCCAGTTGTCCGTCTGTCTGTCTCTGTGCTCCTGCCTTCTGGCTGCAGGCCCGACCCTGGGGGTTCAGGATCTCCCCTCTCTGGCTCTCATGCGTCCGTTAGCAAATCCCCAACCACGGATGCACATTAATAAGTTCATCTTTTCTAGTTTCTTAGGGAAGAACCTGATGGCATCAGTTAAAAACCTTAGGTCTTCCCTTACACGGGTGTTCAGTTCTATACAATTTCTCCCTGCACGTGGCTTTAGCGGCATCCCACCAATTTTGACATTTGTGCTTTTTTTCACTCATTTCGAAATACTTTAAAATTTCTCTTTTGATTTCTTTTTTGACTCATGGGATATTGTGAAGTATGTTATTGAATTTTCAAATACTTGGAAAATTTCTAGAATATCTTTCTCTTGTTGATCCCTAGTCAATCCTATTGTGGTTAGAAAACACGGCTTGTGACCCTGCTCGGGGACAGAGCGCGGTCTGTCCTGGAGCACGCGCGCTCTTGGGCCGGGGGAGCGCCCCCACAGCCCGGATGGTAGCACGGCCTGTCCTCTGCGGTCCCGCCGGGGCCGGGGGCGCTGGGGACGCGCCTGCTTTCTGAACCCCCGCTCAGTCACCGGCATCCCACCACCTAGCGCCGCTGCTCCGGCTGATGGACGGATAGGTGTCGTTGTGAGACGTCGCTTATGTCTGAAATTTTGTCTTATTACTGTAGTGACCCGGCTTTCTTCTGACTGGTGTAGGGTGGCGTATCTCCTTCCATCTTTTATTCTTAACCTATTTGTGTCTTTATATTTAAAGTGAGTTTCTTGTAGGCAGCATACCTGAACCTTGCCTTTTTACCTTATTTGACCATCTCCGCTTTTAAACTGAGGGTGTTTTGACCATTGACAGTGGCTGTTGAGATGCTCACTTTGCAGCTCTCATTCTACTATTTGTTTTCTATTTTTACCAACTGTTCTTTGTTCTATTTCTTTTTTTTTTTATTAAATTTACTTATTTATTTTGAGAGGGAGAGTGCAAGTGGAGGAGGGGCAGAGACAGAGACAATCCCAAGCAGGCTCCACACGGATGGCCCAGAACCCCGTGCGGAGCTCGAACTCATGAACGGCGAGATCATGACCTGAGCCGAAATCGAGGCAGATGCCCAACTGACTGAGCCCCCAGGCGCCCCGTTCCCCCGTCTCTATTGTTTTTCCCTCCGTCATCTTTTGAATGAAGTGCGTACCTTTTATGATTCCACATTTACTGCCTTTGTTCACTTATTAGCAACAACTCTGTTTTGTTACCTTAGCAGTTGTTTTGGGGTGGACAGCACTCATGGTTAATTAGTCACAGTGCAGGCCGACTGGCCCTCTGCCACTTGGCCGAGTGGCAGAAATAATCATGTCATGTGTGAAGACCTCCTGTGGGCAGTACCTGGGCCTCTGTTTCCCCCTTGTCCTCTGCTCTATCGCGGTGGCTTTGGTTCTCCTAGGTCATAAGCTGACGTGATTATTTCTGATGTAAACAATTATCTCCTAAAGGACTTACAGGCCGACGCCTTGGGGGGCTCAGTGAGTTAAGCATCTGATGCGATTTTAGCTCAGGTCATGATCTCACGGTTCATGGGGTCGACTTCTGCGTTGGGCCCCAGGCTATGAACTGGAATTTTCTCTCCTCTCAAGATAAGTAAACATTTAAAAAAAAACAGGGATTTATAGGATAAGAACAACTTCATTCTTAGCCACCCCTTCGGGTGGACTCAGATTCCTAGCTGCTCCCATCTGTCTTCTATGTGAAGCACTTCATTAATCATTTCTGTAGTTTGAGCGTGCTGCTGGGGAGGTCTGTTTCCGTAGGTGTGGCCCGTGTGGCGCACTGCCAGCGTGAAGGAGGGTCACCCGGCACAGAGCCCGGGCCCGCCGCGCCCTCTCCGTTTCCCCCTCCGTAACACACCCTCTTCCACGGCACACTTAGGGGCTCCTCTCGTAACCGCTGGCTTGGCGCAATCCACGGGGCACGTGCCTCCTTGCGGTCTCCATTGTTGCTCAAATGCACTTTTTGCCCTGTCCCCCCACTTGCAGGGCCCAAAAGCACGTCCGGTGGCTGCTTGGAGTTGAGCCGAGCTCACTGATGCCCCCGCTCGCTCTCTTCTGCCCTTTGTCTGCGTCTCACGTGGACAGCGTCCCTCTCCGTCCCGGAGTTCACGCCTCCGCTCTGCAGCTCCGTTCTGGGGCTCAGCCCACCCAGGGCACGTGTCATCTCAGACCCTGGACTTCTCACCCCAGAAACTCCACCTGGGTCCTTTGTCATGTCTTCCATGTCCCCATTTAACACGCTTGACCCTTCGCTTCTTGAACATGTGGTTACAGTTTCGATGATTTCAATGTCCACGTCCCGCAGGTGTACGGCCATCACTGCTGAGTCTAGGTCAGGGAGGGGGTCACCGAGTTGGGGGGGCACAGGCCACCACTGACTGTGGCCAGAGCTCCTTCCCGCGGCTCACCGGGCAGGTGCTCCTCGGTCCTCGGTCGGCCCCGGTCTCCCCAGGGCCGCAGTGCCAGCACGCCGGGACCCGAGGACACAGAAGAGCGGCCTCGTGGGAGCCTGCGGACTGAGCCAGCTCGGCCACTCGTTCTGTCCTGCGTGTGGGCACACGGCTGGTGCGACGGCAGCAACAGTGCGATCTGTAATCGACAGTCCAGATCTGAAACTCCCTGGCTGCCAGTGCGCGGGACACAGAAATCCAGCTCAGACTGATTTGTGTGGCCGGACTGGGGACAATGCTGACGGGGGGCCTGGGACCAACATTCAGGGAAGGCGGGGGGTGAGGCTGGGCTGCAGGAGCAAGACCCGGGGATGGGAAGCCACGGCGCGCTGTTCGCTCCATGGGGGGAGGCCTGCGGGGGAGGCCACTGCAAAGGCTCCGGACACACAAGTCTTGTGTTTCCAGCCACCAGGCAGGGGCAGACCGTTCCCTGAGTCCTGAGAAGGACTCCCCTGCCCTGGCGCGGGTCACAGGCCCGGTCTGAGACGCCGGGTCACACGGCCCAGACTCTGCTCGGGACCCGCTGCTCCGTGTGGAGCGTCTCCAGGGCAAGCGGGCCCCTGCTGGAGCTGGCCTCCCTCCCTCCCTCAGCAGCCTTCCTGTGCGGCATTTGTCTGAAGAGCGCCCCGCTTTCAAAGGTGCCCGCCCTCCAGTGCCAGGCCGGGGAGAGCCTGGGGATGAGGGTGAGTGTCCTGATACTGTAGTGTCACCAGGTGAGCCCTCTGGGGACGTAAGTGTTCTGCCCTTGCACGGCCCAGGGGCCCTCCCGCAGCACGGGTCGGTAGCTGCGGCCCAGTATCACCGCCGCACTGTGCGGGCGCCAGGACCCGGAACGCTTGCTCGCGTCGCCAGGCCAGCGCCCGGCCTCAGGTTTGTCGGCGCCGCTGCCGGGGTGCGGGTGGGGGCGCTGGGAGGCCAGGCGGAGGGGCTGATGCGACACCGGGTGAGCAGACGGAGTCGCCGGGCTGCCACGCGGACGGCCGGGTTTTCTGCTCCGCGGCTCCCGCCCAAGCCAGTCTGCGGCCGGAGGGGCCCCCTGCGCCGGGCTGCTGGGAAGCCAGACACCCAGCCCCCGGGTCTTTGCAGGGGAGGCATGAGGAGGGAGGTGAACAGGAAAGTCCTCATAATTGCCAAATCCATCCCAGGCCCTATGTCACGTGATGAAGAAGCACAAAGCAGAAGGTGCCGGCGCGTCCGAGGGCCCGGCCGCCCAGGGGCTCGCGCTCCGCCGCCCGCAGCCCCGCAGCCTCCCTGGCAGCAGCCGCTTTGTCTGCCAAGACGGAGCCGACCCAGGCGGGGACACTCAGGAAGCAAACACGCCAGGGCCGTCTGACGTGCACACGTGACGGTCATCACATTGTAGATCCTGTCCGCATGTATCCGACGCAGCCATCAAGGTTTCCCTTTAAATCCGGGAGGGCTGTAGGAAATCGGCCTCAATCTGCACACAGGAGGCCGGGGGAGCTGACGGTCAGTGCGCCGCCAAAGGCCCCGTCACCACACGGGGTGCCGCGCTGAGCAAGTGTTTGCAACAGGAAAGGTGCCCGGGAAAGCTGGCTGGGGGCCCGTCCCCGGAGGCTGCCCCAGCCACATGGCCCGCCCCCCGCCCTCCGCCCGGACCTGCCGCGTGCGCGCAGCAGACGAGCAAGGCCATCAGGACGGCACCCCCCGCCCCGTGGGGAGCTCCGGCCTGCCGGCCCCTGGAGCCTTCCTCTGCCCTCTGGCTGGGCCTGTCCTTGGGGGCTGTCCTGTCCTGTCGGCAGGTTGGCACCTGCTGACGCCTCTCTTCCCCTTTCAGCTCGCCCCACCACACGGACTCGAGGACAGGCGCCCTGCGAGGTGAGGCCGCGTGGACAGGCGGGGCACACAAGGCCCAGCGTCCGGGCTCGTAACAGAAACGCCTAAAAGAGGGGCAGCGGGGCCCCTGCCTCCGGGCAGCCGGAAGACAGGCGTCTTCCCCTAACGACAATGAAGACTGGATAGTACGTACAAAGTGAACACGGGAAGAGCCTGACATGTCGAGAGAAGGAGACGACAGCACGCCAGCCGCCCACGGGGTGACATGGTGCTGAGTCTCCGGTCTTCTTCCAGCATCTTCACCTCAGACTTGGGGGAGAAGGCCAGCGACCTGGAAACACCACTGGACACAGACCAAAAAGGTCCAACAAAGCCCGCCGCCTCCAGTGAAGGGACCAGAAAAGACAGCCTAGCCGGAACGAACACTTGAGGCAGTAGTGGCTCCGCTCCAGCGGCCCCGCCAGCGCCAGCACAGCCGAGCGGGGCCTCGCCGGCCGGAGCGACACTCTCTACTACCCTGCTGGGTGCGACCCGAGAGGGCGGCCCGGGGGGCAGGCGGAGACACGCCAGCCCACCCCGTGGCGTCCCAGCCGAAGGGGTGCCAGCGGAGGCCCAGCGGGGAGGTGTGACTCTCACCCCAAGTGATGTCCCTCAGTCTCCAGGTACCAAGAGAGGGGCACCTGCACCCCCACCCCTGCGTGTGAGGAGGCCACACCCCTCCTTTCCCTCGGGGAGTCGTGTCAGAGGAAACCAGGGGAAACAGCAGGTTTAAGTGATAGTCAGGCTCGTGACCTAATATCCAAAGTGTCTACGTTTCAAGCCAAGAAGCAGAGAGATCTCAAACTAAATGAAAGATGCCCAGCGGACACCCACCTGCGATGACAGATGTCAGAGTTATCCGACAAGAACCGCAAAGCATCCACGATACAAATGCTTCAATAAGCAATTAAGGATATTTCTAATCAAATGAAAAAATATAAAGTCTCAGCACACAAAAATTCTCACCCCCAAAACGGAAGATAGAAAGAACTACATAGAAACGACAGGGCTGAAAAATACAGTAAAGGAATGAAGGGGCCCAAGAAGAGAACCGGTGAACCGTCAGAGCGAGTTTCGTCTGAGTAATAGAGTGAAAACAGACTTGGAAAGGAAGAGAGCAGGGGCGCCGGGGGCGCAGTCAGGGAAGCGTCGTGCTTCTGCTCAGGCCACAATATCCCAGTTCATGCGTTCAGGCCCCGCGTCAGGCTCCGAGCCTGTGTCCCCCTCACTCTCTGCCCCTCCCCCTGCTCACGCTCTGTCTCTCTCTCTCAAAAATAAATAAATATAAAAAAAATTTTTTTAATAAAGAAAAAAAGAGAACAGAACCCCAGAGACCTAAGACTGTGACAAATATGTAGCCTTTATACTCTTAAGGTCCCAGAGGAAGACAGAAAGAAGATGGGGCTGAAAAAATACTTGGAGAAATAGTGTTCGGAAACTTTCCAAATTTGGCAAAAAGTATAAATCCACATATTCAAGAAGCTGAGTAAATCCCAAGCAGGATAAGTCCAAAGAAATACACACAAACACACATAGTCACATGTTTAAAAACATGTGAATGTGTTGATTCTCCTCTTGGGTTTTCTGAATTATATTTAATGGTTGAAGCAAAAATTAAAGCTCTGCCTGATGTGATTCCAACAGTATATTGAGGAAATATTTGTAAAAATTATATTATAAATGGGGGAGGGTAAAGAACCACACAGGAAGTTAAAGTTTTTACACTTTTTTCAGACTGATAAAATGTCAGCACCGGCAGAATCCATAAGCTGCAGAATGCAGTAGGATCTGCAGCAACGTAAAAGGCTACACAAAGGGGCGTTCTCGAAAACACCATCAATAAACCAAAATGGAATTCTTAAAAAAAATTCTGTAACCCACAGGAAGGCGGGAAATAAGAAAACAAAAAACAGAGAACACAACGAAACAAAAAATAAAACGGCAAGTTTAAGCCCTAACTTCCCAATATTTACACTAAATATTAACAGTTCAAATACACCAAGTAAAAAAAGACAATGGCAGAGTAGGTTAAGAAAACGTGCCTCAGTCATAGGCTGTCTGTAAGAAACTCACTTCAAACAGGCCGATATAAGTAGATTGAAATAAAAAATCCTGGAAAAGTTGTGCCATGCAACCATTAATCAAAAGAAAGCAGGAGTGGTATCCTTAATACCAGATAATCAGAAGTGTTAGCAAGGATGTGTGCACTGTTGGTGGTAGTGGAATTGGTGCAGCCACTGTGGAAAACGGTGCGAAGCTTCTTCAGAAAATAAAAAACAGAAATACCATATGATCCCATCATTCCCCTTCCGGGAATTTATCTGAAGAAAGTGAAAGCACCCATCCAGAGAGCTATATGCTCATTGCAGCCTCATTTACAACAGTCAAGGCACGGGGGCCACCTAGGTGTCCACCGACGGACACGTGGCTAGAAAAGATGCGGCGCACACCAGCGGGGTGCTACGCGGCGGTGCGAAAGAGTGAAATCTTGTCATTTGTGACAAAAGATGGATCTTGGGGGTATTACGTGAAGGGAAGTAAGTCAGACAGAGAAAAACAAGCACCGTATGACCTCATGTAGATGTGGAATCTAAAACACAAAACAAAACAATACAGAAATAAATTCATACATACAGGAAACACACGGTCAGCTACCAGAGAGGGGAGGGCTGGCGGGGGGACCAAAATAAGTGAAGGAGGTTAAGAGGAACACGCTTCCAGCTGTAAAAGAGACGAGTCACGGGGGCGTGAGGCGCAGCGCAGGGACTATGGCGGGTGAGACTGTACTGACTGCATGGTGACAGGTGGCAACAAGACCGATCATGGGGATAATTTCATAATATATACAATCTTAAGTCTAAAAAACTGTAAACCTATTAACGAAATTAAGTGTGAAAACTGTTATGTACACCTGAATCTAATAAGATATTATGTATGATTGTACCTCAATTAAAAATAGACTTCAGAGCACTGAGAGCCCTCAGAGACACACGGGGACATTATAAATGACGAGGGGACCAGCCGTGAGGAAGTAGTAGCGATCCTAAATGCATACGAATCAAACACCAGAGCTGTAAAATATGGGAAGCAAACACTGATAGAACGGAAAGGAAAAATATACAGGTCCACAATGACAGCTGAAGGTCTCTCTACTCTGTCTCAACAACTGAAACGTCCAGGCGTAAAACCAGCCAGGGCATAAGAAGAACACACAGCCCCATTGATCGGTAGGACCTAGTCAGCACTTACCGGACGCTGTATCGGCAGCAGGAGAACACACACTCTTTCCAACACCCACAGAGCATGTACCAACACAGAGCGCCTCATTCACCATTAAACAGAGCTCACCAAGTTTAAAAGCATTAAAATCATTAGTGTGTGCGCTGATCACAACTGAATCAAACTAGAAATCAGTAACAGAAAGCTAACAGGAAAATCTTGAAGTACTTGGAAATGAAAACAATGCACATCCAAACAATCCTTGGGAAAGAAGAAGAAGAAATCTCAAGGATCATTAAAAAACAAAATACACTGACCCAAATGAAAATAAAAATAAGCATACTAAAAATTGTGGGACGCAAGGAAGCAGTGCCTACAAGAAAGCTTGTAGCACAAAATACATACATGGGAAAAGAGGGAAAAGTCTCAAATCAATCATCTAAGCTCCAATTTTAAGACTCTAGAAAAAGAACAAAATAAAAACAAGCAAACAGAAGGAAGGAAGAAATCATTGAAATTATAAACAAAAATTAGAGAAAATCAATGAAATCCGAGCTGATTCTTTGTCAATGAAATTGAGAAACTCACACAAAGACTGACAAAGAAAAAAAGAAGTTAGACAAAATAATAGGAGGACTGAAACAGCAGCTGCAGGAAGAGCCTGGCAGACATCAGAGGGTAAGCAGTACTAAAAACAACTCTCCACAAATAAACTGACTGAGACAAATTGACCTATTTCTGGAAAGAGACAAACTACCCCAAACCAGTCTATACGAAGCAGGTCATTTGCACAGCCCTACAGTAGTATTATGAAATTGAATTCATAATTTTACAACTCCAGAAAGAAATCTCCAGGCCCAGATGCTTTCACTGCAGAATTCTACCAATGTTTTTAAAAAGAATTAACACCAATTCTACATAATCTCCTTCAGAAAACAGAAGGGAAAAAAAGGAGCATTTTGTGAAGCTAGTATTACCTTGGACAAAAATCGAAGTGTACAAGAGAAAAAAAAAAACGGTCCTCAAGAATAGATGTCAAAAATCCTTTAAAAATATTAGCAAATAGAATTCAGCAAAATATAAGAATTATACGCAATGACCATTCTTCTAGTGATGCAAGGCTGCTTTACCATTTGAAAATCAATTAGTGTAACTAATCATATTAATAGACTAAAGAAGAATACTGCATGATCGTATCAATGCATATAGAAAAACATTTAACAAAATTCAACACTCATTCATTATTAAAACTCTCGGGGAAAAAGCAGGAATAGAAGGGAACTCCCTTAACTTGACAAAGAGCTTCTACAAATGCCCACATCTAACATCACACTTAGGGTTGACTTTCCCCCTGAAGACAAGGAACAAGGCAAGGACGTCTCCTCTCACCACTGTGATTCAACCTAACGCTGCAGCTCTAGCCAGTATGAC
The DNA here is from genome assembly GCF_006229205.1 of Suricata suricatta. Lineage (NCBI taxonomy): Eukaryota > Metazoa > Chordata > Mammalia > Carnivora > Herpestidae > Suricata > Suricata suricatta. Next base: position 784,963 of record NC_043704.1, read on the forward strand.
AAGGCAGGAAAAGGAAATAAAAGGTACACTGATGAGAAGGAAAAAGACTACACTGTCCCCATTTGTAGATGGTATGAAATGCTTAGGTATAAACCTAACAACACATGTGCAGGACCTTCATGATGAAAAGTCCAATATGTTGATGAAAGAAATCAAAGATCTAAACAAATGGAGAGACATACCATGTTCATGAACGGTGATTTCTCACAGTAAGGATGTCAGTTCTCTCCAAGTTAATACATAGTTTCCACATAATTCCTATCAAAATTCCAGCAAGAAATTCGTGGACACAGGGAAGATTATTGTAATAGTTACATGAAAAGGCAAAGGAACTGGAACAGCTATGACGATTTTGACAAAGAAAAATAAAGTGGAAGGAATCCGCCTCCTCAGGTTTAAGACTCACTATTCAGCTACGGCGGTCAGGACTGCGTGGTGGTGGCAGAGGGAGACACGGACCCAGGGAACAGAAATAGACCCACACAGCTACGCTTGACTAAGTTTTGACTGACGTCAGGAAGAGCAGGTCCGTGCAGGAAAGACGGCCTTTTCATCAAACGGTGCGAGAGCAAGTGGGGAAGTAAAATTGTAAAGACCCAGGGCAAGTCAGAATTCTTGGACTTGACGCTAAAATCAAGATATTCAAAAGCAAACCCTGATAAATGGGACATTCCAGGAGTAAAAACCTTTGCTTTGCAAACAAAAACAAAAACAAAACGCCATGTTATGAAGATGAAAAGACAAGCCATAGACCGGGGGAAAATATTTGCAAACCACATTTCTGACAACTAGTTTCTAAAACATACTAAAAAAGATCACAGTAAATAGCAAAAACTCTAAATCCAATTAGGAAATGGGCAAAAGCTATGGTCATTTCACCAAAGAGGATGGACAGACACGGATACAGACACACGGCGGAGACAAGACCATGAGCTCACGGATCGGGGTCGCTGTCACCGGCCCTCAGGGAGATGCCGCGGAACGCCGCGTGCGTCCCCACCACACGCCCGCGAGAACGGCTCCCAGACAAATCGGTGACCACCGCGAACGGGGCGCAGATGCGGAGAGACCGGGACCCCCCACTCGTGGCTGGTGGGAGGAACACGGGGCGGCCACGCTGGGAAGCAGTTCGGCAGCTTCTTAAAAACTAACCAGGCAACGATCGTACCCCTTACTGACGGCACCCGTGGGCACTTATTCCAGAAAAATGAAAATGTTCATCCTCACAGAAACCTGTACGTGACGTTCACAGAGGCTTTAATTATTTAACTGGGGGCAGCCAGTCCCCACAGATGACACACTGTGCGATTCCATTATGTAGCGGTCTTGAAACGACAGAAGTGGGGCAGTGGGGAACGGATTGTTGGTCTCCGGGATTGAGGAGGGGCAGGGACAGGGGGCGACGTGTGAGGCTGTGGAAAGGCGGCACGGGGGTCCTTGCGGGGACTCAGCGTCCTGTATCCGTGTCAACATCCTGGCGGTGACATTCTCACTGTAGCTTGGCAAGATAGCGTTGGGGGAAACGGAGGACGTGCGCATGGACTCCTGTGTTCTTACAACTGCCCGTGGATCACCGTTACCTCAAATACGAAATTTAATTAAAAAAAGAAGGAGCTGTTTTGACTGGAGATTGTATCAGGCGATTCAATTCACGAGAGAATAAGGAAGCCAAATCCCCCTCAGATAATTCCAGCAAAAGAGCCATCCTGACGTGTGACGAGACTGAAGTTATTAAGATAAAAAGTCAGACAGTAAAAACGCAGGCGCTCCTTCCAAGGGAAGGCGTTTCGACCAAGTCAGTGGCTCTGATGCTAAGTCAGGGCACCTACCCCTTCCTTCGCCCCCCACCCCCCCACCCACTCACCCATTCATCCCCTCACCTACACACCCACCCACTCGCTCCCACCCCCACTACTCACACTCACACACTCCCCTACACACCCTCTCCTGCTTACCTGCACACTTACACTCCTACACTCACCCCACACCCCCACTCACATACCCAAAGCCTCTCAGTCCCATTCACATCACCCACTCGCACTCACCCACACACTCACTCACGCTCATCTACATGCTCACCCCCCATGTCTACTTGTACACACCCGCTCGCACACTTGCACGCGCGCGGGTCTTTCACACCAGTCTGTGGCGTGCAGGAGGCACGGCAGACGCGTCCCCCAGAACCTCTAGCACCAGCCTGGCCTTGGCCGTCCCGGGAGGTGGGGCCTGGCCGGGGATGCCGCTGCCGTCACCAGTCTGCACGGCTCAGGAGCGCGCGGCGTGGCCGCGACCCGGTCTGCGGTGGTGATGTGACCGTGTCCCCGGACCTCACGAGCAGAAGCCCTATCGGTAAGCGTGGAGCTCGGGCCCACCTGTGCAGGCCCCTCCACGTGCCCCTGGGAGGCGCAGGGACTCTGCACCGCCCCGCCCCCCCCAGGCAGGTGGAGCCCCGTGGTGTGGACAGAGGGCAGAGGACATGGCCTCCTGACAGTCACGCTCTGGGGCCACTGACCGGCTGCTTGGCCAGGGCACTCTCACTGGACCCCGTGGAGGATGAGTCTGGCTTCCCGTCACCGAGGACCTTCCAGAACCTCGAGTCAGGCCGTCATCCTCTTGCTGAAACTGCTGGGCATCTTCCCATCACCTGTGTAATCCCACCCAGGCCCCTTCCGTCCCACGCCGCCGCCCCCAAGGCCCCTGGTGCCAAACCCACGCCCCGTTCCCCTCCGCCCCGCTGCCTGGGACAGGCTGAGCTCCTGCACCTGCCACACCGGCCTTCCCGGGGGCACTCCTGCCAGGCCTCTGCCCGCCCCTCTCCCGGGCCTGTCCTCCCCCACTGCCTTGGCCCGTCACCCTGGGGACGGAGGACACATTTGCCTCCCCGTTCACCACTGAACGCCCAGGTCCCAGCACCACTCTGGGCCCACATGAGGGCAGAGCAAATTCAGCACCTTCTCGCGGTTGGGGTGAACGCATGTCACGAGCAGGCACCCAGGCCCTCTCCGCGGCCGCACGGGACGTCCTGACATCAGAACGCGGTGGCGTCTAGACTCGGACGCGACAGAACATCTGGGAGTCAACGCCCCCTCCTCCTGGACCCTCGCTCCTCACTCGTTCCCTCAGTCACTGAGGGTCTGCTGGGAGCTGAGTGTGCGGGGTGTGAGGACACCTGGGACCCGTCCCCACCTGTCCCCTCAGCCTGCCAGCTCCCAGGGGAGCAATAGAAGGACGAAGACCAACACCACCCAACGGGGCTGAGTCCCACCCCGGGGAACAGAACAGCCCCACTCTCGCTGAGCTGGGGAACGTGACTGCCTCTTTCTCAGTCCAGTGTGACGGGAGAAGGCTTAGCTCTGTTTTCAGTTTCCTTGGTTTCTGGTCTCATTTAATTACTTCTTCTTTTCCTTTCCCTTTACTTGTTTTTTCTTCTAGTTTCTGAAGGTGGAGCCTTAAATGATTGTCTGGAGATCTTTTCTCGGGCTGGCACTTCACGCCACAAATCTCTCCAGAGGTGCTGATGTACTTGTAACCTACAAGTACACACAGATCTCTCTCCCAGTTCAAAATATTTCACCATTTTCCTCGGTACTTCCTCCTCAGCCAGCACATGATTCAGAAGGTGTGTGTTTTTATTTTTAAGTATTTGGAAAAAATCAGGTTACCTTTAGTTACTGATTTCTGTTTCATTTCCACTCTGGTCAGAAAATAAATGATTTCAGGGTTCCCGGATGGTTCACTAGCATCTGACTTTGGCTCAGATCACAATGTCACAGTTCGCAAGTTCAAGTCCCAGGATGGGTGAGCACAAGCCCCGCTCCAGGGGACCCCACTTCTCACTCTCCCTCCTCCCTCCCTGTCTGCCCTCAGAGAATTCTGTCTCCCTCTCTCTGTCCCTCGCTCTCTTGTGCCCTTTTTCTCAAAAAAAAATATGAATTCAGTTGTTTTAAATGTGGTAGTCTTTTATTTTATTTTTACATAGAATACGGTCCACCTTGCGAATGTCCTGTGTGTGCACCTTCCTGTCCGGGCCCCTGAGGTCGGGTCGGTGGGCTGCACCCGTCCCTGCTTCTCCGCCTGTGATTTTCTGTCTGCCTGTTTCTCCACGACAGGGTGTCTCCAACTGTAATCATGGCTTTGTCCTCTCTGCCCTTCTATTCTGTCAGTTTTGTTTTGAATACCTGAAGCCCTGTTGTTCGATACACAGGCATCAGGGATGTCTTGGTGAATTGGTCATTTTATACGAACGTGACGTCTTTTTTTCCCCTCTGGTGGTTTTCCTTGTCCTGAGCCTGTTCATCTGATCCTACTGTAGCCTCTCCAGGGGTCTTCCGAGTGTTCACGGGACACATCTGTCCTGTAACTTGTAACTCACAGCAGCATTTTTCATGTGGGTATCGTGTAGATTGTACATAGGTCGATCTTTATTTTTTACCTTCTGGTAATCTCTCACTTTTTGAAAAATGTTTATCTATTTTCAGAGGGGGCGGGGCAAAGAGAGAGGGAAAGAGACAATCTCCCAAGCGATGTCAGCACAGAGCTCACCGTGGGGTTTGAACTCACAGGCTGTGAGGTCATGACCTGAGCTTAAGGCAAGCGTCGGATGCTTCACCAACTAAGCCCCCCAGGCGCCCCTGATAATCTCTTACTTTTAATCGGTCTGTTTACACACTTTTTAATGTTTATTTATTTTTGAGAGAGAGTGTGTGTGTGCACACGTGCATGCACGCGAGTGCGCACGCACACACAGAGCACGAGCAGGGGAGGGGCAGAGAGAGAGGGAGACACAGAATCCGAAGCAGCTCCAGCCTCCGAGCTGTCAGCGCGGAGCCCGACCTGGGGCTCGAACCCACAAGCTGTGAGATCATGACCTGAGCCGAAGTCAGACACTTAACCGACTGAGCCCCCCAGGCGCCCCCACAATTTTCCTTTACATTTGCAGAATGAATGACTGTCAACTCAAATGTGTATATAGTTTTGTGAGCAATTTTGAAATAACTTCAGATCCATGGGTGGTCGCAAAAATAACAGGGTTTCTGCAGACCCTCACTCACTTCCTGGAACAGAACCGCAGTGTGTTACCTAGTCACTGACATTGGTAAAATGCTATTAACTAAACTGCAGGGTTAAAATTTTTTTTTAATGTTTATTTTTGAGAGAGAGACAGAGAGAGAGAGAGAGAAAATGAGTGGGGGAAGGGAAGAGAGAGAGAGAATGAGTTGAGGGGGAGAGAGAGAGGGAGACACAGAATCCGAAGCAGGCTCCAGGCTCCAAGCCATCAGCACAGAGCCCGACGCGGGGCCCAAACCACGAACCTTGAGATCACAACTGGAGCCGAAGCTGGGCGCTTCACCGGCTGAGCCCCCCAGGCGCCCCTAAACCGCCATTTCATCTGCACTCTCTCCCGGATAGCGGGCCTGCCCCGGGTCAGCTTTCTCTGACCACCCGCGAAGCAGATGCACCATACAGAGATCCTGGTGCCCTCCCCAGCCCAACCCCAGGCAGCCGCTAATCTGTTCCACATCAGTCAAAGCTACCAACGTGTCATCCAAGAGCTTTGTGTGAATCGACTCAAACAAACGCAGCCTTGTGAGACCAGCTTCTCACGCAGCGCGGACGCCCCCGGGGCTGCCGGGGTCGCGCGCAGCCACCCGGGCCCCTCTGACGCTGAGCGGCGGTCCGCCGCACGGCTGCGTGTGACCTGCGCCTCAGTCACCTCATGGGGGACATCTGGGTTGCTTCCGGGCTTTGTCAATGACAAATAAAGCAGCTGTGAGCAATGCTGTGCACGTGTCTGCGTGAGTGTAAGTTTTCATTTTTCTGTGATAAGCACCCAGAATTGTGACCACCGGATAGCACGTCAAGTGTATGTCTAGCCTGGTAAGAAACTGGCAAACCGTTGGCCAGAGTGGCCGCACCGTTTCCCATGCCCGTCAGTGGGACAGCCCGGCCGCTCTGCGCTCTCGCCTACACCGGGGGCTGGTGGCGTTTTTGCTTTCGCCACTCTGACAGGCGGCACCGATACTGCCTTGCGGCTCAACCGGCTTTTGCTTACGGCTCACGACGCTCCCCATCTATCCGTGTGCTCTTTCCCGTCCACTCGCCCTGCTGGGAAAAGAGCCTGCTCGGTCTCCTGCCCGTTTTCTACCTGGAGAGCTTGCTTCTTGCGGTAGAGTCTGAAGTACTCTGCGCGTTGTGGATTCACGCCCGATGCTGGAACCTGACTTACAAAGATTTCCTCCGCACGTCTGATTTGTCTTCTCACCTCTTGACGGGGTGTTCACAGAGCAAGCGTTTTTAATCGTGACAAAGGTCAATTACTCAATTTTATCTTTTACAGATGTGCCTCTTTCTCCTATATTTTCTCCTAAAGAGAAAATTGTTTTACATTTACATTCAGCTATTTGATCCATTTTAAGGTAATTCTTGTGCACGCTATGAGGTTGAAGGCAAGAGCTTTTTTGTTTTGCTTTGTCGTTTCTATATCAATATCCAATTGTTTCGATACCACTTATGAAAAGACTCCCCTTTCTGTGTAAAACTGCGTTATTACCGTCGTCCATCCTCAGGCGGTGCTCCCCGGGAACGCGTCGTGCGTGTGTGCCTACCTGCCCGCCAGCATCACCATGACGGCCGTCCGCGTTACTCCAACTTGATTCTTTCTCAGAATTCTCTGGGGTGACCTAAGGCCTTTGTGTCGTCCTGAAAATCTAAACTCAACTTGTTTGTATCTACAAACAAGGCGCCCCCACAATTCTCCTGGGATTCAGACAGGAGCTGCATTGAGCCTACAGGCCTGTTGGGAGACATCCGCATCTTTATTACGTTGAGCGTCCCAATGTACGGCCATGGACGTCGGGGACCTGGGTCCTCTTTGATTTCTCGGATTGGTGCTTTGTAGTTTTCAGTATATGAATCCTGTGCACGTTTGTTAGACGCAGAGCAAGTGTATAACTTTGTGGAGTTCCTGTAAATGGTATTGGGTTTTGAATTCGGTTTCTGATTTGCTCCCTGATGGTCTGTAGAGCAGTATTGTCTTTTGTGTGCTGACCATGCATTCCTAAACTGGTGAAGGAGTTTCTCGTTGACTTAATGGGATTTTTGATGGAGGCAATCATGTCATCTGCAAATAGAAGACAGGTTTATTTCTTCCCTCCAAATCTGTCTGCGTTTCATTTCCTTTTCCTGCCATACTGACCTGGCTAACGCTGGTAGCACTGTGCTCCACACAGCGGCGAGGACAGGCACCCGTGTTTTGCTCATGATTTTGGGGGGAAGTCTTAGTCTTTCACTGTTAACTGTAGTAGTTGGGAGGTGTTAGCTTACTCCCTTTTGACCAGAACCAAAACTTCATTCAATCTTTCATATTGATTAAATTGACGAAATCTGTTTATAACCAGTACTTAGAAAGATCCTGATATAACAAATATTGCAATTTTTCTTTTTTATTAAAAATTTTTTTAAAAGTCGGCTTCATGCCCAGCACAAGCCCAATGCAGGGCTTGAACTCATGACCCTAAGATCAAGGCCTGACCTGAGATCAAGAGTCAGATGCTTCACTGACTGAGCCACCCAGGCGCCCCCATCAGTCTTTTTTAAAAGAATATTCACGTTAGCAGAATTCCAGTAAAACAAATATTGCTTTAACAGCAGCAGTAGCAATAGTAGTGGTGAAGTCCAAGTGCTTTGGCGGACGTAGCCCGGCTCTGCACCGTCACCGGTGTCCGGGAGAGCAGGAGGCACACGGCAGCGAGCGACAACCAGGTCCTGCCAGAGCTCACGCTCCCGACCGCCAGGCAGCCGCTCCCGTGCCGGTCAAGCACAACAACCAACGACGGCTTCGTTTTAGACGTGAAAGGAAGAGGCTCATGTTTGAAAGCGGCACGGAAAGTCCTCCTTGTAAGGCCCTTTTCTCAAAGGGAAGAATAGATGGATTTGGGTACCGAGGTGGAAGATTCCGGCTGTCTGACGAGTGCACCATGGCGGTCGCTCTCAGCCGGCGTCCTACTCGCTCCGCGGGCTCCTCCCGGCGGAGGCCACACGGCGGCGGCGGGGACCGGGCAGGCCAGTCGGCGGTGCTTTGTCCGGGGCTGCACCTAGGGCTCGGCTGTCTGGAAGGGACCCCGGGGGACGAGCGCAGACTTGACGTATGAGCTGAGCAGCTCGGCGCCCCGTTGGGCTGCAGGCGGCCGGTGCGGCGGAATCCGACAGAGCCTATTAGCCGCTTCACGCTCCTCGAGGGACTCACAGCGCGGGGTGCGTCCCGGAGGCCATGCGGGGACGTGAGGTCTCTGTAAGGCCGTGCGCTTGCCAAAGCCGTCGGGGCCTGTGCAGCCCTGACATCGGTGAGCATTCTGCACGGCCTGCTGGCTCGCCTCTCGGGCGTCCGGACGAACAAACGTGGTGGGGCTGGGGCTCTCCCTGCTTGGGCGGCCACGGCGTGCTGGCCTCGCATCTAGAATGACGCAGCCTGTGGGCTTCATCCGGGGCCGGCGAGGCGTCCAGGCCCCCCCTCGAGGAAAGCGGCCAGGGTCCAGGGTGCAGCCGACATGGGAGTGTATCTCTTACACGTGGTGCAGTTGTTTCAAATATGTGTTCCAGGATGAAGGACACCTCTGCGGTGGAGACAGGGCAGGACCCCTGAGACCTGTGTCTGGTCCTGTCTCTGATTCCCCTACCCGCCCCGCAGCGAGGAGCTGTGTGTGACCCTGACCCTCCCCGAGGCCCTGGCTAACAGAGCCCCGTCTTCTCTTCCCACGGACGCCCTGGCCACAGCGGGAGGCCCGCGGTGCCAGGCCAACTCCACCGGGCTCCCAGTTCTCGTGGGTGCCAGGGGCGCAGGGTGGGGCGGGGGCACACAGCCCTTGAGTGCCTCTCAGTGTGATGAAGAAACCGGATGACAGACTGGCACAGCCGGCCTTCCAAAAGGTTGAAAACCGATATTAAACCCCTATGGCAGCCCTCAGACGTACGCTCCACGTCGGTCAGAGTCCCTCTTGTGGCCGGAGGACAGCTTCTTGTGGCTTCAGAGACCAGGAGACGTGAAGCCGGGAGGCTGGGGACCCGTCCCACGCTTCCACGGCACGTCCCTCCCTCCTGCCCTTGTCGTGGACAGACACGTCAGCCGGCCCGCTGCTGGCGGAGGTGTCAGACCGCAAGGATCGGGCCCGGAGAAGCTGGAGACGATGACAGAGACACACAGTTCGACCCTGAGTGGCCTGCCAGCTGGGCACTCCGCAGGCACCGGCAAGGGACAGCCCCCGCCTCCTGATGTCCTGTGACCGGCCCGCTGGACAACAGCAGGGACCCAGCTCAGCTTACCGGCCCCATGGCCTCTCAAGGACGGCGATGCCTGACCTGATTACTGAGGCGTCTGTAGTGACGCGGGGTCCCACCTGGGACGTCACGACAAGCCAGGCACGGGGAACAGCACTGGGCGGAGATGCCCGCAGCGGCCGGGGGGCTCTGTGGGAGCAGCTGCTGAGTCAGGCTTTGTGGCCACTGCCCGCCCAGCACACCTGCCTGCTGTCCCCTCCCCTGGGGGTCCCACCCCCTGAATGCCAGGGCCGGGGCAGGTCCCCGCCCCAGCGTGCCCGGTGACAGGGCCAGAGGCCAGCAAGGAGCAGCCACCACACCTCGAATGGGCACACAGGACCCAGAATTACCCACAAACAATTTTAAGAAGGAGTGAGTTTAGGGTGGCTGGAATTATACCTCCGTATGCCAGCAAAAGCTGGCAGATGAAGTTTTCTTTTCGTTAATGTTTTATTTATTTCTGAGTGAGAGAGTGCATGAGCTCACGAGAGAGAGAGAGAGAGAGAGAGAGAGAGAGAGAACAAGTGGGGGAGGGGCAGAAAGAGAGGGGGACACGGAAGCCTCCGCATGTTGACAGCGGTGAGCTGGATGCAGGGCTCAAATTCATGAACCACAAGATCATGACCCACCCAGGTGCCCCCAAAATGAATATTCTAAAAAAAGATATCGTTTACAAGAGCATAAAAAAATCAGTTGGGATAAATCTAACACAAGCTTTGTGGAGCCTCTATGTAGAATCTATACAATATTATTTAGAGAAATTAAAGACGACCCGAGACTTAGAGAACTCGGCCATGTCCATAGGCTCAAACACTCAATACTTAAGATGCTAATTCTCCCCAATCGATCTGCAGATTCAATTCTATTGACAAGCTGGTTTCAAACTATGTGAAAAACCCATCAGGCCAAGAGCAGCCACGACCTCCCCGAGGAGAAGGAGCACAGTGAGAAGGCCCATTTACAGGCAGGAGCGATCCACGACCTCCCCGAGGAGAAGGAGCACAGTGAGAAGGCCCACTTACAGGCAGGAGCGATGCGGCCCGAGTGCTGGGGGCGCGGGAGGCCCGGCAGAGTCGGCACACGGGCCGCGGGGAGCAGAGCTCGGTCCCGATAAACACGCCCCGTGGGCAGCGCGGGCGAGCGGGACAACGCGACCTGAGCCCCGCCCCCAAGAAGCTCCGGGGCACACACGGGGCACCAGCCGGGTGAGCAGGAGGACAGGAGGGGCCCAGCGGGTGGACTAAGGTGACAGGATGGCCACGTCAGAATCACAGTTTGTCAACAGGCAGGAGAGAGAAGCGGGGCCCACGACGGGGGAAACGGTATCTGCAATTCGTTTAATCACTCCAGGCTCCGACCCGGAAGACCCTTCTGTTCTGCTCACGGAGAAGCGGGCGCGTCCCAGCGGCTCACAGCGACATGGGGCGGCGTGGGTGGGCGGTCACGAGCCAAGCGCAGGTCACAGTCCGCGCGGCCCCAGCGCGCCAGCAGACCACACGGCACGGCTCAGACCCTCATTCCGGGCGCTGGAGAGACCGAGGCCGCCGCCCCCACCCTCACACGGCGCTGGCCCCGCGGGGGGCTGGCCGCACGCGTCTGACCAGCTAGAGGTTCTCACTAATGTTCTGGACACATCCTAACAGAACCAGCAACATGCGGAGACCTGTAACACACACGACCCCCATGAGGTTTATTCCTGGAGCGCATGCACCCCAGTGTCAGGAGTTAGGCTCACCGAGTAGATTCGCGGGGGCACCCCATGCCTGCACAAACAGTACCGAACCACCCCTGACGCTGACAGCCCCGCCCCCCTCAGCCCTGCAGGGCAGGCGCACCACCGGGTCGGGTCCGTGCCGGGTCGCGGGTCCGGGGGGCGGGGGCTGCCGCTCCCAGTGGGAAGCAGGCAGCCCAGGGGCCAAGGGCGCCCTCCGCATGTCCCGCGTCTCAGCAGGGGCCGGAAGGGCAGAAGTAAAGCGCCAGGGCGGCCAGGACCAGGGGAAGCGGGGCCGGGGCAGCCGCTCAGGGCAGCGTAGACACCATTCATCCCCGAAACCAAGTCTGCTTTCGTGACCGCTTCTTACTGGGAGGAGGCAGGGCGCGGAGCTATGACAACAAGCAGTAGTTGGGACCAGGAGCCGCGAGAGCCTGCGAGGAATGTCAGCTGACACGACGGAAGGAAGGGTGTGGGGAGGACCGTCCTCCCTTCTGCCGGGTCCGAGGCTCTGGGGACGGAAGCCCATCCTGGGGATCGCTGTCTCCCAGAGCCCCAGCACGAGGAGAGGTCACATGCGGCCCCGAAGGGTCAGTTGGGGCGGCGGCTGCCCCTCCTCCTTCTGATTGCAATTGGGGTCAGGGGTCCCTCGCTCACTCGGAGCACTGTCCTGGGACGCAGGGGTGAGGCAGGCTGAGCTGGCAGGGAGGGTGGGGGAAGTCCCCATATGGGGCAGAGGAGCCACCTCGGCAGCCTTGGCCACCAGGCCCCACGGAGGGCGGGGGTCTTCTTACCTGAGGGGCCCTGAGTGCAGGAGAGACGAGCGGGCAGCGCAGCTCGCCCCCGGGCACCGGCTCTGCCACGGGCCCCTTTCCTCGGCAGGCACCTTCCTGGGGTGCACGGGTGCAGGGTGCCCCTGTGGTGAGGGCTGGCTGCTCTCCCCCCCAAGGACCTGGGTCGCCTCAGCCTCCAGAATGAGAGCTCATGGGCACAGGGATGGGACAGCACCCCTAACACAATCACCAACCGTTCGGCACGCAGACGGGACACAGAGCCCAGAGGCTACGAGTGACGTGTCCATGGTCACGGGTCGGGTGGGGACCCGCCGACAGCCAGAGGCAGCCTGGCCCACTGTGCCATGTGCAGCACGGTGCCCGGCCCGGTCACCGCAGGGCCCAGGAGGCTCCAGCCCGATCCCGGCCCTTCGGCTGCCCGTGCAGCAGCAGCGCGTCTGGGAAGCCGGGGCGGGTCCACGCTGCCCGAGCCGGCCCGAGCCCCCGCAGCCTGCTGGCCGGTGTCCTGGGTGTGCGGATGACAGTTTTTAGAGGACCGTCCAGCAGCACAGGCAAAACCACCAACTGCTCTTAACTATGCTGAAAAATAGGCTAAAATCAGTTCAGTAGGTGATCTCCTTCAATGTCTTACTATTTTAATCACATCATCCTGATGCTGAAAAGGGCATCTGCTAAAAATAAATACCAGAATTAAAAAAGAAGACATAAGTGAAAGCAGCTAGCGCCATGAAGAGTCTTTGAAGCGAAGGGGAAGAAGAGGAGACCCTGAGGACGGCACCGTGACTGAGTCTGCAGGAAGCAAAGCGAGGTGCGAGGAACCGGGGACGCGGACGCGGGGGGCGGCACCAGAGAACCACGACTTAACCACAAGTAAGCCCAGGGGAAAAGGCAACTTAGATAAAGGAGCTAAATATTTAGCCTGGAAAATTTCAGGTTGAAGGATGACTAAAACGCACAGAAGCCCGACTGGAAACCTACGGAGACAGGGTGGGAGCCTGCACGGGCACGGGGACTGACGTGTCCTCTATGGGCCCCCGGGAGGCCGGGGCCGAGGACGCGTCTGGAAGTCTAGCTTCGGACGTGGCGCAGGTGGCCGGGGACGGGCTCACACCGTGGCCGGGTCGCTGGAGCCCCTCCCGGGTCCCTCCTGGGGGAGGCCCGCTGAGCGTCCTGGGACTGAGCCGAAGGGCAGGAGGGGGATGGGGACAGCAAGGTGGCCCCAGTGGGAGGCCTGCCCCCATGAGCTCCTCACTGTGCTGAGGGGTCTGCGCTTGTAAACGTGTCCCACCCTGCAGGAGCCTACGGAGGGTAGCCCCTGGGCAGCCCCCTCCCTCTGCCAGACTCACCCTGTGGGGTGGCCGCCTGACTGGTCTTGGCCGTGTCCAGGGGTCAGGGGTGGCTTCAGCAGCAGGAGGGGGGCAGTGAGGCCACAACCCTCCTGAGCGAGCGGTGACCAGGGGCACCCCTCCCCCCAGTCCATGCTCCCGATGAGCCTTAATCCCCTGGATTTCAATCCTGATGGCCCCTTAATCCTGCAAACCTGCAGCGGCCTGCCACTCGGATTTACACGCCGAGGGCCTGGTTTACTTCTTTTTCTAATGCTTATTTATTTTGAGGGAGAGAGATGCATGTGTGTGTGTGAGTGCCCTCCCGTGCACGGGCACACGCACATGGGGGAGGGGCAGAGAGGGAGACGGAGAACCCCAGGCAGGCTCTGCCGGTCAGCACAGAGCCCCACACAGGGCCTGGACTCAGGAACGGTGAGATCATCACCTAAGCTGGAGTCAAGAGTCCGACGCTCAATCACGGAGCCCCCCAGGCGCCCCTGCTTTTATTTCAGGGCGTGTCAGAGAAAGGCGCGGTCGCACGTGCCCTCGGACTTTGGCATTCCTATGTGCCCAAACACAGAGGTGGTGTGTAAGTGGTATATGGACGCAGCACAGGGCACCGGACAGAGCCGCCGGTGCGGGCCGTGCTGAGTGCCGAGTCCATCACCCGCGCTTTCGGAACCAGGGACTCTGCGGAGCCCGACGCTTACTGGAGGGGGGGCGCCGAGGAGCTGCCAGAGCTGACCCCGCACCCACGGGTCTCCCGGCAGGACACAGCTGAGGCGGGAACCGGGCCGCTCCAGTCTTCCTCCTGGCTCCGCCACGGCGTCCATCGCGGGCTGGGTCTTTGCACACCGGGGCTCACAGAACGGGCGGGGGGCACCGGCGGTGCCCAGGCACCAGGCAGCCGGCCCATCGTGCGTCTGGAACCCAGTGGCTGTTCCGGAGGCAGGTGCTGTGGTCACAGCCAGGGGCCAGGTCAGCAGGAGGGTCCCCCGGCCCTGCCCCCTCCCCTCCTCCACCCTCCCCTGAGGTGGGGACCCAGAAAGCCACAGAGACACATCTCCCGGTCACCTGGACCACTGGCTTTGCAGAGACTGTGACAGCAGCAGCATCCTTTCCAGAACCAGTAGAAAGGACAGACTCGAGAGGCAAACGAATGTGAGCAGAGCTGGTCCGGCTGCGGTGTGAGTGTCTGTGAGACAGCAGGGCCCCGAGGGCTCGGAGACACGCGGCCGGAGGGGACAGAGCGACCCTGAACACCGGTCCCCGAGGAACCCTTTCCTTAGCGTTTCCAGACACAGACCTCCTTCTGTTTTATGTAAATGTCCCACCATGTGTGCTCAGTGACTCGATTTTAAAATGTGGGTGTAACCCACAGGCATGAAAGTGCACTGGTCTCAAGTGCACCCGTTGATTTTCACAGGTGATTTTTCACTGCCACTTCCCATCACGGAACGTTCCAGACCTGAGAAGAGGCACCGCTGGTCACGTCCCGCAGCGCCTGCCAGCCCACCCAGCATCGCCGGCTGCTGTCCCCACGGGGCCTTCCCTGTTCTCCCCCGCAGGGTCCCCACGCCTCACTCACACAGGACAACATCCCCGAGGTTCCCTCCGGATGCCAGGCGCCAGCGTGGGCACTCGTGCGGGCCCTCCTCCGGTTCGGGGCTGACGGACAAGTCGGTGCGGGGACATGGGCTCTGCCAGGGGTGCGCCCGGGGCCACCTCACCCAGCAGGTCTCCCCCAGCAGGCCTCCAGGAGGGACGGCCCGCTCACTTCCACGTCTGCCCGGCGCCCACCATCCTGGCGACGGGCGCGGAGGGCCCCCCTCCCTCACAGAGACTGCACACACGTCTGCGGTGACCGAGTCCCGGAGGAAAGCTGCCGGTCTGTCTGCATGGACGCTGGCGGCCGCCCTCCTGTGCCCCGCCCCCCGCCCCCGTCATCGTGGGCGCTCGCCGTGCTCCCGGGCTGCATTTCTTCAGAACCGCAGTTCTCTCTCCGTGGTCACGTGCCCCCTCCCGAGTGGTCCCTGTCACATCCGTGGCCTCCCGCTGGGCAGCCCCTGCCCCCTCGCAGGCCAGGCGTGCGCAGGTGCCGCGTGAGCGCGTCCCCTCCGCTCGGCGGTGGCCGTGTGCCGTGCCGAGGATGCCAAGCCCCGAAAGAGACTTCAGGAAACCCCACGTACACGCTCTGAGCCCCTCGCGCTTCACAGCTGTTTCCTTCAGGCCCGCAGTCCCTCTCGGACACACTGCGTTGGTGTAAGGTCAAGTCCAAATGTGTCTTTTTAGAATAAATACCTAATTAACCCAACGTGATTTATCAAACAGTCCATCCATCCCATTGGTTAAAATGCCACGTTCATGAGAGCAGAACAGAAGGAGCCCCCCTCCCTCCAGCGGTGTCCCCACGGCGTGTTCTGCCCGGCAGGCTCACTACCGCACCCAGGACTAGTCTTCATACAGACAGACCGGCGTCCTGTTTCCACTCCTGGGTTCTTTTGGGTGTTTTCAATGATGCCCCTCCCCCTCCACACCTTGGTACGGAGGCTGCCTGCTCGGGGGAGGGGACCCCAGATGGAGGCAGGTGTGCATGGCCATCCTCGGTGTCCCTGGAGCTTGTCCCCTGCCTCCTGCCAGACCCCTGGAGATGCTGGCCAGGACAACGGCTCCTGGGGGGCCCTGGTCGGCTGGCCAGCGAGGGTGCGGTGAGGTCCCGAGGCGTCTGCTTGGCCATGGGGTCCTGCAGCATAGCCAAGGCGCCACGCAGCACGTGAGGCCGGAAGCCACACGGAGGGGGTCCCCACAGGCAGGTCTGGCTCCTGTCTGACCCGACGGATCATGAGACCCCTGCACTCTGGAGCATGGGCGCTCAGCTAGGACACTCCGGGCCTCCGACCTGGCCGTGTCCCCGGTCACTCGCTGCACCAGCGTGCCACGTGCGGTTGGCACCAGCGGCTCTTCTGCCCACATGGGTGTCTGCATTACTGGACGCTTTGATAAATCACAAACCGGGCTCACCCGGGGTCCAGACAGAGGACCAGGGCAGGGGTGGCTCAGAACCTGCGTCTCCAGAGAGTTCTTAAGCGATGGTGATGGTCCAGGACCTTCTCTAAGAACCACTGCACTGCATGATTCGTTAAAATAATGCAGCTGATGCTCCGGGAGAAGGAAACCCAGGGCAACCCCCTCCCCCTCCGCAGAACGCCACACACAGGCTCTGCCCGTGGACGGCTCGGGAGGCCTGCGGGCCTCAGTGCCCTGACCCCTGAAGCCCCCACTCGGCCAGAACGGAGCGGTCTTCCCCCAGGCTCTAGCTGAGGGGCCCGCGGGACCCCACATCTTCCTGAGGCTTCCTTGCTCGGCGGGTGGGTTTCTGCGTCCTGCAGAGCCGGGCCGCACGGAGACAACACACGCCCCGGGCACACCGAGCGCTGCAGGCCAGCCAGGCCAAGGCCAGTGTGGCCCTTTCAGTCCCCACGAGAGTCAAGGCCAAGGCGCTGAGTGTGCTGTGCGGACGTGTCGCCCTGCGCACTGTGTGTTCTCCCAGGTTGGCGGGAGACTGAGCAGCCTGTCCGGTGCGGACCGCGTGGACGAGCTCGGAGCGCACACCCTGTTGCTTTGTGCTAGGGCGCTCTCCCGAGACAAAGGGGCCCGGACTGTGGCTTCTGCCACTCTGACGTTTGTTATTTCCGGGAACACGGTCCTCTCCTCCCTCCGTAAGGGAAACTAAACATCCCGTATCACGGAGCGGAATGCTGGTTCTACTTCTAGGGACGGTAGCTCTCATTTTTTCCTGAAGGTGATACACTGGGGCGGGGAGGGGACGACTTTATGATTTTGTTAACGTGAACACGCACGCTCGTCACCCTGTGTCTTAGTCACGCTCCCACCAAAAGTGACCATGTGCACACGGCCCCTCGTCACGGGACCGCGCGCCGGCAGGGCAGGAAAGAAGAGCCTGGTAAACAGGCACCAGTGTACGTGGGGTGTCCCCAGGCATAAAGGAAGCATTTACAATCACAGATGATAAAAACCTTGGAGGGGCGCCTGGGGGACTCAGTCGGTAACTCGTCCGACTTTGGCTCAGCTCAGGTCATGATCTCACGGTTCAGGGGTTCTGTGCTGCGTTGGGCTCTGTGCTGACAGCTCAGAGCCTGGAGCTGCTTCAGATTCTGTGTCTCCCTCTCTCTCTGACCCTCCCTCGTTCACACTGTGTCTCTCTGTCTCTCAAAAAAAAAGCATTAAAAAATATTTTTAAACTTTGGAATTTTCTGCCCTATCTTCATGAAAAGGCAGAAAAACTTCTCTTTCTTCAAGACTGCAAAGCAGATAAGAAAGAGCTTTTTAGAAATATTTCACGAGGGTAGTTTGAAGGCTGCGGGGAAAAGGAACCGGGTGTCATCCTACGCCGAGGAACTCCCTCCACGAAGGGAAAGCTCCTTTTGCCACCCTGGGCACAGCTGGTGTTTTTATATCTAGCAGTAGAGGAATTCGTAATCCACACTTCTGAGGGCCTAGCCATGGGCCCGCGTGCCCTGGAAAGCCACTTAAAATGCAAATTTTAAATATTTTACCTCCGAAAGGTAAAAAGCTTTCCTCCTGCAGAACATCCTCAAATCAAACACCATCACGACTTTGCTTCTGGAAGACCATTCTGGAAGCATCCTCCCCGGCAAACCCAAAGAGGAGCGTCTTTGTCTACGTATGGCGAAGTCGGCCCGCTGCACGACACTGCCCCCATCTTACGGCCCGCTTGCGCCCTGCCAAAGCACGCCCACCCGCAGGGCCCTGAGCTCAAGGGTGCTCCGGGCCATGCACAGGACCGCTAAGACGTGTTTTGTCATTCATAGGCTGCAAAACTCCTGTCGGCTCTGCAAACCCTAGGGAACGATTACACGCCCCACGAATCACACGCCCTGAGCCTCACACGCCAGAGAAGGGTGTTCTCCCTCAGTGTAGTAAGTAGCCCCCAAGGTGCACGCTGTCTGTACCCGAAAAGCACACGAGGATTAACCCGGTTCTGATCCGTGGATTCTACGGGGCTCCCGCGCTAACGGAAGCCAGGAGCCCACCTGGTCAGCGCGGAGGCCGGCGCCCGCACTCTCAGCGGGACCCGAGACCGCGGGGTGGCCAGCGGTGCGGGAGCCCCAGTCCTGCGCCCGCCCCAAAGTCTTTCTACACAGTAACACTACCATTATCTACAGTTGACCTTGATCCCTGCAAAGGAGCCACAGTATCCAAACAGGACCTCAGGCGAGGATCTTCGCCCGGACGTCTGGAATGACTGCAGGTGTGACACCGGTTCCACTCTGCCCGTCACAAGGAAGGTGCTGAGCTGGCCACAGCAGGCTCTCCTAACACCTCCCCGGTGACCCGTGGGCGCCCCGCTGCTGGACACATGGCCTTTTCTCCTGGCCAGAGTGGCCTCCCCCGGCCCCAGCACCCCTTACCTCGGAACAAAGCGGCTCTGGGAGGTCGGGAGGGGCCAGCTGGACGCGGCTATGAGACAGATGGCCACTCTCCTTGTCTAGAGAAGATGAAACGCTAACGGAGAAAAATCAGAGTGGGTTTTGTCCTAACTAAAGGAGGCTACAGATCCCATTGGCCTCAGGTTGGAACCTCGTGACATGGGACCGGGCACATGTGACCTACTTTTCGCCCGACTCCCCTCATTCCGTCGGAGGGGTGCACCCGGCACTGACGTGCTGTCATTTCAATGACTCCTTCCCTCAAACAGGGGCCTGCCTGCAGGACATGGAGGTGGCAGCTCGGCTCGGGAGGGGGAGGCGTGGGCGGGGCCTCAGGGGTGGAAATGCAGCTCCCGGGCCCTGAGCCGTCGCCGTGGCTGTCAACTGTCCGCGGGGTCGGCCAGCACGGAGCCCGTCCCGCGGGCACACTCGGTCCTGGAGCCGCACCATGAGGTGCCAAGGCAGCGCCAACCGCCAATTCTCTCCTTTCCCCACTGTTTTTTTTTTTTTTTTTAAATCTAGAGCTTCCAGGTCCAGGCCTGAAAGCCAGCCGGACACATGAGCTTGGACGCGGGGGAGGCCGCGTGTCCCCGAGTGCCATCGGGGCGCCGGTCCTGCGTCCACCCGTCCGAACGGGCACCGAGCAAAGTCGTCCTGGGGCCACTTGTACTCATCACCGTAACTCGCCACCTCACATGAGATGAGATGCGGGCACGCGCTGAAAACCCAGCCTGCAGGGAGGCACCTGGCGGTGAAGACGGGCCGCGGCTTCCGAGGCCACGCGGGGGCCCAGCAAGCGAGGCGGGCGCGCCCCGCTGACCGAGTCGGCCTGACTGCCCAGCGCAGGGAGGGCAGCAGACACGGCACAGATATTGGATGCTCGCTACGGAGAAAGATAGACAATGCATTTCTGCAGAAACAGCCTGCCGGGTCATCACTCAGGGAGACCGCCCGACGCCGGACGCCCTGGCAGCCGCGTCAGACGTCTCTCCAGGGCGTGTGTGTCGGTGTATGTTTGCAAAAAGGACCACACCGCCCCCGTTCACCCTGCTTCTCTCGTGTAACATCACATGTGAGATACCTTCATGTCAATGTATTTAAGTCTACTAACAGCGACGGTGCTCCGGGGGCACTCTCGCTCCCCAGCCCACGCACCCCGTGTTTGTAGGAGGGCGGAGCCCATCGGCAAGGCTTTACTCCAGGCTCTGAGCTGTCGCGTTAAAGGAAGTCTTTGCGATGATCTTTGGGTGGGCCTCTGCCTGCCTCCTCTTCCCTTGGAAAACATAGTGACAGGTGAAACTCCTAGGTGGAAGGACACATGTGCCGGAAGCTTGGCACGCAGGGACGACCGGCCATGACAGGGGCCGCCCCGGGCAGGCTCTGTCCTCAGGGCCCCTCTGAGCTCGGAGTCCCCGGGACGGGCACCTCCGGCAGCCACGCGGAAGGCCAGCACAACCCCTGCCGCGTGTCTGGCGCTGCCGGCTAAGTCCCGCCTCGCAGAGGGTCTCCGTGTGGGACTGTCCTTCCTCCCTGGCGGCCGGGGAAGAGCAGCAGTCACATACGGCCTGCCCCCGGTCATAAGGCTTGGGCCATCAGAACCTGGCTCTTGCCCACCGAGTGGCCGACAGCGTCAAGTGCCGCTGAGAGCCAGGGTCGGGGAGGAACTGAACACGGGCTGGGGGCCCGGCCCCGGCAGGCCTCGGACCCTGATTCGAGGTGAGCAAGTGGTGATGGCCAGGCCAGCTGCTCCATCCGGGGACAGAGACAGGTGGCCGTCCGAGCAGGCGTGCTGCCGAGGGGCGTGCCTCCTGTTTAGTGCGTGTAGGAAGGAGAGAGTCCACATGGGAAGGAGGCGGCATGAAGGAGGGACACGAAGGACCGGGGTCACCAGCCACAAAGAAGGAGCTGAGGGTGCGGAGGCCACAGAGGAGCAGACGGGGTGCAGCCTAGAGGTCCAGAGGAACCACGGGACAGCGGCGCCCCAGCTACCAGGGGCAGAGTGGGGATGTGACCTCGGGCAGCCTCTGGGTGGGGGAGGGGTGGAACCCGCCTGCACGCGCCGCGCCCCCTGGCAGTGGGCACTCAGGGGGTTCGCGTTCACTGGGATGTGTTGGGCTCGGTGGCCGGTCGCCTCCGGGATGGCTGTGTGTCTTCTGTGTTAATGGATCCCACCACCGCATCTGCAGCATGGCCCGGCCTGACATGGGGTCAGGTGCCCGGACCATCCAGCACGTGGGGACCTGGCGAGCGGGGCCAGGCAGAGGGCGGGGCTGCTTCCCAGGAGCTGGCGAGGAGGCAGACAGCCCTGGGTGGGCCGCCGGGCACCCGGCTTTGGTGAGAGCCCGTCCCCCACGGGCTCCTGAAGAGTCCCGCTCAGCCCTGGCTCCGGTTTACACAACCGGCCTCCCTCTTGGCCACAGCCTGGGACACACCAGTCGTGACAAAGGAGGCTTCTCGTCTGGCTCCCATCCAAACCCGGCAGAGTTCAAGTCCACCTGACCGGTCAGCCCACACAGACACCTGGGAGGTTAAATGGTTTTAACCGTCCTCCGAGGGAGGAACAAAAGAAAAGAGCAAAATAACACAGGACACAGGCTTACAGAATTGGGTCAGGCAGCGCGGGTTCAAATGCTGAGCTGCAATTAAAAAACAAAGAGATTCAGCCAGACGACACGTGGGCGGGGCAGAGAGAAGCTGGTGCCGAGGACTGTGGAACCCTTCGGAAAGTCGGCGAGGAGCCCAGTGTCCCTTAGTATCGAGTTGGGACGTTGACGAGATGCACGTGTTTCTTTGACAACCACCCGGGAAGGACAGGAACTCAGAGCCTATGTCATGTCTGCGTCGTGAATCTGGAGGAGTGAGATCACACGGCTTGTGGGCTCTCGACGGCCACCTTCGTGTCTCAGGGTCGGCAAAGCCCGTGTCACATCAACACCCAGATGAACAAACTACCACTGGCTTGGGGGTGACCAAGGCAGGCGCCCCATGGAAGGAACCGGAGGTCTCGCTCTGAGGCCAGAGAGAGTCGGTCCTGCAGGCTCGGAGCCTGTGAGGCCGGCCAGAGTACGTGGACCTCATGGCTGGAGTGCACGCGCGCGCGCACACACACACACATGCACACACACACGCTCTGCACACGTGCACACCCACCCACGCCTGCTCGTTCCGGCCTACGTGCTCCTACATGCATGCTCACACGTGCTGAACACACACGACCTGACACCGGGCACACACAGCCCTGCCCATGCACACCCACTGCACACTTGCACACATGCAGGCACCCACAGCAGGGCCAGGCTGGTGAGCAGTGCTCAGCATGGGGGCCCGGCCCGGGGCTCACGCTCATGTGTGACACAAATAAGCAAAGTGACAACACACCCACCCAGCATTCTTTACGAAATGGTGGGAGGAGGGCCAGGAGGGGTAAGCGCAGGGAAAACTCGGGAACACGGTTCTGAGGGTTCCTGCGCCCCTCCTCCATTGGAGAGAAAACGCCGTGGACAGGCACTCTGTCTCAGCTTGGACGGCTGCTCCAAACCCCAGCCCCACTCAGGGGCGGCCAGGAAAGTTCTTCCTACGCGGCCACGCGCCGCAAGCCCGGCCTTTCTTGGCGGGACTTCCGGCGCTGCTCCCCAGGGAGACGTGTCGTGGACAGAAGAGGCCCCACTCGCGGCCCCACTGCTCTCCAGGCTGAGCTTGACCCTGTTACCTGCGTCCCCAGGAAACAGACAGGCGGCAAACATGTCTGCAGCCACTCACCTTCCCCCATAAGCAGGCTCTAGGAGTCAGAGCGGGTCCATAGACAGCGGGTGGTCAGACTCACTGCGGCCTAGAGCATCGCAGCTGGGGCTGGCGACTCGTCCGGGCCTCACCTGCCGGAAACACAGAGCACAGGCACGTGAGTGCGCAGCCGGGGCCTTGCCCGCTAGGACCGCGCTTCCGCAGACTGGTTTCTTGCATTTGACGGACCAGTAGACACGTCTCGAACATTCAAGTGTCAGGCACGTGCGGGGTGCGGAGACGAAACGCCAGTGAGAACGCATCCTGGGAACGAGGCATCTGGGAGCAGGAGGAGGCTTCCGTTTTAGAAACGAGAAGTCCAAAATACGCCGTTGGGTACGACTGTGCCAGCTTTTGAGCGTGTAAATGAGGTCGTCAACCTTCCACGGACAGCGTTTGGTCCCGTTCTCTCCTGCTCCCTCCCCCGACGCTGATCAGGAAGCACAGGCACGACAGTGCCCGGCTGGCTTCCCACCCTCACAGGAGGCGTGATCACGCCCGTGTGGCGCACACTCCCGTCCAGGCCGACCTGCCTGCCTTGCCGCAGCGGTTTTTCAGAGAGCATCCGTTTCACCTGGTCTACGTTTCCGGACTTTTTACTTTTTGAATTCACTTTGGTTGCCCAAACTAGGACTGTAATCCCCAGTCACAAGTAGTTATTTTCATATTTAATCCTCTTTGCTGTGGTATCAATCTACCCCATAGGTGTATGCTGACCTCCCTGATTTATTGTGCCAAACATTGTAAAAGGCTGATTTACAACAGCACCCACACTTGGAATTGTGAGGTCGTAGCACCAAAAATAATCAGAAACCTACGTTCAAGGTCTTTGCTTTTCTCTAAGTTTCTCTAAGTCAATCCGGTAACCACTTTCGGTGACAAACCGCAGTGCTGTGTGACTTCCTTCCACGCTCAAAGGTCCTATCCGTGTAGAACACTGAGGTTCAAGATGAAGCAAACGGGGAAACACCAAATGCAGGGCAACTCCATGACAGGCACTGATGGATAAGAACCTGTGCCTTCCGTACCGGCACAGAGTGTCTCGGTCGGGATGACAGTCACACATGAGTGCAAAAGAAGGCTCAGCGTGTTGTTGACGGAGGGCCAGAGAGGCCGTCCCTGCTGACTCAGCGGGAACTCACCAGAAAGCAAGAGAAGTATCTGAGCAGGGCGCCACGACCACTCGCTGGGGACGATGGTCATTGCGACCCATGGTGCTGGGACAGCGGGAAGCCCCACAAGGAAAGACGCTCATGACACATACAAACATGGAGTCAAAATGGACCAAAGACCCAGGCTTAGGAGCTAAAACTACAAACGCTTAGAAGAAAACCTTGGGAAACATCTTTATGACATTGGATTTGGCAATCCCAGGGGTGATAACAACACCAAAACGCACAGGCAACAATGACAAAACACAGATGGATTGGACTCCACCAAAATTAAGAACTTTTGTGCATGAAAGGGGACGAACGAGAGAGAAAATAGAACCAGCAGAAGAGGAGGAAATGCTTGCGGATCACGTATCTGAGGGATTAACATCCAGACCGCAGACACAACTGCGGCTCAACAATAAATACACTTTTTCAATGTGCAAAGGATTTGAATATGTATTTTTCTAAGGAAGATGGCCAAATGGCCAAATCAGCACATGAAAAGACATCTAACTTCATTAGTCATGAGGAAAATGCAAAATGAAAACCGCAGTGAGACCCACTTCATACCTACTGGGACAAGGTGCCAGGGGTGAGAGGACCAGCAAAGATGATGTCATAATAATGAGGAGGAGGAGAGGGGAGGAGGGAGAGGAGGAAAGGGAGCGGGAGGAGATGGTGAAGGAGGAAGGGGAGGAGGGAGGAGAGGGGGGAGGAGGACGAGAAAGAGGAAGAGGAGGAGGAAGGGGTGGGGGAGGAGAAGGGGAGGGGGAGGAGGGAGAGGAGAGAGAAGGGACAGAGGAGGAGGAGAAGGGGGGAGGAGGAGGGAAAACGGAATTACAGGCGTCAGCCCGAGTGTGGAGACCCAGCCCCCGCGTGCAGTGCTGGTGGAGGCAGAAGACGGTGCAGCCATGTTAACAGTCTAGCAGGTCCTCAAAAAGCTACACGGAGTTGCCGTGTGATGGAGCGATTCCACTCCTAAGAATCCACACGCCAGCGATGAAAGCACGTTCACACACGAGCTGGTACATGAATGTGCGTAGCAGCAACGTTCGCAGTAGCCCAAGGGTGGAAACGGCCCCGCCGCCCACCAGCCGATGAGCGGATGGACAGTGCGGTCCAGCCACACGGTGGAGTAGCATCGGCCACACAAAGAGGAATGAAGCTTCCACAGTGTGGAGTTTAACTCTGTGTGACTGGTGATGTGCACGGGGCTTTCTCGGGGGCGACGATGCGTGCGGTAGTCCGCGGGGATGGCCGTGCACCTTGTGAATGTGCTGGAAACGGCTAAAAGGTACGCTTTAAAGTGTGGATTTTAAGGTATGTGAATTACATTCAATTAAAGAAAACAAAGGCAATATATAGTCAAGAGTGAGAAAACAGAGCAGTGGAGGAAACCTCTCATGAGACACGAGAACTAGCACGTGTCTGCCTCGCTCTACAGGGAGCACACTTACCTGACACTCACAAATACAAGGGCACAGACGCGTAGGGACTAAAATCAGAAGAGACAACAACCCACATGAGTTGTCACCACCACACTGGAATCGGGAAAGTGGATAAAACGCGGTCAATGATTTGGCGAGACCGAGACAGCTGACACCGGAGGCGTCAGGAGCCCAGGCACGGTTCTAGACTGTCTCCGAAGGTGAATCGTGGCCACACAGTAAGAGCTGGAGGCAGGCGTAAAGACAGGGGTGATAAGGAGGCGTCAGGCCCCCAGAAACCCTGCGGCTCTTCTCCTTCAGGGCCATCGGGACGTGTCCCCGCTGCAGAGGGACTATTCAACCACAGCGGTTCTCAAGACAGCGAGACCCCAGAGGAAAACGGGGGAGAAACAGACAGAAGGGGACCGCCTGCCCCTCCCCCGGCGACTCGGGGGTCCGAGCAGGCGGCGATGGGCAGAGAGGCCCCTGCGAGCCACCCAGCAGAGCCGGCGCTGCTACTAACAACGCAGTAGAACCAGAAATTAGGGACCTTTAGCCATGGGACGCTCCCTCTGCAATTCATGGAGCCCTGAAATGTCCCCCGGCTGGTAAGAAACATGGGGGACCAGAAGTCCCTGAAGCGGTGTGACACCCAGACCCACTCACGCAGTGACCCACTTCTCCCAGCGTCACTGGCTCAGGGAGCGGGACGCCGAGTGCTCTGTACGGTCACAGCCGAGAAACCAGGGGAATCCGGGAGGAAGCGCGCTCGGTGTTGGGGGGGGCGGGGCTGCGGTGTGGGACGCGCCTCCTGTCCTCACCGCCGGCCCTCCCTCCAGCGACCCACTTACAACAGCGGCAGCCAGGGTCCCCGCGCCTCGCTGAGCGGCCGCCACAGCGAATCAGCTTCAGAGGCTGAGGGCCCCGGGTGTCCCCGCCCTCCCGGGCACCGCGCAGACGGCACCCCCCCCCCCCCC
>NC_043704.1:811016-818741 GCF_006229205.1 Suricata suricatta
GGAAAGAAATCGGGAAGGCACAGCCTACAGCAGGCAGCAGTGACGACAAGAAACACCCACACACGCCCCGGGCCCTGATGGGGCATCTAGACTCCCACTCACACCCAGCAGGTACCAGGGAGGCCGAGGGAGGGGCCCAGACCCCCGCTCCATCTCTGTGACCAGGGTGCCCCGCACGGGGTCGGCAGTCCCGAGATTTACATTACATACAGAAGATCCTAACACTACAACCAACATTTCCAAGATACAAATAAAAATCATTTATTGTTCTAGAAACTAGGAAAATGTCAGTATGAAAAAGGAAAAAAAATCAACAAATGCTCAGCACGGAGACAGAGGCGTCTGAATGGCCGTAGGGACGCTCCCCGGGCTCTCATGGCCGTGTCTGCACCGAGTCTCTGAAACGCCACAAGAAACAGGAGATATGCAGAACAACCAACAAACTACCAAGAATTAGGCAAAATGAAACAGTGAATCTCAGTATCTTTATAGCCATTAAAGAAACTGAATTTGTAATAAAAACTCCTGAAAAAGAAATCTCCAGACCCAGATGGTCTCACTGGAGAATCTTCACATTTAAAGAAGGAGGAGGAAGACCGACCTTAGTCTTTTAGAGAAAACAGGAGAACCTTCCCAGCTCGGTTCGTGAGGCCCCATCACCCTGAGGCCAAAACCCGGGATCGAGGCAGGACAGGAAAAGAAATTTATGGAGCAATTTGCCTTATGAACATAGACACGAATAAACGAGAAGAAATGCTTATAGCTGGCAAAACGCACCCGGCGACGCATGGAAGACTTACACGCCGACGCAAGCAGGATTCACCCAGGTACGCCAAGCCGGCTCCGTGCCCAAAGAGTCAATCAACATAACCCACCACGTGTGCACACGAGAGCATCAAAACCGTCTGGTCGTACTAACTGATAAAAAGCATTTAACGAAATTCAACGCCTCTTCACAATAAAAAAATACCAGCGAATTAAAGATATAGGGAAAGTCCCTCAACCCGACAAACAGCATCTACAAACAGCTCACATCGGAGCTAACGGCGACAGGCTGGACGCGTCCCCTCCGGCCGGGAACCAGGCAAGACTGTTCACCGGGACTTCCAGCCACGGCCAGAGGCAAGAACAACAAGCCAGAGACCTATAGCCTGGAAAAGAAGGAATAAAACTATCCCTCTTCGCAGATGGCAATTTTCTACCCAGAAAATATCTGGGAATCTACAAAACAGAACAACCCCCTGAGCACTAATCCGTGAGTTCAGAAAGGCAGACTGTAAGAGGAGTTCACAAAAATCAGCTGCATTTCTAGATACGAACAGCGAACCCGCAAACACCAAAATCTAAAACACAGTATCATTTAAAATCACTCCAAATAAAGTGAAATATTTAATAATACACTCAGCATGTATAGGATCTGTATGCTGAGAACTGTGAAGTGCTGATGAAATAGATTTTACAAAACCTAAATTTCTTTTGTGCACGTTTTTTGCAGATACAGACAGGCTAAAATCTATAAGGAAAGGTGCAGACTCTGGAGCAGCTTTAATCTTGGAGGAAGGGTGCCTGGGGGGCTCAGTCAGTTAAGTGTCTGACTTCACTCAGGTCATGATCTCATGGTTCGTGGGTTCGAGCCCCGCGTCGGGCTCTGTGCTGACAGCTCAGAGCCTGGAGCCTGCTTCAGATTCTATGTCTCCCTCTCTCTCTCTGTTCCTCTCCTGCTTGCACTCTATCTCTCTTGCTTTCAAAAATAAACATTAAAAATTTTTTTTTAATCTTGGAGGATAAAAAAGAATAAAGCAAAAAGAATCACTCCATGCGATAATAAGTCTTACTTGGTAACTACAGTGTTCAAAATAGTGTGGACCCACAGAAGAGAACAGAGAACCTAGATAGAAGCCCACCCAAACATGCCCAACTGATTTTTGACAAGGTGGAAAACAATTCAATGGTGAAAGGTAGTCTTTTCAGCGAGTGGTCCTGGGACAACCAGACAAGCGATAACGTGACCCTCGATCTTGGTCTCACCATTTACACAAACATTAACTCACAATGGATCACAGACTTAGAAATAAAACAAGAAACTAAAACTTTTAGGGAAAAATCTTCAGAATCCAGCAGAGTTCTGACTTGACACAGAAGGCATAATCTATGAAAGAAAACATCAATAAATTGGACTTAATGAAAATTAAAACCTTTTGCTATGCAAAATCCCCCATTAAGAGAACAAAAAGACAAGTTATTAACTCGGAAAATATCTGAAAACCACATATTCAACAAAAGACTAGCATACAGAATATATAAAGATATTCAAAACTCAATAACATTAAAAAAAATCAATTAGAAAATGGCAATACAGGCCTGCCCCAAGAAACAAGGAAAATTTCAAATAAACAACCTAACCTTGCACCTAAAGGAGCTAGAAAAACAACAACAAATAAAACCTAACACCAGCAGAAGGAAGGAAATAATACAGATCAGAGCAGAAATAAGTGATGCATAAACTAAAAAAACAATAGACCAGATCAATGAAACCAGGAGCAGGTTCTTTGAAAAAATTCAATAAAATTGATAAACCTCTAGCCAGATATACCAAGGAAAAAGAGATAGGACTCAAATTAATAAAATCACAACCAACACCATAGAAATAACAAACAATCCTAAGAGAATATTATGAAAACCTATATGCCAACAAATTAGACGACCTGGAAGAAATGAATAAATTCCGAAAAATATATAAACTACCAAAACTCAAACAGGAAGAAATAGAAAATTTGATCAGACCCATCACCAGCAAAGAAACCAAGTCAGAAATAAAATTTAAAAATAAAATAAAATAAAAGTCAGTTAAGCATCAAATCTTGATTTCAGCTCTGGTCATGATCTCACGGTCATGGGATCAAGCCCCACGACAGGGCTTGGGACCATGCCTCACCCTCTCCCCCCTTCTGTCCCCCCACTTGCATGCGTGTGTGTGCATACTCCCTCTCTCTCTCTCTCTCTCTCTCTCTCTCTCTTTCTCTCAAAAACAAACAATAACCACCCGACAAACAAAGTCCAGGACCAGATGGCTTCACAGGCAAATCTTACCAAACATTTAGAGGAGAGTTAATACTTATTCTTCTCAAACTATTCCAAACAATAGAAAAGGAAGGGAAACTTCCCAATTCATTCTATGAGGCCAGCATTACCCTGATACCAAAGCCAGATAAAGGCAGCACTCAAAAAGAGAACTATAAGCCAATGTCCCTGATGAACACATAGATGGAAAAACTCTTAAAATACTAACAACCCCAATTCAACAATATATTTAAAAAGTCACTCACCACAATTAGGTGGGATTTATTCCTGAGTTGCAAAGGTGGTTCAGTTATTTGCAAATCAATCAATGTGATACATCACATCAATAAGAGAAAGGATAAGAACCATATGGTCATTTCATAGACACAGAAAAAGCATTTGACAAAGTACAACATCCATTCATGATAATAACCCTCAACAAAGTAGGTTTAGAGGGAACATAATGAAGACCATCTATGGAGAAACCCGCAGCTAACATCATCCTCAGTGGGGAAAACCGAGAGTCCTAGGGTCAGGGACACAACAGGGCTGTCCGCTCTCACCGCCAGTGTTCAGCACAGTCCTGGAAGTCCTGGCATCAGCAACCAGACAAGAAGAAGAAATACAAGGCATCCAAATCGATAAGGAAGAAGTCAGACTTTCACTATTTGCAGATGATGTGATACTATCTACAGAAAACCCACAACACTCCACCAAAAAACAAAAAACAAAAACCACTACAACTGCTAAAAGAATTCAGTTAAGTCGCAGGATATGAAATCAATGTACATAAATAAGTTGCATTTCTATACACCGATAAGGAAGCAGCAGAAAGAGAAATTCTGAAAACAATCCCATTTAAAACTACACCAAAAATAATAAGATACCTAAGAATAAACGTAACCAAAGAGGTGAAAGACCTGTACTCTGAAAACTATAGAACATTGATGAAAGAAATTGAAGAAGACACAAAGAAATGGAAAGGCATTCCATGCTTCTGTATTGGAAGAACAAATATTCTTAAAACATCTATCGAAAGCAATCTACATATTTAATGCAATCCCAATCAAAATACCAATATCATTTTTCACAGAACTAGAACAAACAATCCAAAATTTGTATGGAACCACAAAAGACCCCAAATAACCTTTAAACAGAAAAGCAAAGCTGAAGGCATCACAATTCCGGAATTCAAGTTATATTACAAAGCTTTAGTCATCAAAACAGTATGGCATTGCCACAAAAACAGTCACATAGAGCAACAGAACAGAGTAGAAAAACCCAGGAATGAACCTATGTGGTCAATGAATCTTCAACAAAGCAGGAAAGAATAC
This sequence comes from Suricata suricatta, assembly GCF_006229205.1. Lineage (NCBI taxonomy): Eukaryota > Metazoa > Chordata > Mammalia > Carnivora > Herpestidae > Suricata > Suricata suricatta. The sequence continues at coordinate 815,411 of NC_043704.1, forward strand.
CCAATGGTAAAAGTCCAGTCTCTTCAACAAATGGTGTTGGGAAAACTGGACAGCAACATGCAAAAGAATGAAATTAGACCACTTTCTTATACCATACACCGAAATCAATTCAAAATGGTTTAAAGACCTAAATGTGAGATCTGAAGTGATAAAAATCCTAGAAGAGAACATAGGCAGAAACTTCTCTGACATCAGCCATAACAACATTTTTCTAGATACGTCCCTTGAGGCAAGGGAAGCAAAAATAAAATTAAACTACTGATTACGTCAAAATAAAAAGCTTCTGCACCGCGAAGGAAACAATGAACAAAACTAAAAGGCAGCCTACAGAACAGGAGAAGGTATTTGCAAATCATATATCTGATAAAGGGTTCGTATCCAAAATCTATAAAGAACTTATCAAACTCAACACCCAAACAACAACCCAGTGAAGAAATGGGCAGAAGATATGAATAGACACTTTTCCTAAGAGGACATCCAGATGCCAAAAGACACATGAAAAGATGCTCAACGTCACTCATCATCAGGGAAATACAAATCAAAACCATAATGTGATACCACCTCACACCTGTCAGAACAGCTAAAACTAACAAGTCGGGAAACAGCAGATGTTGGCGGGGATGCGGAGAAAGGGGACCACTGCCGGTGGGAACACAAACTGGTGCAGCCACTCAAGTCTGGAGGTTCCTCCAAAAGTTAAAAATAGAACCTTATGATCCAGCAATCACACTACGGAGATTTACCCAAAGAATACAAGAACCCCAATTCAAAGGGATACGTGCACCCCGATGTTCACAGCAGTGTTGTTTACAATGGCCAAACCGTGGAAGCAGCCCACACGCCCATCGGCTGGTGAGTGGCTAAGAAGATGTGGTGTGTTCACATAATGAAATATTATCCAGCAATAAAAAAGCGTGAAATCTTGCCATTTGCAACAGCATGGATGGAGCTAGAGAGTGCAATGCTAAGTGAAAAAAGTTAGAGAAAGACAAATGCCATATCATGTCACTCATGTGCGGAATTTAAGGAACAAAACCAACAAGAAAAGGGGAAAAAATAAGAGACAAAGCAAGAAACAGACCCTGAATTACAGAGAACAGATGTTCACCAGAGAGGAGATGGGTGGAGGGATGGGTTGGATTAAAAAAAAAACTCAGTTAGAAATAAGCAAAATAGACATATCCCCAAAGAAAATAAACGGATAAAAAATAAGCACATGAAAATATTGTTCAACATGGGGAGCTATTAGGGAAATGCCAATTAAGACCACAACCAAACCGTTACTACACACCCACACAGACAGCTTTGAAAACTAGTGACCGGACGGAACCCTGGCCAGGGCGTGCAGAGACTGGACGGCCTCTATGTTTCTGTCGAAGTGTGAAATGGCACAGCCATTCTGGAAAATTCATTTTTCATAAAATGGAAAATGCACTCACTATGGACTCGGCGACTGCACTCCTGGGGTTTACGGGGAGCCCCAGAGGCACGCGGACGCGGAAGCCGGTGCTCACACCGCAGCTTTGTTTTCCATCGCCCAGAACAGAACCGGCCCGAAGGTCCTCCGACGGGCGGGGGTGAGACTGCGGTCCACCCAACACCGCGGAACGCTGCCCGGTAAGAAAAAGGAATGAGCCACTCACACACACACACGCCAGCGGGGATGGATCTGCAGGGCCTGGTGCGGCGTGAAAAAAGCCAATGTTAGAAGGTTGCAAACTGTCCGACTCCATTTATGTAACATTTTGAAATGACATAATTATAAAGACTGAAAACTCGTTATTAGTTTCCAGGGTCACGGCTGGGAGGGCGGGGAAGGTGACTATTTAAGGGCCTCCAAGGCGGCTCCCCAGTGGTGGCGAAGGGGGCGGGTCTCTATCCCAGACTGGGGAGGGGAGGGGGCATGCGAGCCTGTGCATGGGGTCAAACCGCAGGGAACCACGACTCCTACGCACCCGCCCCTGCTGCTGTCATCCTGCCACAGTTACCGTTCCTGCTGTCACAACCGCCACCGCCACCACTGCCACTGCCGTGGCTCCTGCTCCCACCCTGCATCACTGTCTCCACGGCTCCTGCTACCGTTACTGTCGCAGGCACCGCTGTGACCGCGACTACCGTCACTACTACTGTCACTGCCCCTGCCCCGGTCAGTCTGGGGTTATCCCTGGTCCCGTCGCCTCGGCCACTGCTGTCACTACTGTCACTCCCCCTACTACCACCGCACGCACGACTGAGTGCAGGTGAAACGTGGTGAAACTGGCCTCGCGTTTGCAGTCCAATTAGCAGCACTGCGTCAGCGGCGTCTTCCGGTTCTGCTACTGTACGTGGTCATGGAAGACGTCCCGCTGGGAGAGGCTGCGTGAATGTCCTGGGAGGCTGTCCTATTTTTGCTGCTTCCTAGGAGTCTGTGGTTATTTCAAAATAAAAGTTAAAAATAATGTTACAGCAAAGTTGAAAGAAAGCCCAGAGAGATTCTAAAATAAAAAGCTACACTACCTAAAGTTTCAAACTCAGTCTGTTTAACCACAGAACCGTGTAGAACTGAGGAGAACTCACGAGCTGAAAACGGAGCCCCAGGAGATGGTCTGAAATGTAGGACACAAAGAAACAGCCCCGAGCGCAGAGGCGGAGGCCGCACACGCCGAGCAGGCGGCTCACCCGCCTCCGCCCGGCTCCGGGGAGGGAGGGGCTCCGCCAGAGACGGAGCTGCTGAAGGACCCCGGGTCCGCACCCTCGGCGACGTGTGCGATCCCAAGCCAGATTTACAGAGGAACGCCCGCTAGTCACATAATACAATCTCAAGACAACAAAGGCAAAGAAGAGATCTTAAAATCAAACAAACAAATGAGTGAAACCGAAGGCTTCCTTTTCAACAATAACCAGGGTTGCCAGACAGAACCGAATCAGAGCTACGGTGTGCGAACCAATCAGCGTCCACTTAGAGCTCCTCACTACACAGATGCATCCTTCACAAGTGAAGGTGCTGAGGGCATCTCCAGGGCCGGCGGATGGGGACACCTTGAGCGGGCAAAGGATGCTGTCGATGCAGAAGGAAAACGCTCAGAAAGAATACTGGATGTGCAGGAAGAAATAACAGAATAAAAATTATAAAAATATGCACATAAGGAAATGAATACCAACCACGTAGGACAATAATAATGATTTGTTATTTATTTAATTAGTGATCAAGTCTCCTGGGACTTAAGTATATATAAAAATTCACACCCATGGTCATGGCAACAGGTTAGTTTTTTATTTTAATTTTCTGAATTCCTTCAAAATTCCCAGATATGGCAACAAGATTAACAAAGAAACCCCCCGAGACCTCTTC
>NC_043704.1:818841-819982 GCF_006229205.1 Suricata suricatta
CGTCGGGCTCTGTGCTGACAGCTCAGAGCCTGGAGCTGCTTCAGATTCTGTGTGTCCCTCTCTCTCTCTGACCCTCCCCTGCTTACGCTGTCTCTGTCTCTCTCAAAAATAAATAAAAACATTAAAAACAATTGTTCCCTTGCAACTATTATTCTCTTGACTCAAACTGTTGTGTGTGGCCCCTGTGCGGCTGTGACCACGCTCGTCTGTGACGGTCTCTGACTCCGTCGGGTACCGTGTTCCCATCTCATCGTTGATGTCCGCTTTCCCAGACGTCCCGGACTCAACTGATTCTCTTAGGCGCCTGCTTTGCCCGGCTGGGGAATAGTTTTCGAGCCCATACTCTAGGCGTGAAGGCTGCTTACTGCAATTGAGTGTCATCACTTTTTCATAGTTAGGGGAGAGGGTTCAGAAATAGATATTTTGTAAGAGAAAGGTCACAGAAATAGTTCTAAATCACATGTAAGATTACAGGGTTTTACTTAAAATTTTTATTAAAAATTTTTTAAAATTTTTTAATAGTTTATTGTCAAACTGGTTTCCATATAACACCCAGTGCTCTTCCCCACAAGTGCCCCCCACCATGACCATCACCTGCCTTCCCCCCTCCACTTCCCCCTTCAACCCTCGGTTCGTTTTCAGTATCCAACAGTCTCTCTCTCTCTCCCCAACTCTCTTTCCCCCTTCCCCTCCCCATGGTCCTCTGTTAAGTTTCTGCTGCCAGACCTGTGAGTGACAACATATGGTATCTGTCCTCCTCCGCCTGACTTATTTCGCTTAGCATGACACCCTCGGGTTCCATCCGTGTTGCTACAAATGGCCAGATTCCATTCTTCCTCATTGCCACGTAGTACTCCATTGTATATATAAACCACATCTTCTTGATCCAGTCATCGGGTGATGGACATTTAGACTCTTTCCATGATTTGGCTATTGTAGAAAGTGCCGCTATGAACATTGGGGTACATGTGCCCCTATGCATCAGCACCCCTGTATCCCTTGGGTAGATCCCCAGCAGTGCTATTGCTGGGTCATAAGGGAGTTCTATGGATAGTTTTCTGAGGAACCTCCACACTGTTTTCCAGAGCAGCTGCTAAAATTTTTAAGTTGTGGTTTTGTTTCTCTTTTGTCTGGTCAGCAT
>NC_043704.1:820082-828293 GCF_006229205.1 Suricata suricatta
GCCGCGCCCCGGCTGGCCTCTGTCCGCCGCCCGGCCCTCCCGCGCAGGTGCCGGCACACCGGGCTCTCAGGCGGCGCTCCGGGTGCCCTGTGACCGTGCACGGCACCCCCCGTCCTGCTCTGCGCCTCCTGAAGGAAACCTTTGCAGCGGCTGTCCCTCGGACCACGCTAGGAAGGACCATCTCTGGTTTTTAAAAACAGGAATTTCTCTGGAGTCCCAGTTTTCTCTTCCGTCTGCAAAGTTCCGGAGATGCTGCTGCTTCAGGCTCTGCCCGTGAGGGCCCTTGCTCAGCCTGCGGGAGTCTGTGACCGAGGGAAGGACAGGGCTGCTCGGGGGCGCTCCGCGGAGATGCCGTCAGTCAGGCGCGTCCTTAGCAGACACTAAACAGACCGCGCTGGAGGGCAGCCAAGAGCCTGGCCCCAGAGCTGTCACCCCTGCCCGCCGACTGGACGGCGGCCAGCGCCCGGCAGGCCGCGTGACCAGGGAAGAGACGTCAGCTTAGCACAGAGTCCGCCTGACAGGAAAGCAAAGCATGTCCGTCCTTAGTGGTGACTCGGTGCCTACGCCTAGCGAGCGGTGCGTGGCCGGCGCCGTGACGTGGGGGTCACGCTCCCGATGCGCCCAGACCAGCTGGCCCAGGGAAAGAAACCTCAGCGGGTCCTCACCGCCTCCCTCCATCCCGGGTACCAGGGCCTCAGGTCTCCCCAGGGGAACAGGCGGCGTAATGACCACCAACCACTGAGAGCTGGGGACGTGGGTCCACCTCTGCAGAGGGCGATGACAGTCCCCACCCCCTCTGCTCACTGACCACGTCCTGGCGCAGTCTGGGCCTTCCCTGCATGTGGGTTACACTCTGGTGACCAGACAGAGTCACCACCTGGTGTGAGCTGACTGGTCCACATGGTCTGAGTTTGTTTCCAACATTTAAAAATCAGTTTTCATATTCAGATTTCACTTTCCAACTTGAAACAGGGAGCAGAAATCCTGCAGCCCCGCCACGCGCCAGGGGCTCCCAGCCCCCGGGGACGGCTTCCTGCACCTAGGTCGCCTGCCCGCGCTCCGCACACCTCTGCCCTGCACCTCTGTCCCCACGTGTTGCGTTCATGCCGATGGCCATACACGCCAGGCTTTGGCACCCTAGTTGTGAGTCCTCGTGAGTCGGGAGAAAGAGACATGGCTCCTGCAAAGAGCAGCTCCAGCCCCGGAGCCACCTCCCTCTCCTGGCTCGTCTCCCAGCTCAGCCGTGGTGGAACCTGACAGTCTGGTTGAAGAAGCTGCCAGAGGCGAGAGTGAAAAGTAAAAAAAAAAAGCACCGAGCCTGGCACATACAGGCAGTGGTTTTAAAGCTGTGGCATCAGGCGGCCTGGAAGCATTTCCTGCTCTATAAAATGTCTGTCATTGGACCGACGATCTAAGGGTTTTTCCAGCCTTCGACCCTGTGACACTACTTCACAAGAGAACCAACCACACGCACATTACGAACATCGAAGGTAAATGACAACTATTCACGGGTGATGACCTCACTGCTATTTTAGCCACAGAATGGCAGCCCCAGGCATGGGCCATGGCAGACACGCGGAGGGCCTCAAAGCCCCTTGGTCTCTGTCTGTGGGACGGGGCGGCCGCTCTGGCCAGCGCACGCAAGGCCTGGGAGGGAGTCTGGGCAGCACGCGCCGACACGCCGCCCCACCGTGAGCCCCGCAGGCCTGAGTTCCCGTTAGGCTCCATCTGGCCCATTAGATTCTCCTCCTGTCCCCAGAGTCCTCAATGGCATGAGAAAGCCACAGACAGCCGGGGGCCACGACTTACCCTGGACCGTGACACATGCCAGGGGTGCGAGCCAGCGTCTCCGCAAGGCTGAAGGTGGCCGAGCCCCGGAGCCGAAGTCCTGACGGGCCATCATGTCCCCAAGCTCGTGCGACAAGGTACCAGGCAGGGTGAGCAGCTGAGGTTCCTTAGAAAATTCTGCTTTGAATTCCACCCTGTGTCCAGGCAGACTTTTGGCGACTGACCCACGGTCTCTATCCACAGCAAACGCTCTTATTTGCCTTAAAAGGATTTTGTAAGGGGGAGTACCTGGACAAGGTAAATTTGCTCCTCGGTTCTGCCAAACTGCAAAATGGAACACGACTGCAGAATGTACCCAGCCCTCCCCTTCCCCGAACAGACCTCACAGAGGAAAACACAAGCCCCGTCTCTGGGGCAGAGCTGGGCGCTTCGCACTCAGGGGCGTGTTGGCCTCGTGGGCCACAGGCCACACAGCGTTTGGCCAGAGCCAAGAGGACCAGTGGGCTGTGCGCTCCGGAAAGGCCGAGCCGGGCCTGCACCAACAGCTCTTCCAGCAGTGACGGAAACGTCCACGGTTCGCACCGCAGGGATGAGAGGAAAGTGGACCGGGACTGTGAGACGGGGTCTTGGACCCCATGGGATGGGCCCCGACCCCGGGGGGTCCGTGTGACGGGAAGATTTGTCACAAAGGGGCAGCCCCCCATCACCTGAACAGACTCCAAGACACCACCCTCCGTTCGGGGCTGAGGGGCAGCGCCCGGGTACAGGGAGGCCCGGGGTGGGGGTGGGGTCCTCAGTCCCAGGAGGCAGTGGGGAGGGAGGCCGGGGCGTCTGGGCGGCAGCAGGGAGGGCCAGGGAAGGCGGGGGGCACCCGAGGAGGCTCCTCGGATTCTGGTACCACAGCGATGAGAGCAGGTGGTGATGAAGCTCCTTTGATTCCTTTCGCTTTGGCTCAGCCTGCTCGTGAAATGTTTGCAGCATCTTAACGGTAGCTTGTTATTATTATGCTACACTTCCAGGTCATTAATTATGTTGTTTCATTAAAAATATGGCTTCCATAACTGTCACAGGACGGGGACTTCATTTCACAGGCTGGGAGCCGCTCCCGCCCCGGGGCCTCTCAGCCGGCCTGTCCCCCCCCCCCCTCCCCAGCAAGGGCTGCAGCCCCAGGACGCCCCCAGCAGCGCAGCCCGGAGGTCCCCGCCCCGCCTTCCTGTCCCCTCCGTCGGCGCTGGTGCCCTTGGCGCCGGTGGGCCTGCACAGCTCCTCTCGGAGCGTGGTGACAAGCCTGCTTGCGCTGCTGCAGAGGCCTTGGTAAAGCCGTGTGTTCCAGAACCTTCAGGGAGGGGTGCTCGGAGGAGCAGGAGGAGAGGAGGTACTTGGAGTCCGCATGAAAAGTGGGGCTTGGGTGGGGAGCTCTGATGAGCCGGCATCACTTCGGGGACAGCTGGTGGCCCAGGCTGCAGGGTCCCGATGGCCCACATTCACAAAGATGCTTCAGGGCCGTGGGTGGCGTGGGGGAACTGTCTGTCCCCCAGCGGAGTGCTGACCTGAGCCCTGGAGATGGCGTGAACCACAGCGGGGTTCATGGGCGGCGCGGCCAGAAAGAGCCCAGGGGCGCTGACGGGCTGGAGCCCGCGCTTGCCCAGAGCCGCCTCCCTCCTGGAGCGCAGGGGACGCACTACTGCGGCGCAGATGGGCGCAGACGGGCCCAGACGACCGGAGGCTGGGCGGCAACGAGACTCGCCGGAGGCCACAGCTGGGGGGCCTGACGCAAGCCCCTGAGGCCTGGCGTGTCCTTCCCCCACCAACCAGCACCACGGGAGGTCTGCCCTCCGCTGGAGCTCACGCCCGGCTCGTGGCTTCCTGCCCACGGCCCGAGACCCAGCTCCGCCGCCACCTCCCTGGCCCCCAGCAGCCTCGCGGACCGCCACCCCTGCAGTCAGCACACAGAGGCCGGCCCTCTGCTCACCTGCCCCTCCTCTAGGCCGACGCCTACGGTAACTCTGAGCCCGGAGTAGAGCCATCATGCACTCATCCTGGGTGAGTGAGAAGATAAGATGAGCCGGGTGTGGCCCCCACAGCGTCCTCCACAGGCCACGGGCAGCCACGTGGCTGGTAAGGAGCACACCTCTGGACCCTCTCTTCGCGGCCGCCCGGCGTGCCCTGGGACCCCCCCCAGGGCGCCCTGAGCGGGGCCGTCACTCCCTCGGGCAGAGGCTCTGCACCCGCTGGGCAGGCCAGCGTCAAGCAGGGCTAACAGGGGGCCGGCAGCCTCCCCAGGTCACACACGCGATGCCCTGCCCTGTCCCAGTGCTGCCACACGCGCGCGGACAGCCTTGCGGCCGGAGGCCGAGGGCCTGCCCGGCGGAGGTGGCCGGGCCCCAGCACGGGAGCTCAGAAAAGGCGGGGGCTGGAGGACGGGGAGGGCTGATGGATTCTCTCCACGCCAGGCTGACATCGCGCCTTCTGGCTCCACGCAGCACCCCCTCCTCGGGCTCACCCTACTTCCTGTCCCTCCGTGTCACGCTCGCCGTGCACTGTCTCTACCCAACCAAAGGGGAGCGGAGGCAGCACGGTCACTTCTCTGCCCCGGCGACAAACATCCCGCTGATGTCCAGGGGCACCGCAGCTGACCCACGACTGGTGGCCCAGGTGGCCTGTGTGGGCCATGGAAACAGGGGACTCATGGGGACCACAGCGCAGCGCAGACCATGCTGACCATTATGGAAGCTTCTGGGGGGGCGGCCCCCACAGCAGTGGGCGGGAGTGACGTCAGAGGAGGGGACGACCGGGCACACCGAGGACGGGCAGGGTCACTGCGCGCAGGAGCAGAGGCCGACGATTTGCAGATGAGCCGGCGGCGGAAGGCAGGGCGCAGGGGACACTCCTCCTTGCAGACGCTGTGCTGGAGAAGGAAGGAGGAAGAGAGGAAGGAAACCAGGGGGGAGTCGGAGAGGGCTGGTGCGAGCAGGGAAGGGGAGGGCAGAGGAGGCTGACGTCACGGAGGAGGGCGCGGAGTGCGGCTGCGGCCCCCACGGCCAGGAGGGCGGGTCTCCTCAACGCCCTTAGTCTCAAGGCTCCTTTGGTCTCATAAAAATCGGTGTGGGCACCAACGTGCTTGTGTGTGGGTCTTCTCTACATGACTGCCTTGTTAGGGACAAGACTGAGAACTTTAAATATCTTATTACTTCACTTGTAAGAATAACAACCCAAGTTAATGAAAGTATTAATTTTATGAACAATAACTATATATTTAAAAAAATTAATCAGAAGTGTTGCATTGTTTGACATGTGTCTGTCTCTCTCTTTTTTTTAATGTTTATTCATTATTGAGAGACAGAGAGAGAGCACAAGCAGGGGAGGGGCAGAGACAGAGGGAGACACAGAATCTGAAGCACCAGGCTCCGAACTGTCAGCACAGAGCCTGACGCGGGGCTTTAACTCATGAACCAATAGATCATGACCTGAGGCGAAGCCGGACACTTAACCGACGGAGCCCCCCTGGCACCCCTTTGTCAGTCTCTTAACACCTCACGGAAGAGAAGGCAACTGCGTTCTCGTATCTGCTTCTGCATTTAATCTGTTAGGATGCGTTCATTTTGGCTGAAATGCCTGCAGCCCACTGGCCCCCAGACATGCAGCCGGAAAAGGGAGAGACATTTCCGCAGCCTTTTCCGACAATGGGGGACTTTGTTCTTTGCCACGACACCAAACGCAGGGTGGTAATTGCTGACAGGTTAGAGGAGTGTGGTCTGAAGGCCACTCGGCCGCTTCAGAGAACTTCCCGAGCTGCATGTAAAACTCTGGGGGAAAAGCCACCGGCCGACCCCGGATTTTGAGGGCAGCCTTACCCGTGCGTGACTTCTATGTCGCGCAGTGATCGCTGGGGAGCGCGGGGCCAGTGAGCTATGCGGATCTTACAGACGCCGACACAGCTCGCTGCCCAACGTAAAGGAAAACAATCCCACTTGTTCATGTCGCCACCAGGCGCATCAGAAAATCTTCCGTCGTACAGGGCTGTGAGCAGCGCAGGTACCAATTTTGGAAAATCCTAACTTCTGCTCCAGGGCTCAAAGGCCATCATCGTTGGCAACAAACACCTCAGTGGCTTTCCCGGAAGCGACGGGCTAATGTCGGTCATTTCTGAGAAAACGTCTGCCAAATACCCGGTCTAAACAGCCGTCCACCAGTCCACGAGCGTGAAAGCACGTGGACAGCATGGAAATGTGTCCTAGTGACGGCGGCAGCGCCCACGAGGGCGGACCCAGCGCGCTTCTGGCTTCCCTCTCACCGCACGCAGCGTCGAGGGCTCAGCGAGGAACTCCCGCTTGGCCACGCACGTCGCTGAGGGAGCCTGGCTAAGGACAGTGGCCAGCGGGGAGCCTGCCGTCGGCTCCGAGGACGCACAGCGAGAAGCCAAAGCCACAGCTCAGCGGGACCGTGAAAACAGTCAGTTTGAGCTCGCAGATGCCCTGAAGATGCCGCAGGGCGCGGCCAGGGGTCCACGGGCCGTGCTCTGAGGCCCACGGCAGCTGAGGATAAAACTGGGCATGCCTCTGAGTGACAGACTTTGTCAGGAGGATCTAAGGAGCGGGAGGCCGGCTGTGAGGACGGCGGGCACTCCCAGGCCTGGAGGCCCGACGCCCAGGGCAAGGGGCCGGCAAGCCTGGCTCCCCCTGAGGCCTCTCTCCTGGGCGCCTAAGTGGCCATCTTCTCCGTGTGTCCTCCCGTGGCTGTCCCTTGTGTGTGCCGGCGTCCCGATCTCTTCTCGTCAAGATGCCAGCCCTCCTGGATCAGCCACCCCATGGCCTCATCTAACCCCCTAAAGGCCCCGTCTCCAGACACGGTCACATTGGGGGTTTGGGCTTCGGTCTATGAACGTGAGGGGAAAACAGGTCGGTCCACAACACCCCCGTCCAGAGCGCTGACGAACACTCCAGCGGGAAGCGGGGGCCGGGGCTGAAGGCCGGAGCTCCCCGACGCAGCGTCCGAGGCTCCGGGTGCCCGCAATTCAGTCTGGAGAGAGACGCGCCCCCGAAAGCGCTCGGGGTGTGGCCCGCAGGTGCAGCGTGCTCTGGCCAGAAGGCGCAGTGGGTGCCACTCCGGCACAGGGGCCGATGAGGGGCAGGCCTGGGAGGGGCAGGCGCAGGCTGGGAAAGCGCCCCGGCCCTGGGGGGCACACGCTCCCCAAGGCCCTCTTCCCAGAGACCCTCGGAGCAGGGTGTGCAGACTGCGGAAATGCAGCCCAGCCCGGCATGCGGTCTGGCACAGACGCCTTATCAGCGTGCAGCAGTGCCCGCATGTGCCAACCGTCCATGGCTGCTTTCTCTCTACAGGGCGGAGGCCGGATGCGGGCCTGAGATCTTTTCTCTCTGGCCTCTTCCAGGAACGCCCACCACTCTGGAGGACGGCCAGGCGCAGACCACTGGGGTCTTCTGCCCCAGCTCCAGCAGAAAGGGGGCGTTTGAGGCCTTGCACACCGACCCCCGGGTCCAGCAGGGCTGACAGGGCGGTCGGCACCTCCTGGGGCCCGAGGTCTCCGAGCGCGAGGAGGCGGAGCGGGGATAGGTCCCGGCCGCGCAGCCCCATGCGGTCGCCTCCCTCAGGCAGGGAGCGGAGGCAGGGGAGTGGCGGGGCGTGAGCAGAGAGGCAAATGCAGCGGCTCCTGTCCCCAGGCGGCAGGCCTGGCCGCCACGTCTCCCTGGGGGAGGTCCTCCCGCACACAGCTGTCCTGCTCTCTTCCTCCTGCTGCGAGGGACAAACACTCCAGAGACCGGCTGCCCTGGGCCTGGGAAGCGGGAGGCGCCAGCGCGGAAAGGGCCTCGGCTGACCCAGATGACAAACACAAAACTCTGTGTGTGGCAGCCGCTGAGCCGTGAGGACTCTTCGTTACTGCGCTCCTCCGAGACCCTGCGGAGCCCCCCACCCCCCAGCGAGGTCCCCAGACCAGAGGCAGGAGCAGGGCGAGCTGCAGCCCGGCCCCCTCACCCAGTTGCTCAAATTCCCCTTTTTTTGTTGGTGTGAGTCTGTCATTTCCTCCATCCCTTTCATTTTAAACTTTCTGGATCATTTATCAATGGAATGTCACTAGGCTTGTCTAAGACCAAATCGGAGGTCTTTGGTTCCACAGGTTAATTGACATATAATTGATGCACATAAAATTGCACGTATTGAAAGTATACAGTCTGAGTTTTAAATTGCATTTATTGTGTTTTTCAGTACCAAAATTTTAATTTAGCTCCTCAGCAGAGAGGACGCTTGGACGTCACATGCCATCAGGGAGAGGAGAGTGGCATCTCAACTGCACCCCCGCGCACCCATGAGGACGGCCACACCCGGGGACGCGACAACGCGGATCGCCGGCGGGGACGCGGAGCGACGGGCACGCTCGTCCCTGCTGGCGGGGGAGCAGAGCGGCGC
>NC_043704.1:828393-836901 GCF_006229205.1 Suricata suricatta
AAAAAAAAATTCAACTTGGCTCTTCCTTTCAACCTCTCTTTGCTGAAACTTTCTAGGTTTTCACTGGTTACAAGTGTGTTTGTAATTGCCCATAAAGCCCTCTTTACGCCTTGTCAGGTCATTTGAACATCTGTGCCATCTCAGCGTTGGTGTCTGTTGATTGTCTTTGTCACTCAAGTTGAGATCTTCCTGGTTCTTGGCATGTGGAATGGATTTCAGATGAAATCTGGATACTTTGATATTCAGTTACAAAACTCTGGATTTTGCTTATCTGTTTGTTTATTATTTTGAGTGAGAGCCCACGCAGGGGAGGGCAGAAAGAGAGGGAGAGAGAGAATCCCAAGGTTTTGCACTGACAGCCCGGAGATCGTGACCGGAGCCAATATCAAGAGCAGGACCCTAAATGACTGAGCCACCCAGGCGCCCCTTGATTTCTTCTAAATCTTGTGTTTGCTCTGAACTCCTTGGCCACCATTCCAGCAGGGAAAGGGCGGGTGCTGCCTCGCTGCCGCCGGGCAAGGGTAGAAGACAAGGTTCCCCATCAGGCCTCTGCTGATACCGAGTGGGGGCCCCATTACTTGTGGGCTGACATGGCGGTGGGGGGTCTTCAGGAGCCCAGAGGGATGAAAGTACGGATCTGTGCCTGGCCTCTCTGACACCGCAGTCAGGGGGCTGGGTGGCTTGTGACAGTCTGGCAAGGGTGAGGCCACAGTGCTGAGGGGATGTTCGGCCCACGAGGAATGCTTCTGGCCAGGCTGGTTCGCTTAGGGAGAGCGGGGTTTACTTGGATTTTGTTTCGGTTTGGACTTGGGTCTGCACCTGTCGGTGTTTTAGCTTTCTGACCTGTCCAGGGTGGCTGGAAACCCCAGGGGACCCGCCGCCACGCCCTCCCCGGTTCCCTCCAGCTGTTGGAGTGTTTTATGCTTGTTTTATGTGTAACGTCCAGGGTATTTGGCTGCGCTCAGCTCCTCTGGCTTCCAGGAAGCAGAAGTCCGCTGATGTACTTGATGTCCGTATAGGTCACGTTGCACCTCTAAGGTGTCACGGAAATGGCAGGTGTGGCCCTGCCCACGTCTGAGGTGCGTGTTGGCGGCTCTGTGTGCCAAGTTCAGCCTTCTGTGAACGGGCGATGCCGGACGAATTTCATGGCCGTTGGGCTTTCCCTAACTTTGGTGTATATTTTGTTTCATAGCTAGCATCTTGGGAGCAATTTTATCTTAATGCTAGTGGTTAAAATAAGGAAAAAGCACATGTGAATCTGTTTCTTTCCAACCCTAGACTGCATGTACTGACTCTTCCCTGGGACCTGGGAGAGCCCCACACCACGGCAGGCGCCGGTGCCCCTTCGAGGGCGTGCCTGCGGGCCCGAGGCGCTCGGACGGCGAGGTGGGCAGTCCGAGCCTCCCCTCCTGCTTCCCACCGCCTCACACGTCCCTCTGAAATCCTAGCAGAACACGAAAACAAAGGCAGGCAAAAGGAACGGCCTGCACAGCCCATGCAAAATAAGGCCCCCCCCCTCCCTCAGGGACCCTCACCCACGGGGACACTGGACTGCAGCCTGGCAGCACAGACCCCACCTCTGAGTGTCCGCAGCCCTGGGCCACGGCCCCCCGTGAGAGCAGCACGCCCTGCGGGCCCCTGCCCCCTGCCCCCAGGAAGCGAGGGTCACGCCCCGTCTCGTTTCGCCCTCCCTCCCGTCTCCCGAGTCCCCCCGAGCCTCTGACACGGGAGGGGGAGGGGCTGGGCTCCAAAGCAGCGGTGTCCCAGCAGACACAGTGGCGACATGTCCTCGTCTGGACTCTGCAGTGACTCGTCCCAGCTTCCGCTTCAGAGTCGCCAGGGGCCCTCGGACCTCAGGGGGACCCCACCAGAACCATCAGTTCGAGCCCTGAGCGAGCCCCACATCGGATCTGTACAAGCCGGGGCTGCTGAGGATCCCGCCTGGCCTTGGGGCCACTCCCGGGCACCAGCGATGCCTTCTCTTCGGTCGCCCACCTGTGAAATTCGGGGCGTGGGCCTCTGCATCCATTTCCGTAGAAGAAGCGGTCCTTTCTGACGGCACTCGGACCCCAAACACACAACCCAGGCAGCCCCTCAGGAAGTTCAGATCTCTGCTGCTGGGGACAGTGCACTCTCTTCTGAAAATTTTTAATGTTTATTTGAGGGAGACAGAGTGCAAGCGGGAGAGGGCAGAGGGAGGGAGAAGGAGACACAGAATCCGAAGCAGGCTCCAGGCTCTGAGCTGTCAGCACAGAGTCCGAGGTGGGGCTTGAACCCACGAACCAAGAGATCATGACCTGAGCTGAAGTCAGAAGCCCGACCGACAGTGCCCGGGCGCCCCTGGTCTGCCCAGAATCCTGCACCATCTCCTTGTGGTGCCGCCTACACACACAGGGTCACCTGTGTTCTTGCAGAAGCGACAGGCCTTGGCAGGTGCGAAATGACGTGACCGAGCAGCGGACCCAGCTGGGGGGGGCGGCCCCCTCCCCGGGCGTGAAGATGAAGCGCAGGCAGGGAGGGGAGGGCCCACTGCCAGCCGTGGAAGCAAACGGGGTTTTACTGCACAAACCGGGGCTCTTGGGAGAAGCCCCACCGCGAGGACGCAGGCCCGACGGCAAGGAGCTGACTACGGGGCATGTGGGGCCCGCCGTGAGGGACTCCGCTTCCACGACTGAGCTGAAGAAATCTGAGGGCTCGATGCCCTAACTCCCTCGGAGAGCACAAAGACGGTGGAGGAAAAAGGGAGAGGAGAGATTCACAACGTACAGCAAGAACCTGAGCGCTCCGAAGCCCCAGCTGCTCTGGAACCTGAGCTGCGGTTCAGATCAGTGACCTTGGGAAGGGTCTCAAATATGTGAGAGAAAGGCCAGGAGCGGGGGGCTGGGGGGAAGGTGGAATGCGGGCTCGACAAATCGTCTCCCGCATTAGTGACAAAACCAGAGAAAGTGTCAAAAATAACCATTTTAGGGTGCTAGAAATTAACCAAAGGCGTATAAAAAATTGAGAAGCATTTCTTCCGGGAAATCTACGGCACCTCGGACCCTATGGCAACGGGGAGGCCTTTCTGTCCCTTGTGCAGAGTGCAAACGCGGCCCCGCCTCGGATGGGGACAGGCTTGCCCACACCGCCCCAGGAATCAGCCTTAAAAATAAAAACGAGAGCACTGCGCAGAGAGCCCACACAAAACCCAAACGGCTCTGCATTCGGTCGCACCTGACACTCCGGTGTGGCCCACGGCGCCGGCAAGTGGCTCCAGAGATCCCGAGCCGTCCCGGGTCGCGTGTGTGAGCGTCCGTGCGTGATCGCGTGTGCACACAGGGGCGTGGGCGTGTGCACGTGGTGGCCGCGTAACTGTACAGTGAAGCCCACGGAGAAGGCACACGCAGAGGAGCCAACGCCGCGCCCAGACCGGACCCACGAGGGCAGTGACGGGTCCGCCGCCCCTCAGAGTGAGGCTCACGGAGCGGCAGGCAGTGGCTCACCAGCGAGGGGCCCTTTTTGGTGAAGAGGAGACTTCAGTCTGGCAGCAGCAACTCAACTGAGGGCAGGCACAAAACCGAGCAGTGTTTTCAGGGGTTTGATGCGGAGCCGCCCCGGCCGCTGCAGCCTGGCCCCTGGCCCGGCCTCTGTCCCGCAGCCACCTGGCCGCAGCGGGGGCTCCGGGACCGACGGCCCTGGGTCGGTTCTGGGCAGGGCCGTACCTCACGTCGATAGGAGCTAGAAAGCACTTCTGGCTTCGCCTGGAACCTAAAGCCAGCTTGTCAGCCCCTTTTATGCGCTGGATACGTGGGGGCAGAGGCCAGTCGGTGGGGAGTGCCAAAAATTATATAGCTTTTGACCTTCAAAGACACAGAGCCGACGACGTACGTGTTTGTGTTAGCCAAGGACGAAAGTACCACGGACTCTCGATAAGAAAAGCCTGTGCGAAGACGTGGGGAGACCTTGTGAGGAAACACAGCGAGCTTGCCGGGCTGGGGGCTGAGGCTCCGCCTGGGAAGGGGCGGCCGGCGGGCACGCCTGGCAGGGCGCAGGGCAAAGGCCTCAAACCCCCGCAGTGCAGGGATGGAGAGCAGGGAGCACCCTCGAGAAGGGGCCGACAGAGTGGCCTGTGCCACAGCTAGAAGGGCCCCACTCCCGGGGGGGCTCTGTGAAGACGCCAGATGTGACCCCGGCCGGAACCGCAGCCGGGCTTCCATGGAACCTCACCGCGTGCTGCCTTGGGTCACTTAAAACCAGAGGCAATTTTAAAGGCGCCTGGTGGCTCAGCTGGTTAAGTGTCCAACTCAGCTCAGGTCATGATCTCACGTTCGAGCCCCACGTCGGGCTCTGTGCTGACAGCTCAGAGCCTGGAGCTGCTTAGGATTCTGTGTCTCCCTCCCTCTCCACCCCTCCCCCACTCATAATCTCTCTCTCTCTCTCTCTCTCTCTCTGTCTCTCTTTCAAAAATAAATAAACATTAAAAAAGAAGAGACGACTTTGTAAAGATACTGAACAACGTGCCACCAGCACAGCAGGGCAGCGAGCTCCGTGGGACCGATCAGAGGCAGGGCGCCGTGACAGGAGGGTCACGGGGAGGCGGCTTTGCACAGGTGCTGGCACTGTTAGCTTTAGACCAAAGGTAAAGACTTAAAGACTGATTCCAACCTCACACACAATCCCCACCCAGAGTCCAGCAGAACGGTTTCTGCCTCACCCGTGAGTGTGGGCCGCGCCCGGCGACGTCCTGCCAAGGGGCTGGTGGGGACGGGGGGGGGGGGGGGGGGGGGGGGGGGGGGGGGGGGGGGGGGGGGGGGGGGGGGGGGGGGGGGGGCGGCAAGCAGTAGCGGCAGAGCAGGGAACCGGACGGCCCGACCTCCGCCCGCCGCTCAAGGTCAGCCTCGATGGGGACGAGCCCGGCTGGGAGTGTGCGCCCCGGAAGTGACGGACATGGGACTCGGGCCCCGTGGTCTTCCTGGAGACGGCCCACACCCGGGTCCAGGCCTGAGACAAACATCAGGAGAATCCCAACAGAGCGGCATTCTGCAAAATCCCTGGCCCGTCCTCCTCCAAGCGGTCAAGGTCACCAACAGCAAGGAGAGTCTAAGACACCGTCGGTGAAGAAGACCCGAAAGAGCCCGAGGGTTGGATGTAACGCGTGTCCTGGATGAAACTGTGAGACGGAAGGACGCGAGGTAAAAACTGAGGAGACCCGTCTGCGGTGTGGGTTGTAGTTACTGATAACGCGTCCGTTTTGGTTCATCAGTTGTATCCGGGGCACCCCAACACCGCTCTTATTCCTGGGGGGGCATCCTGTGCTGTCATTTGATTTTTTCTGTAAATCTAAAATGGTTTCTAAGTCTATTTTTAAACACCTGTTTTCAATAAAATACAAGGGCAAATAAGCTGAGAAAGTTTTGCCACACAGACTTCAGGAAAAGAAGGTCAGGGACTATCGGGGGGTAACATAAGGGGTGTGATGCACGTGGCTAACAAGTGTGCAAGCTCGCTGGCAGCCAGAGGTGCGGCTGGAACCCCCCGAGCCTGCAGCCTCCGCGGGGCCGGGCACCGCCACGCGGCTCGCCCTCAGAGCAGCAGCATCCCGCGGGCCGCTGTCCTCCTGGGGCTTCGGTGGCCTCCGTGCACCCGCGTCCTTCCTGCTGGGGCTTCGCAGAGCCCCGTCCTGCTCCACACTTCCTCCCGGTTGGTCATTTAGGTTAATTCTGCCAGTTTTGCTTCTATTCCTTTGAGAAACATCTTCACCCGCAACTGTGCCTTGCTGGGTGGGGACACGGGGACTCCCTGAGTGCAACCCCCCCCCCCCCCGACCTCGGTGCAGTGCGCATCTCAGGGCACTAGCTGCGGCCCCTGCTCTGCGCTCGGCCCGGGAACGCTGAGGGTGGAAGCCCGGGCAGGCCCTCCCCTGCGGGATGCCCTCCGAGGTCAGCAGACGCTGGAGACCTCGAGGGCGGGGGAGGTGCCGAGGGGTCCGCAGACCGAGGCAGGTGCCGGAGGGGATGGACTGTTCCTGCCCGATGCCCTGTCAGGGTAGGTGAGGCCCACCTGCCACCAGCCCTGCCACAGGGCCCAGGCCAGGCCCCTGGAGTGATGTCAAAGATGGGCTCGGCTGGGGGTCTCCAGCACTGGGGGGGGGGGGGGTCGGGCACTCAGTGTGGCCACAGCCCGACCGGCCTGGTGACAGGAACCCAAGCCAGTCAGTCCTTAGGACGTGAGGTCCTCAAGGCCACCGGGCAAGGATGGGGGCAGGGAAGGCTGACCGGCAGCCACAGCTAGGTCAGCTGCCCGCCTCAGAACTCAGAGAGCTCTGGCCAGTGTAGACTCACCCCGATCTCCGGGTCACCAATTTTCTGACTGTGTTCGTTCCGAGACTGGCCTCCCGGCCAAATGGCCGGTGGGGGGCATGAACTGGCCCATACCTTGGGTCACTGCCAACTCAGGACATTCCTTCTGCGGCGGGCACTGACCGCGGGTCAGGGGGTCGAGCAGGGTCAGTGCAGGGTTGGACTCTTCTGGGAGACGCGGGCTGTGTGTGGCGCACGGCGACCATCCTTCTCCGGGCCGGGTTCACGTCCACGGCCTGGCACCGAGGGGCTGCCCCTGGAGCTTGTGAGCCCGGCCAGGCCCCCACTCCCAGCAGCCCTGAGCGCCGTCTGTGGTTAGGTCGGCCCAAAGGCACCGAAGCAGAAGCTCAAGGTCCCTGTGGGGCCCCACACGTGCTGGCCCCGAGCCCGGGCCCCCACGCGCCCCTCGCCTGCGGCCTACCTGGGCTCCGGAGGCCTTGCGGCTCACGGGGACGTGCTCTGCTGGACGAGGAGCCCCGCGCGGGGGGCCGGGTCTGAGGCAGCGAGTCCCAGAAGTCTGGACGCATGGGCCTCCCCTCCAAGGCCACTCTGTGCGCTCTGGGACTGCCCGCCGTGTCCTTGCACCTCGCGCTCCCGCACTGGACAAGCCCGAGGCATGAGAGAACGTTCTGGACTGGACCAGTTCAGGGACGGCGCAGCCACTGATGCAAGGGGGAGGCTGCGGGAGAGGGGGAGGTGAGGAAGACGGAGGCTGATGCCGACAGAAGGCGGCGGCGGCTGAGCCCACCCGAGGGTGCTCGCAGCGAGCAGGGGTCACGGGCGGGTGAGGCTCGGCCGGCAGGACAGGCCCCGGGGCGAGGAGGCGGCACAGACCGGCTGCCAGCAGGCCAGGCGGAAAGAGGGGGCAGGGAGGGGGGCCTCCTCCGGGGAGGTGCTGCTGCTCGCGCGTCATAGCCCCCGGGACCCTAGACCGTGACCCAGGGCCCGGCAGCTCTGAAGCCAGGGGCTTCAGCACAAAGCTGCTAGACAAAGGACCGGCGGCGGATTTCCTTTCCCCTAAGGGACACCCCAGACCTCAGCTGCGGGGGACACGTGGCTCCAGCCCGTCCCGCTGCTGCGTCCGCAGGCTCCGGCCGCGTGCCGCGTGTGGTGGCACCGCCGGACGCCCAGAGCGGGGCAGTCCCCACGGGGGCCCCAAGGACGCCGGTCAGCAGGACCTCCCCGAGTCACCAAGGACAGCAGGGGCTGAACTATGAACTTCTAACAGTTTGAAAAAACCTTGCAGGCAAATTGCATAGGCTAGAAATTATTGAAAAAGTGAGGTATCTCATGAAGTATAAAATACATGTAGATGCTAGTCTATTTTATCATTTACCACCACAAAACACACACAAATATACGACAAAAAGTTAACATTCACCAAAACTCACGTGCAGAGGCTGTACAATCGAGAGAAACATTAAAAACTTAAAGACCGAGTAAAAGTCCCTGCAGCACCAGCTGCACGACTGCAATGATTTCACAGCCCCGCCCCCACCCGCCGCTGTCGCGGGGACCTCACGTCCCGCAGTGTCCGTTCCACACGCCGGGGCCCCTTGCGGCCCTCCCCGGTTTTGTGCTGTGTTTGGAGCGATGCTGCGCACGCGGAGAAGCACCACGGGGCCCGGACCACGGGCTCCCAGAAGTGCTCCCCAGAAGCAGAGATAAGTCATGACGTTAACAGAAAAAGTCGAACTGCTTCATGTGCACCACAGACTGAGGTCTGCAGCTCTGCTGCCGCTCATCTGAAGATAAACGAACCCAGTATAAAGACTGTTGTGAAAAACCAAACAGAAGAAGAAGAAAAGGAAATCCATAAAGCCGTCACTGCAGCTGTGCCAGCAGGTGGGAAAACCTTGCATCTTCTGCAAGATATCTTTTTATCTCATATCGAAATGCTACTTTTGCGTGGGCGCATAGGAAAGGCTTACAGGCTCTAAAATCATTTGAGAAAAAGCAAAATCGTTACATACAAATGTAAAGCCAAAGAAAGGTTAAGGATCTAAAGCTGGAGAATTTAACGCCAGCAAAGCACGGTTTGATAATTTCAGAAAGAGGTTTGGGTGAAACACGAGACAACAGAGCAGCGACTTCCGTCGGCGGCAGGCGGCGGGCGAGCGCCCGAGAAGACCGCGCAGGCGTGTCCCGCGGGCCGAGGGCCTGGCCTGGG
>NC_043704.1:837001-843461 GCF_006229205.1 Suricata suricatta
CCCTCCCCTCCTCCACCCGAGACAGCAGGACACCCCCCCTTTCCCCTCCTCAGCGTGAAGACGGCCAGAATGAGGACTTCTCCGATGGCCCACCCTCACTCGGTGACTAGTAAATAACCCCCGTCACTTACTGCTGTGCGTTTGTGAGCGTCTCCATGTGCAAATGCAGTCATTGCACCAGGAACTGCAGGCCACGGTCGTGTGTCACCGCAGCAGCCTCGCCTGCGTACCCATTGGGTAGGACATCGTGGGCAAGACTCGCGAGGCAGTGGACAGCCTGTCCCTTACACAGGCATAATGTGAGTGATATTTAACATAATATTAATAACAGTGGTTTCCTTTCTGGTTTATGACTTGTTGTGTCACTTACTTTCAACGAATCACATTACTGTGCTTGTGCCTCTGTCTCCTAATTGGAGAAACGACCCACCAGCCAATGATCACAGGTAAATGGTTTTTTAAAAAAATGTAACAGTGTTTCCAATACCATATTATGAATAGGACTGCAGTACCCGTGACCTGAGCGACTTGCTCACCAGCGTGCAGGCTGGGCTCCTGTGCAGCGACTGCACCGGTGACGGGGGCCACGATAGAGTGATCGCTCCGTGGCTGCTTTGTGACCAGGGCGCGCTCGGTGCACCTGCAAATGCCCACGAATGCAGTGTTCACGTCACCTCTCAGTCCAGTGCCGGGCTTCGGGGTGCACGCCACATGGACAGCATTCTGGATTGTGGGAGATAATACTGACGTACGTACTGACAGTCAATTCGCCTTATAAACGGTAGACATAAACTTATGTTATCGATAAATACAATACTGTGAGCGTATTTTCTCTTCCTGATGATTTTCTTCCTTTTTTTTAACCATTATTTTCTTGAAAGCTGAAGACTTCTGTTTTAGAATTTTTTTTTGTTACTTATTTTTGAGACAGACAGAGACATAGCACAAGTGAGGAAGGGGCAAGAGAGGGAGACACAGTCTGAAGCAGCTCCAGGCTCTGAGCTGTCAGCACAGCGCCCGACGTGGGGCTCGAACCCACAAACCATGAGATCATGACCTGAGCTGAAGTTGGACATAAGTGACTGAGCCACCCAGGCGCCCCCTGATGATTTTCTTAATAAGGTTTTCTTTAGCTTACTTTACTGTAAGAATACCGTATCCGAAACATTGAACACACAAAACTCGTGTTAATCGACTCATGTGGTCAAAAAGTCTTTTGGTGAACTGAGCTCTTAGTAGTTAAGTTCTGGGGGAGTCAAAAGCTACATGTGTATTTTTTTACTTTTTTTTCAGTTCCTTAACTCAAATTTATTTAAAATGTGATGTGCCCGCTTGAAATTCAAAAACAGTATCCCTTGGTAGAGATGTAATTATAAAGGTAAACGAAATGAACCGTTTAAGTACGTAAATGAGAAACGGAGGCAGCTGACGAGTCCGCCTGTCCTGCAGTGCACGTGGCACACGCGTGAGCTCCCCCCGCATCACAGCAACCGCTCCCTGTCCACGGCGTGCTTTCTAGTTCAGAAACGGGGAAAGAGGCGCCACGGGTCCCTCACACCCGCACACACTGTCTCCCAGCGAGGACTCGAACCCATGGCCGCTTCACGCCACAGCATAGAAGGTGACAAAGGGTTGGGACCCACATAATTCTGCCTTAGCAAGTTCCCCTGGCTTCTTTTTCCTCCTTCTCTCTAGGCCCTAGTGCTTTTCACAATCTGGGGACTTCTTGCTTATTTTTTACTCAGTCATCAAAAACAATGAAATCTTGCCATCTGTAACAACGTGGACGGAACTAGCGTGTGTTATTATGCTAGTGAAATAAGTCAGTTGGAGAAAAACGTACACTAGGTGGAATTTAAGATACAAAACAGACGAACATATGGGAAAGGGGAAAAAAGAGAACAGAGGGCAACAAACCATGAGAGACTTAACAACAGAGAACAAGCTGAGGGTCGACGGAGGGAAGTGGTGGAGGGGGGCTAGATGGGTGGTGGGGGCACTTGCGAGGACCACTGGGTGTTGTATGTAAGTGATAAATCCTGAAATCTGTTCCTGAAGCCAGCACTACACTATACTTAACTGAGTTTAATTTTAACGTGGGGGAGGAGAGGGCGCTAACCCTGCACATTCAAGGGTCAAGTGCACTTCCAGCCCGGCAGGCGGGGTGGTGTGGAGGAAAGGAGGCGGCCTCATGCAGGCCGTCCTCACCGCTGGGGGGCAGCAGAGCTCCGCGGCCCAGCGCAGGGCGGCAGAGCCGTCTCCGTAAACACGCGTGTCAGTCCCCCCGCTTTTCTGTGGTTCAACTTTTACGGGCACGTGGCCACGTTCACACTGCTCTGCGGCTGGTTTCAGGCTGTGAGGACAGCGCGGCGGATGTGCAAAGACTCTACGGCCCACAACACTGGAACGGTTCTCACGGGCACGGGGCCCCCACTGGCCCTGCTTGGACCCCTGTCCGCAGGGCCTCCGGGAGTCCTGGCAGCACGCAGTGTCCCTCCCTCCTGACGACCGAGCAGCAGGTGCGTCCTCACAGCCCCCACGGCTTTCCCGGGGGAGCGGCTGGGGGAGGCCGGGGCTGTGTGTGCCTGGGCCTGGTGCCCGCCCTCCGCCCCCTGGGCCGCAGTTCACACTCGCTGTGTGAGCAGGGCCTGGGCGCTCCACGAGGAGCGAGGCGTAAGCGAGGTGCGCACACAGAACGGGGCGTGGGGTGTCCTGCCGGCACTTCCCGGAGGCAGCAGCCGGGGACAGACTGGGGGCAGCGGAGCTCGGGGCCGGCCGCGGGGCGAGGTGGGCAGGGCCATGTGACGGGCAGCAGGGCCAGGGGCCGGCAGGGCGCACTGGCCCACGGAGCTCTAGGGCCACCGTAAGTGCACTGGGGGTCCCTGGGGCGGAAGTGCCCTGGGCCCGGCACGCTAGCGAAACCTGAGGGCTGGAAGGAGGGAGGACGTCACCCACTTCCCAGGAGGGTCGGAGGGTGCTCCCGGACTCTAGGCCCGAGCTGCCCACTCAGCAGAGCCCACGATGAAGGGAGACCCCGCAACAGCCCAGGGCACCGAGCAGGCGTCTGCCAGACCCCGGCAGGGGGGCAACGGGGCGGTGGGGAGGAGAACGCCAGGCCTTCCCGGGGCTGCTGGGATGCAGACGCTACCACAAAGCCCCCGTCAACAGGGCGAGTGGGGCCCTGGCCGTGTCTGCACATGCCATGGGGACACTGTACCCTGTCCAGCTAGGGGCGGTGGCCCAGGCCCTGAAAGCTTATGTGGATGAGGTCCGTAGGGGCTGCCGGACCACTCGCTGTGGCCCCCCACTCCCGGTCTTGGACATTAAGTAGGAACGGCCAACTAGGACTCCTGGGGGCCTCAGGGGCCTGCCAGAAAAGCCACCGTCGGGCCACCAGGAAGGATTTCGGGGCTGCAGGGCACTGGACACAGGAGAACCCTTTCCGCTCTCTCCCGTAAGGACCAGACAGACCATGGCCCATGACAGCAGACCGCTGTGGTCCCAGCCGAGTGCAGGGCCAGTGGCAGTGCCGTGTGGCCTCTACACTTGTCCCAGCGAGTTGCCTGGGGCACATCTACCTCGGTCCCATCGGGACAGAGGACCGACCTCGGTCAGCCTTCCCTCGGAGGACAGCGGAGCAGTCACGGCTCCCCTCGGGGCTCGGGGACTGCTCGCTCTGCCACACACCTTCCTCGGGAGCCCTGGCAGCATTTTAACATGACACGGACGCCACTTCGTGGCTGGCACTTTCTAAACAGACACGGTGACCGGCGACAGCAAGCGGTCTGGGTGCTTTGGGAGGCGCAGCGCTAGAGGGCGGAGGGGAACTTCCGAAGGCCTGGAGGATGGCGGGCCACCAGGACAGCTCCTCTGAGTGAGAACACACTGTGCCCTGCGCCCGCCGGGGCGCAGAGAAGGGTGTGCCTCATGGGGAGCCTCCGCTGACCCGGGGAAAACCGCTCCCAGCACCCCAGCTGTCCTACAGCCTCGGCCACACGCGCTGGAGGAACAGGGGTGGACGGGCGGGCTGCCCTGGTGAGCCCTGCTGATGGCCACACAGGGCAGCCGGCCCAGGTTCCGGGGCAAGGCCGTGCCCCCGGTGACAGAGAATTCGTCACTCTACACAGCAGGTGCTGCTGACTCCGGGACAAGCAGTGGACACGTGACCACGAACAGCTCCATGCAGGCATCACCAGGTCCCCCCCGACCTCAGGCCAGGCACACGTGGTCCTGGACGTGAATAGGGCCAAGGGCTCGAACAAGTTGCATGACAGGTGGCCCAGACCCCACGTCACCCCTGAGTGGGACTCCCACGTCAGGACGGCCGCAGAGAGTCCACGTGGCCGTGGGGTCAGCTTGCGGGGACGGGAGGACCCTGCAGTGGAAACGGGATTCTGACACCTGTCCTGCACCAAGCAGGCCTCCAATCCCACTGGGTGTCCTACGATCCAGCTCATTTCTGACACCGTCTGCCCGGACCGGGGTCAGATCCCACGGCTGCCCTTCCCCCACCTCAGATGCCAGTTTCGAGTCCCACTGTCCCCTGTGCTTCTGACAGACCAGCCATCAATCGAGGTTCCCATGTCGCCAGCCCCAGGGCGGCTCACGGATCTCTGAAAAACGTTTCACTCACTAGATCACCAGTTTATTGGAAAAAGATGAAACTCGGGAGCAGCCAGACGGACAGGCATGTACCGGGCACGAGGAAGGGGTGTGGAGCTTCCGTTTCCTGGGGGCCACACTCCCCGACCTGGAAGCCCCCCAACCCCCAGCCCTTCTGTGTTTTATGCAGGCTTCATTACACAGACATGATTAACTCATTGGCCACCGGCAACTGCCCCAACCTCCAGGCCCTCCCCAGCCCCAGCCCCTCCGGAGCTCAGCAGGGAGACCGGAAGTTCCAGCCTCTGCTCACCAGGTTGCTTGCCCGCCACCGGCCCCGGGCTCAGGTGCTTTCCCAAGAACTTTTCTCTATGGTAACCAAAGACACCTGTATGCTCTCCTCACTTGGGACCTTCTGAGGTTAAAGCCATTGGTCCTCTGGGCCAGGAACAGGGACGAAGACCAAACATGTACTTCTTCCCAGAAATCACAGTGTCCCAGAGACCCCTGTGCATGGGGGAGAAGGGCCCTGAGGTCCAGACACACAATGCCCAGGCAGCAGCCAAGGGCTGGGCTGGTGGGCCCAGCACCTGACACGGTGGGACTGGCATGGGCACCTGGGGGCAAGGAGCCTGTCTCCACCTCCGGGAGCAGACGCAGGTCCTGCAGGCTCCCGGGCCAGTGCCCGGTGGCCAGGATGCCCAGCATCCTCGGCTTCAACTGCAGCCTCCTCCGCATGCAGCAGAGCGCCCTAAGTGATGGGTTTTGACTTATTAGTAACGGGTGTGGACAAGGCTTCCGTGCAGAGGGAACTGCACACACAGGCCGCCCCCGCAGCCCTCACGCCCGGCCCTCCACGCAGCACCTAGCACGCCGGGGAGAAGCAGGGAGCAGGCTGAAGCCAGGGCGGGAGTGTGTTCTTCCAGGTCACCAGGGGCTGTCACTTCAGGCCAACACTGGTTCTCATCCGTCACTTGCCACCAGCTCTCCCTTCTCCGTGCAGCATCCACCCTCCCCACCGCTGACGCCCCGGCACAGCTGCCCGGGGGCGGTTCAAGCTCTGCTCCCCCAGCCGCTGCTCTGCCCACATCCCGGCCAGCCTGACTCGGCCCGCCAAGGCTTGCAGACCTGGGGGGCCTGTCACATGCCCGCCCCCGCCTGCCGCGAGGCGTCACAGGCCTTATCAGCACACGGCCACACAGTCCCCAGGTCCCTGGAGGGTCCCCAGCGCTCTACACCGTGGTGCACATCTACACATGGTGCTGAAACAATTTCTTCCAAATACCAGGTGCTTTTCAAACGTTTCCAAGCCACGGACCCCCTTCTCTAAACGCAGCTCTCCGCAACACCAGTATATGAAGCAGAGGCCCGAGTGGGACCCAGAGGCCACCGCCAGGCCCTGCCACGTGCTCCAGAGAGCACCGGGGTCAGAGGAGGAAGTGGGATCAGAGGCCCGCCCCGCGCCGCCAACTGCCCCCGGGAGCAGCAGTGTCACGCGGACAGCGGGTGGACGCCCGCTCCGTCTCTGGAGGGCTTCAGGCAGGGCCCGGCGGCAGCGGCACGAACGCGGGCTCTGAACAGAGCAGGCACAGCACAGCGTCCGTGCTCCCACTCTTCCCCAGGTCATTGCGAGGAAGACAAAGTCAACAAGGAAATAAGACATAATTTAGTGATCATGGAAACTGCTTACTGTCTGTCTTTCTTTTTCCCACTAATAACATTCAAATAAACTGCACTTACTAAAATGTATCGTGAAAATGGTTTCCCCGAAAACACCAAAAAACCCACTCGGTCCAGCCAGGGCCCCGGGCGAGGTGGGGGGGCCCTGGACCCCCGCAGCCCTTGGCCTCAGGGCCCC
>NC_043704.1:843561-852931 GCF_006229205.1 Suricata suricatta
TCGGCTCAGGGCCCCGGGCCCCGGGCGAGGTGGGGTGGACCCAGGACCCCCGCAGCCCTCGGCTCAGGGCCCCGGGCCCCGGGCGAGGTGGGGTGGACCCAGGACCCCCGCAGCCCTTGGCCTCAGGGCCCCGGGAGCCACACGAAGGAGACTGGGGGCGGGAGGCCTCGATCCCTTGTCCGCAGGCCAAGCGCCCACCATTCCCTGAGCTGAGGGCCGGGGCCGGAGCTTGAGGCAGGGAGGTGTGACGGGACCAGGTCTGGGCAGGCAGGAGAGCAGGCGGCGGGGCCACCTGCAAGGGCCACACGGGTCCCCAGACACCTGTGGGCTGCAGACAGAAGCCCCCTGGGGTCGTCCCCTTCCTAACGTGGTTCCGAGACTCAGGAGGTGCACGGAGCCCAGGGAGGTTCAGTCCCCCAGCCCCGGAGAACCGCGAGGCGGCCGGCGGGTGTGAGGGACCTGCATGGGCCCCCACCGCGCGCTGTGGCTTCGCTGCTGCAATCCTCAGCCCCCCACCCTGCCCCCGGCCATGACACCCACCTACTGGCAGCTTCTCAAATCCCATCACACCCGAAAGACCTTCTGTCTGTCTCTACCTTCACTTTAAAAACAGGCTCTCACCGGGCAGTGCCCGAAGGCGCGCAGCCCCCCGAAGCCCAGCGCACGCGGCAGAGCTGCGGAGCCTGCCCGCACCGCGCAGCCCGGCACCCCTGCTCTCCCCCGCGTCCTGTAGGAAGAAAACAGCCGTCAGGACATTCCATCATCAGCCCGGGACCTGGGACACGCGTCACGAGGAAGAACGTGAGCGCTGGCCGAAGCCACAGCCACGTCTGTTCCCGCGGACCGCCACCCAACCCTCTGCGTGCGGGAGAGCAGGCCAGGAAGGGACTGTCGTTCCGAACCTCCAGGAGGGCGCGGGTCCTCGGTGTCGGGCCAGGCTGAAGACAGACACCAGCTCTTCCGTGGCATGCTTCATCCGGACCCGACGACAGACACGGAAGGGGACCCCCAGCCGGCCAGCCCGTGCCAGGAGCCCTGCCCCAGTCACAGGACGGAACCCCTTCAGCGTGACCTCCCGGCTTATGCTGCCCGCCCCGGGCACCAAGGGGGCGTGTGTGAGGCCTTGACCGTTGACCCAGAAGGGCTGGCGGGGAACAGCGCCCATCCCGTCCGCCTCTGCCCTTGGCCCGCCCCCGCTGTCCACACTCACACCCGCCCTGCCGCACGGGCGGCAGGCGACCAGGATCCAGCGGCAGAGCCCGAACAGGAGCGACAAGCTCCTCCAGGGGGCCCGGGCCGGCCGCTGCTCAGAGCGCTGCACACACGCCCGCCTCACCTCCGTCCCCAGCCAGGCCCCTCGTCAGGCGTCAGGGGCTCAGGAGAGCCCCTTGGAGAAACTGGACCGGCTTGCTTTCTCGTCCTGCTCAGAGTGGCAGGCAGTGATAGGTGAACCAGCGCCTCGAGACTCCAGGCCGTCCCTGCGCCGTGTGGACCCACACCCTCTTTCCTAACGCTCTGTAAGGACAGGTGCAGGGGCCCGCAGGGCCCAACGGGGCTCCAAGGACAGACGCTGTGCCCCCAGTGCACGGGCCACAAGTGCCTAGTGTTGTGGCACAAGGCCCGGGACCCTTCTGGCCGGGAGCACATGGCTGTTGCCCATCGCCCTGCCCACGGGCAGCGGCAAACTGCGCACAACACAAAGAATGGCTTCCTGAAGGCGTCAGCCTGCCCAGCAGTGGGCAAGTCCCTCAAAGTACGCTGGGCGAACTCCCCGTTTTTTGTGGCTTTCAGCCTGAGGGCAAGCTGACACTCCAGGAGAAAGTCCCCACTCTTGCTGGCTCGAAGGACCAAGGACAACGGCGGCCGGCCAGTGAGGGGAAATTCCGGAAATGAGAGGAAGGAGCCCAGATTCTGCTCCTCCCGAGCTCGGGGCTCCTGGGCCGCACGCGGCGCGGCAGCTCCACGCGGTGCACCTGCAGACGGAGCACTGGACGGGTCCCCGCTGCAGCCGCCCAGGAGGCGCGGTGCGGTGCCAGCAGGGCCCCATCTGTAAAGCAAGCCGCGGCACCCTGTCAGGCGGAATGGGACTGCCCCAGGCTGAACTGCACCCCTGGTTCCCTGCACCCCCCGTTCCGGTGCTGGGGCCCTAACCCCCAGAGGGACTGCACCTGGAGATCGGGCCTCTAAGAGGGTGATTGAGGCTAAATGGGGACCTAAGGGCCCCAATCCGATGGGGTCAGTGTCCTTGTGAGAGGAAAGACCAGAGAGCCCCCGTACCTCCACCTCAGCTCCTGCCCGCCTGTCCCCCCAGGAACGCACGGAGGGAACGCCGTGGGAGGACACAGGGAGTCGGGAAGAGAGGTGTCACCAAACCCACCACCGTGCTGGCCTCCGGCCTCCGGAGCTGCGGGGGAGTGACCGTGTGTGGTTCGAGCTGCCCAGCGTGCGGTGTGTGGTCACGGCCGCCCGGCCGAGCAGAACTGTGACAGAACCCAGGTCCTCACAACGTCACGACAAAACGTTTTGGTTTTGGGTTTGTTTTGGTTTCAGAATACGAACCCAAATGACTCAGCACACAAAGAAACAAGGAAAACAGGATTGACGTATTGATTCCAAAGTGGCCACGTGCCGGGACGTCCAGACCGGGAGTTTGGAGAAACTGTCACGAGCAGGCTAAGGGGGCTGCAGAAGATGTTCTGGAAGGAACATAAATACAGCAGAACTCAACCAAGACAAGCTAAGAAAGAGGACCTCGGGAGCTTGCTACCGCTGCTGTAAGGACGGGCTGCGGGGGGGTGGGGGGGGCGGCAAGGAGGGGCCCAAGGCCACAGAAGTACGGTGTCCTCTCTCCTGGCGCTGGGAGCCTGAAGCCCACGGGCAGGGCTCTGGGCCCACAGCTTGGCAGCGGCGGGGCCACACGCTCTCCGGACGGGGCGAGGGAGCAGCTGGCCCTCCCGGGCTCGCAGCTGCTCGGCCTCCGCTCTCTCCGCCCTGTCTTCACCCTCCTTCCCCTCCGCCTGTGAGCGAGTCTCCCTCCTCCTCTTATAAGGACGCTGGTGACGGGCGTGTGGGGCCCACCAGGAGCACACCTCCGTCCTCACGCGGGCTGATGAGGCACATCAAGGTGGGGAAGGCACCAGGGGTGCCCGCTCTCCCCTGCCGCCAGGGGACCGGATCGCCTGGAGCATCTTGCTGGGGACTCAGGACCTGGACCGTCATGCCGGGGTCTCGGGGCCTGGACCATCGGGGCCTGGAACGTCATGCTGTGGGGGCCTGGACTGTCATGCCGAGGTCTGGGGACCTGGACCATCGTGACAGGGGGACCTGGACCGTCGGGGCTTGGACCGTCGTGCCACAGTCTCAGGACACGACACCCAGTGTGCGCGAGACAAGCAGCCCGAACCTCATGACACCCAAACCAGGGAAATCTCAACCTGAATAAGAAAAGAGAAAGAACAGAAGCCGGCCCTGAAAGGACACAGGTGTCGGAACGAATTTTAAAGCAGCCATAATAAAAATGCTTCAACGAGCAATATCCACATGCTTAAAACAAATGCGAGGAAGACAGGTCTCAGCAAGTAAATAGAAGGGCCAAAGGAAGAACCAGAGGGGAAACGTAGAAGCGACAAACACAGAACCTAAGCTCACAGCTCAGCACACGGGCACAGCAGCAGAGGGAGATGACAGAGTTAAGATCAGTGGACCTGGAAGGTCAAACAATTGGAATTACCTAACTGAACCACAGAGAAAAGAGAATGAAAAAAGACACGACTAGATAGTTCAATATTTGTGACATCAAAGTCCCAAAAGTGGAGGAGGAAGAAGATACAACAGCAGAAAAGCAGTTGAGGAAATGAATGGCTGAAAAATTTCCAAATTGGATGAAAGACAAAAACCTACAGATTCAGGAAAGTCTGCAAATCCCAAGAGGATAAACCTGAAGAAATCCACACCACGGCTTCAGAATACTGCAAAGAGAAAATTCTAGAGAGCAGCCAGAGAGAAATGCTCACACTCCCTACAGAGGGACGGTGCCCCGGATGGCGATGGGTCTCTCATCAGAAGCACAGATGCCGGAGAGACGATGCCGGACAGCCGTCTGCAGGTGCGGGAAGCAGGAGGCTCCCACGGACCCCACGGCCGGGGAAAAGCGGCCCCGGGGATGGCGCTCATCCTCGAGTCTGAAGAGAAAGAACTAACGGTTTGTCTGCAGCCCGTCTCTCCCCACACACTGACCAAAGGAACTTCTCAAGCATCAGGGGTCAGGATGGAGACGCGGAAGCCCGGGAACGGAGAAAAATAGAAGCGTGTGTAAATGTGGGAGGCTGTCCTCCTCCTGGCCAGTGGCGGAACTTGCGGTAGGCGGCTGGAGGAGACCGTATAAACTGTGGGTGTCCATCTATGGAGCAGAAACAGTCACGACAAGGGTTCGATAAAGGAGAAGGGTTACGTGATCTACGTGGAAGTGAGTTTTCGACCATTTCCTCAAACTAGTAAAAACTGACACCACACGAGATAGCGTGTTACCATGTGTAATGTGACACCTAAGGGAACCGTTTAAAGATCAGTGTGCGCACAGTGTGTGTACAAACACACACACGGCAAAGCGTTACAGATCAATCAAATGGGATTCTAAAAAAAAGGTCGAGTAACCCACAGGGAGGCAAGAGGAGCAAACAGAAAACAAAACCAGAGAGAAAAACACAAGACAAAACAATGAAATGACAGCCTTAAGTCCCAATGTAGCTATAATTATTACGTTAGGATATAAACGGCCTAAACACACCAATTAAAAGATAGAGATTGGCAGAATGGATTAAAGAAAAAATATGTCCCAACCATATGCTAAGTAAACACTAATTTAAAAAAAAAAACATCAGGAATGGCCGATTAATCCCAGATCCCGCAGACTCCTGAGCAAAAACAATAATGAGCAAAGACAAGGAAGGTCATTCTGATGCGGAGCAAAAGGCCAGCTGAGGGCAGAGACAAGCTGACAACACCCCCAGCCCCAGGGCGGGTGTGGGACATTCCAGGACATTCCTCGGGCTCTCCCAACCGCCCAGGGACAGAGGGAAGGGGAAAACCACTGGTTAACTGACAGAGATCACGGTCATGCAGGACAGGAGTCTCCGTCAGGTACAAATGTCTTAGCAAATTACAAGAAAAGGGCAATCTTATCAATAGCCTAATCTCCAGAAACCTGTAGACTCGGTTTCCCAGAGCCCCAGCCTCACCCTCCCCTCCAGAGTGACGTGGGGACAAAGGCATAAGGAAAGGGCTGGTAACGTGACATTTCCTCAGAACCTGCACCCCTGACACACTCTGAGAGGCGGAGCAGACCGTTCCTCCAGCAACTTCCTACTGTCTCATCCTTAGTGCTTTGCTAGCGGGCAAACAAGAGCTGGGCCTCCAGGCTGGTAAGCGTTCTCTTTAGCATAGAAGGTCCTTCTGGAAACCTTCCTTTTGCCCTTACCTCCCTCAATCCCACAATACGGAACCAGTCACCTTCACAACCCAAGTGGCTCTTTCTGCCCTTGCATCCTGTCCCTGGGCTTTAATAAAATCACCTTTTTTGCACCAAAGATGCCACAAGAGTTCCTCCTTGGTGGTCAGCTCCAGACCCCAGCCCCTACCATCACTCGAAACCCGCAACAATTACAAAATGATTTTAAAGGTCTCTCCATCAAAAAGCAAGTAATCCTAAACCTGTGTGGGCCGAACAAAGCCACCACATTCATGAAGGAAAAATGAATAGAATTAACAGGAGAACAGACAAACCAAAGATGGTATTTGGAGACTTTAACACTCCTCTCGCAACAGCTAGTAAAACAGGTAGACAGAAAAGCACCAGCGATGCAGACGAATTTAACACCGTCCATAACACTGCGGCTTCTGACACGTGTGGAGCTCTAGGGGACACCAGCGGGGCCCACATTCTTTATTCCCGGAGAGTCCTCTCTGAGACAGACGGTGTCCTGGGTCATGAAATTAATCTCAACAAACGGAAAAGAATTAAAATCAACAGAGTGCATTCTCTGATTACAATTAAGCTAGAAATCAGCAAGAGAAAAATCACGGGGATGTCTCTAAACACTGGGATGTTGGGCAACAGACTTGTGAAGAATTCCTGAGCCAGAGGAAACCTCAAGCAAGATGTGAAATCTACACAGAACAGAATGAAAATGAAAACAACAACATTTTCCAATGTGTGGCATTCAGCTAAAGTGGCCCAGCGAAGAAATGTTAGGACTAAATGCTTCAATTAGAAACGACAAATGGCCTCAAATCTGTATGCTGAGATCCCACCTTGAAAAACTAGAGAAAGAACAGTAAACCAAGCCCAAGTCACACTGACGGGCTGGGACAGCAGCTACGAAAGCCCATCCCACGGACGCTAAAAGGACGGTGAGGGAGTGCGACGCACCGCTCAGACGAGACACGGCAATTCCTGGAAAGCTACCAAGTATAACTCACCCGGTATGAAGGAGACAGATCATCTGCATGACCCTCTACTAGTAAAGAACTTGAACTTGGTTTAAAACGCTCGAGAAAAGAATCTTCAGGTCCAGCTATTCTACTGGAGAATTCCACCACATGTTGAAAGGAATTAACACCAATTCTACACAATCTGTTGCAGACAACGGAAAACAAGGGAACCCCATCTAGCTCATTTCAAGAGGCCAA
This sequence comes from Suricata suricatta, assembly GCF_006229205.1. Taxonomy (NCBI): domain Eukaryota; kingdom Metazoa; phylum Chordata; class Mammalia; order Carnivora; family Herpestidae; genus Suricata; species Suricata suricatta. The sequence goes on from NC_043704.1 coordinate 850,249, forward strand.
TGTTGCCCTAATAACAAACCCGGACAAAGACAGAACCCAAAAGGAAAATGATAGGCCAACGTTCTTCATGAACGTGGATGTAAAAATTCTCCACAAAATACAAGTGAATGCAATCCAGTGAGAGGTAAATATAACTCTACACCATGACAATGACAGATTTGTACCAGGGATACAAAACTGGTTTAATATTCAAAAATCAATCATTGTAATCCATCATATTAAAATGTCACCAAAGAAAAATCACATTATCATAGCAATTGATGTATGGGAAGCACTCGACAAAGTTCAGCACCCATTCATGACAAAAACCCTCAGCAAACTAGAAACAAAGCTCCCTCTACTTGATAAAAAGCATTTTCAAAAACAGGGCTAACATCACACTTAACGATGAAAGACTCATTGTTTCCCCCCAAGATCAGGAGCAAGGCAAGGCCGTCCAGGCTGACCCCTCCTATCCAACACAGCAGTGTAGCCCCAGCCAATGCAATAAGGCAAGAAAAGGAAATAAAAGGCATACGGATTGGAAAAGAAGAAACCAAACTGCCCCTATTTGAAGATGACAGGATAGGCTACATAGAAAATCCCAAAGTATCTACAAAAAGTCTCCTAGAACCACTGATGGAGTTACAATGTCACAGGATACAAGATCAACTATAAAAGTCCATTTCATTTCTACAGACAAGCGATGAACACATGAAAGCAAAGTAAAATTAATACCATTTACAGTCCCTGAAGAAATGAAATACTTTGACGGAGTCTAAGAAACACGTACAGTTGTTGTACACTGAAATCTATAAAGCACTGATGAAACAAATCAAAGATCTAAACAGTGCTGGGACCCCTCATGTTCAAGGAATCGAAGAATCAACACAGTAAAAATGTCAACTCTCCCCAAATAGATATGTAAGTTTAATGCATTTCCTACCAAAATCCCAGCAAGGAAGATATGGAAAGGCACAGAAACTAGAAGAGGTAACAGTTTTGAAAAAACAAAGTAGGAGAAATCACTTTGAACTTAAGACTTAGCATACAGCTATAGCAATCCGGACACAATGAAATTGCTAAAGGTGATGTACACAGATCAATGGAACAGAAGAACAGAGAGCCCAGAGATAGATCCAATAATAGTCAACCGATTTGGACAAAAGTGCAAAACCAATGAGGTGTAGGAAGGGCAGTCTTCTCGACAAATGATGCTAGAGCAATTGGACATTCACAGGTAAGCAGGTAAACAAACGTACAACTGTACTTCGTTCTTGAGCAGAAATGGACTCAAGAAAGCAAAGAAGAAAATCTTCAGGACCCAGGGCTTGGTGAGGAGTTTCAGACGTGATTCTGACTCCCAGCCAACTGCTAGCATCAACCACCATCATGTAAATGAGCCACCACTCAGGCTTCAAAGAGCAACTGCAGGAGTCCGGAAGTGCCCAAACACAGAACCTTGAGACAGTGCTGGTTACTTTAAATTGCTAACTTTGGGGGTGATTCTTTCCATAGCAAGAGGGACCAGGACAGTTCCTTCCCTCCCTCTGTGGTTCTTTCTGATGTTTGGGGTCACATCAGACTTCTAGCTGGGCTCTGTGCCCTCTGCCTCCTACCTGTCTTCTCCTGTCGCCCATTTTCTTGAATTCTGCTCTTTCCTGAAACCTGTCTGAGCCATATCCTGCTCACTATGCACAGTCTGAATCTCTACTTCTGATATTTGATGCGGAGGACCACACCCCTGCTCACACACACACACACACACACACACGCACACACCCTTGCTCCCAACTCCTCCCCTCTTCTGCACCCCTGCCCTTTTCCCTCTGACATTTCTCTCCAGAAGAATACATCGCCCTGCCCCACCGACAATGGGCTTGATGACATTTGGCCGATGGAACACTGGTGACGTGGTGAGAGCGTAGGAGGCTGCAGCGCATGTAGGGGTGTAAGACCTCTCCCTGCTGCTGCTGGGGCATCCCAAGGAGTACAAGCCCCAGGCAGCTCCTGGGACAGGAAAATGAGGCTTAGAGCCCGGTCAAGCCACGCTGCAAATGCATGACCCTTTTGCTGCGAGCCACAGCTGTTAGGAGGTTGTGTGTTACACAGCCAAACCTGACGGATACACTCTGCTTAAGCTATTGCCTCAGCTTAAAAGCCTTCAAAACACAGCTCGGATCCCGCCACCCCTGCAAAGTTATTCCATATGTTCCAAGATAGTAAAGCTCTTTCCCCCCTTGAGTTATCATAGCAGTGTAAACAAGCTGCTCCTTTGGCACGTCTCTTTGGGAAGGCTTAACGGGGCGGTGCAGCTAAATGAGCATCGGGCTTCAAGGGCAAGCATGAATAGCAAATGGCCGTGCCACGTGCCAGGCGCTGGGTTAAGCACTTCAGACACGTTAATTCTTCATTTGAGGAGATGGTCTTATCATCTGAAACGGGAGCCCAGGGACGGGGAGCAAGTTACCAAACGGCTGGGTGACTGTCACCTGCCCCGCTGGGAGCTGCAGAGCCACGAAGCGCGTGCGGACAGCCCGGCTTCCCATTCGCTGCTTCCTCTGCGCCACACGGCTCAGCGGGGCCTGGCCCGCGGCCACTCCTCCCGCCTCCCTCTCATGGCTTTGCTCCAGGGGCACCTTGCGGCCCCTGCCCGGCCTGTGTTTCAGAAGAGCACAGAATGCCCCCCCCCCCCCTCCCCCCC
>NC_043704.1:853031-862512 GCF_006229205.1 Suricata suricatta
GACTCGCTGACCCCGGCTGCCTCCTCAGGGCCCCGCGGAGGAAGGCACGTATGAATCAGAAGTGACGGTGACAGAAGGTCAAGCAAGGACGCGACTGCGTTTGGACGGAGGACCTGGTTCGCACGAAGGCGCGAGGCCGGCCGTGCTCGAGGTACGAGGAAGACTTCCTGTCCCACTGGCAGCCCGACAACTCCTTCTGTTGCCAACAAGGCCTCAAGTTCAGCTTAGGTCGCCCCGTGCCTCTCCTCTCCGTTCCCTGCCACCCCCCCCCCCGCTGCCTACAGAGTAACAGTGCAGGGGCGAGGCTCCCGCACCACCCGTCCTCCACCTCCTCACGCGATTTGCTCAGGACGCCGGGGCCCCCGTGGGCAGGAGAGGAAGCACACGGGCGCCCCTCTGACCCGCCGGGACCGGGGCCCGCCGCGGCCCCCCCCAGCCAGGCCCACAGCAAAGGCAAAGGACAGACCCGAGCCCAGGGGGCCAGTCTGCGTGCCACGAAACTGAGCCATCGTGCGTTTCGCCGACAGAGTCTTCACGACACATTTAATCTAGAAACAGTGTCCATGACCACCAGGCAACCCCCACACACAACAAAACCAAGAACAACCCCTTAACGTCACCGGGCACCCCGCTTACAGTCAAATTTCCCATCGCCTCGCGGCTGCCTTTCTGCAAGTGCTGTTTCATAACGACCCAGATAAGGTTCCAGAAGGACTTTCCGTCCCACCTCTCTCATACTTTGTTCTGTAACTGCCCTCTCTTTCTACACGCATTTTATTTGTTGAACTCGCAAGTCATCTGAGAATCTTCCAAAATCTACATTTGGCTGGCAGCCTGCTCGTGACATTTAGCATGTCCCCTGGCCTTGAATTTCTGCAAACTAGACGTCAGCTCCAGGGGCCTGCGTGGACACGGCTCGATCCCTCCCTGCCCTGGGTGCCGTGCCCTTCCCGCAGGACCCGAGTGCGAGGCTGAAGTTTCCAAGCAGGCGCGGCGGTGTCGGCCCGAGGCCCCCACTGTAAACCTCCCTGTGACCCCTTTTACCTCGTGGGTCAACAGCCTTTAAATAACGTATAGATCCTATTCTTCATTAGGGATTCCAAGATGGTGGTTTTCTATTCTGCACTTCCTTCTGTAACGGTTAGCTTCCGTAAGTGACAACTTGACCTCCTCCGCTGTTCGATACACTGTTGAAAACACAGTCTCTGTAGAACAGGAAGGACGCGTGGTGGGTTCTTTCACTGTTACTTACTGATGACGGAAATACTAAGTGGATTGACCCTGACAAGCTCCGGAAAGGAGTGACTAACGTCTGTTCACGTTCCGCGGCCGCGTTAGGGCTCGGCCAGTGTGGCGGACTGGCTGCCCATCACTTTTGATGCCCACGACGCCCGTGCCTGGCACCCAGAGCCCGTCCAGAGAGACCGGGTCTGGCGTGGGAGCCCCTCCGCAGTCCTACCCGCTTCCTTACTTGTAGTCAACAGCAGGGGTTCAAGGCTCAGCCTGTGCGTGGTCCTTGTTTGCATAAGAAACCGTTTCTCCGGGAAACCTGTCCTTTCAGTAGCGTGACAACAGCACCCCGAGCCCCAGTCAGGGGAGCCGGTGACGGCGAGCCTGACTGCTCCCAGGGCGCCCCCACGGCTGTGCCGCACTGCGGCTCTCCAGGGAAATCCCGCGGGGCCTCCAGACACCGGCGCGGTGTCAGCACTAAGAAGAAGCGGCCATCACGCCGTGAAAAGACACGGAGGAACCTTAAGTGCATGTCACTAGGTGACAGCAGCCAGTCTGGAAAGGCTGCGTCCTGGAGGGTTATAGCCCAGAAGGAGATGCCGTAACTTAGCAAGACTGAAGTCACACGGGGTGTATCTGTGACCACAACAGAATTAAACTAAAAATCAGTAACAGAAAGATGTCACGAACTCCCCAAATACCTGAAAGCTAAACAATACCTTCTAAATGACTCACAGGTCAAAGAGAAAACTTGTAAGACGGTTTAGAAATATTGTGGTAACTAAATGAGGAGCAACGCCACCTGTCAGAATCTGTGAGGCGCAGCCAAAGCGAGCTGGGAGAGAAGCACAGCGTTACATTCAAAAAGGAGAGACGTCTACAGTCAGTGACGTAAGCTCCTACCTCGAGAAAAAGTAGAGCAAATTAAGTTCCAAGAAAGGAGAAGGCAGGTGCGGCAGGCAGAGTAGCCCCGGCCTGGTCCCCAAGCCCGCGGGCCGTGACCTCCAGGGCCAAGGGCTTTGCGGACGCGGCGCAGGCTGCAGCCCGGGCGCGTCAGCCGGCCGGATGCTCGGCGGGCACAGGGGAACCGCGTGCGGCCCGTCAGGTGGAGAGCCTTCCCGAGCCGGGCTAGAGAGAAAGTGATGGGGAGGAAGCTGAGAGAGAGGCAGACAGAGCTGAGGCGGGAGCCAGAGGAAGGGGCCACGGGCCAGGATGAGAAGCCTCTGGAAACTGGAGAAGGCAGGGGCACGAATTCTCCCAGAGCCTCCGTAAAGAGCCCAGGCCTGCGACAACCCGATTCCAGCCCGGGGGAACCCCGGGGGGACTCTGCCCTGCGGAGCCTCAGATGATAAATGTGTGCAGTTTTCAGCCACCGAGTGTGCGGTAACATTTTAGGGCAGCCACGGGACACCAATACAAGTGGGAGCAATAAACACACGCAGGAGTTCATGAAAACACAGACAACCAAAAGTAAAATGAACTTAGGAATCTGTAAATATTTAAGCAAATGGAAAACCCATAGATGAAGAGAAAAAGAAAGAAAACAAAAATCCCAAATAACAAATAGGAAAGATGAGGTGTCAGAACAGATCCTACAGATGTTAAAATCATGACGTGGAATTATTACAATGAACAACCTCGGGCCAACATGTGTAGAAGACCGGAAAACTCGGAGGCACGACTCCAAGACGGCCCAACCCCAAGGGATGTTGAAAAAGCAGACTTTGTGGTCAAACACCTGCGCACCGAGGCGCTGGGAAATGCCGGGACGCGCTGAGGGCTGGTGACCCCAGCCTCGCACAGACCCCTTCGAAGAGCAGAGAGAAGTCACTCCGGAGCCAGCGCCCAGAGCAAGCGCAGCTGTCAGAAAACTCTGACGCACATCTGAGGAAAATGAGAACACGGCCCGTCTCTCTCATGACGACGCGTGTAAAACTACTCACCAAAATATTAGCAAGACATACCCAAGAATCACTGCCACGTAGGGTTTACAGCGGGAATGGTTTAACATTTCCAAAATATGTCAACATAATTTACCATGTTACAGGATAAAGCAGAAAATTATCACTTCAATTGACGTAGGAAAAATCATTTGACAAAATTCCATACCACGCATGACAAAAATCCTCAACAAACTTACCTTGTCCTATTAAGCTAACTTGTTTTCCAACGACATCAGTCTGATTACTGACCTGTTTGCTCCCCCAGCACGGGTGGTGACACTGCGGGCTGGGCCACAGCCAGGAAGGAAGAGCCAGACGACAAACAGGGCCATCGCCATCAGGAAGGCACTGGAGGCGAGCCCCACAGTCACCTGAGTCTAAAATCAGGGTGTTCGGGGGCGCCTGGGCGGCTCAGCGGGGGAGGAGTCTGACTCGTGATTTGGGCGCAGCTCAGGGTCTCACGGTTCGTGAGCTGGAGCCCGGCTGAGTTCCGTGCTGACCGTGCAGAACCTGCCCCGGATTCTCTGTCTCCCTTTTCCCGGGCCCTCCTCCCCGTGCGCGTGCGCGTGCCTGTGCACTCTCGCTCTTCAAATAAATAAATGTAAAAAAGGAGGTAACAAAAACTCTACAAAATAAACAAATAAATAATAAATAAAATCAGGATGTCTGCCAGCCTAGGGTGCAGAGCCTGTGCTTATGGCTGCTAAGTCAGCTCTGGGAAAGGAACCCTAAAAACCTGTGTGCAGTTTTCCTCATGTCTTGGTGAGTCCTTCACTGTGCCGGTGGAAAGGGAGACTGGGGCTCAGGGCCAGTCACTGGACGGCAGGGGTCACACTCCCGGTTCAAGGAGAGCCAGTGTGGGCGGCGGGCATGGAGGGACCCTGGCCGACGAGCGGGCCAGGCGCTCTGCTGAAGTCACACAGAGGTGATGGGAGGGTGGGCAGTGGCCCGGGATTCAGACAAAATGGAAACAGATCTGGCCTAACAAAGCCTGAGTCCCGAGAGGGCCGGGGTGACACACTTGCCATTTCTGTCCCTGTCAGAGCACAGGGGACCCACGGAGAGCCCTGCAACGCCCCACCCAGGATGCCCATCGACAGACCGTAGAGAATTCCCAGACGGGCAGCAGAGCGGCCAAAGGAGCCTGGGGTCAGGGAACAGAACAGTCGGAGGAGTGCGTGCAGAGGCGGTCCCGATGTCACAGTCAGCAGACCGTGACCTTGAAAGGGCGGTGACGGTCACGTGATAGAAAGCAGAGGAAAGGGTGGGCAAAATGAACCTGGAACATCTCAGCAAAGAATGAAAATTTAAAGGAAAAAAACACATCTAAAACTGAACATTTACAAACTATGAAAGGAAAACGTCAATGTGTAGACACAGCAGAAGCCCAGGTTAATGCCCTTGATGTGGTCGAGAGAAAATGAGGGGAAAAGTCTAGGAAAAAACAAACAGCAGATAAGGACATAGATGGGACTACACTGAAAAGATTTGCCCAAGTGTAAATGATAGTTTAAAAACACCAGTGGTCACATTGCTGCCCGCTGCTGATACTTCCATGGAAGTGTTTTTCCCCTGAGGATGTGTTCCAGTCACGACCGAGTGTGGCCTGCCACGCTACTAGGTCATGTGGAGTCATTTATTTGTCCTACTTGGTGGCGTCTCCAACCTGACATTTATACACTTAAACTAATTAATTTCCATATATTTTCAACAGTTAGGACTGGCTTTCTCATTTTTTTCTTGATGTAAATGTTTATTACCCAAAACCTTTACATGATTCCATGCTTAAAATTCTGTAGGATTTTCGTTCATAGAAATCCTCCCGTTGCTATCCCCTTTTGGTCCCTTCCCTCCAAAGTAAGTATCGTAAGTAACAGAAAAATACGTTTTGTATTCTCCCACTGTTTATCTTAGAAAACCTAAATGAATCCATTGTGCACACGCACATCGTACGTGCAGAAATCCACCTTTCACAAGGGTGCAACACCCCAAAGGTTCTGGGCCTCGCCTGCTCTTTCTCACGTACTGCGTCCTGGAGACCGCTCCGGATCGGAACACGGAACTGCCCCCCTCTCTCTCCTCCAGCGCTGAGTCCTGAGCGCTATGAACTGACCCAGTTTCGTCAACCCACAGACGAACAGACGGGTCACTCCCCAAAGGCCACGGTCAGGGTAACGCTGCCGTGCGCACCCTGGTGCACACCTCACTTCCTCTGGGACAGAGTCCTAGACGCAGGACTGTGGGTCACAGGGGGAACGCAGATGAAATCCTTCCGAACGGTGACAAAGTCCCCTCCACGAACACGGCCTCAGCTTGGGCGGCCGCGACGGGACAGCGCGGCCCGGGTGGCTCGGACGGCAGAGATCTACTTTCTCACAGTCCTGGAGGCTGGATGTCCGCCGTCGAGGCGTGGGCAGGGTCACGTCCTCCTCGGGCCTCTCTCCTGTGCAGGCATCGTCCGCCCCGGTGTCCTCCCCGGTCAGCCCTCTGTGTGTCCCCGAGCTGCCTGTCCAAATGTCCTCCTCTTAAAGGACACCGGTCAGATTGGGTTAGGGGCCCTATGGGCCTCATTGTTACTTAATCACCTCATGAAAGACCGTCTCCAGATCAGGGCGCATTCTGCGATGGGGGGGCTTGGGCTTCAGCACCAACCTGGGGGACCCCACTGGGCCCACGCCTGTGCCGTGTCCCCACAGCAGCAGCGATGTGTGAGCGGGTCTGTGCCCTCACACAATCCAAGCGCCTGAACCTTCATGCAGCTGTGTCTTCCTGAGAGGTCAGAGTCGTTTCAGTTTTCCAGATCAGTCTGCGAACCTCTGTTCTGGAATCGGGCAGTTTAATCATTTCCGTCTATTATCGGCAGTCCTGTCATCAGTCCTGCTCGCCAACTCTGCCTTGCGGCGTTTTGCAGTTTCCTCCACGTTTTCGTTCGTACAAAGTATATTTTCACCTGTTTCCGGCGTCCAATGCTGAGCTAAGCCCGGGATACTTGTCCTTATCTTCTGCAGGACCCTGGACGATGCCCTTTTCCCTTGAACTCTGGTTTCTGATAGGATCTAAACATGACCCCGGGCCTCGGGCCGTCACCACCAAGAATCCGGAAAAAAGGAAAATTGTACCATGTCTGTCCACAGGTCAGCTAGCGGTCCCTGCTTTAACTGAGCCCGCGAGTCTGGACACGTGAGTTACCGTAGTGACTACCCTGTGACTAAGAGAAGCCACAGGACTTGCTGATCTGAGAGCCGGAGAGCTGGGTGGGCCCCGCAGCCGCCCGGGAAGCTGGCCCCTCGGGAGAGGGTGCAGCCTCGCTCCCAACCCCGTGCCCCCAAGTCTCACTCCGCCACCCGGTGCATCCGGGTTCGTGGTGCCAGCCTTCCCACGTGGCCCGCATGTGCCAGGGCGGCAGCGCCCACGGTAGGGCTGGCCCCGTGGTGTGGGGAGGGGACAGGGCTGCCGTAAAGTAGCTCGCCGGGAGCCAGCAGTACCCACGGGCAAGCCCTTGGCACAGTTCTTGGTGGCACGGGGCCTCGGCCCCATGAACAGTTCCTCGGACCCTGCAGACTGCCACTGGAAGGTCCTGACTACAGGCAGCCAGCAAAAGTGGCAGAAAGAGGACGGGCTGTGTCCCCAGGGTCGCCTAGGGTCACCTGGGGCCAGGCCGGGCCGGGCACTCTTGCAGTCACACCTGTGCCCAGTGTCCCCAGTCCAGCCCCTGGGCTCCTAGAAGCTGCACTTCTGGAAAGTGCCACAAGGTGTGTGAGCGGCAGGCCGGCCCCGGGAGGCGCGGAGAGGGCCAAGCTGTCAGGCTCGCACAGGACACGGCAGGCCTGGGTGGTTACAGTTGTTCCCGTGAAGCGTCCGACCCCGCGCCCCGCGGCCCCCCAACCCCTGCGGCCCCGACCAGCCGCGGCGCCGACCTCTCAGGGAGACGGTGACCTCTCAGGGAGACGGCGGCCCACAGGCAGGCGCGCAGAGCCCGGGGGAGGCACACAGACAGACGACAGGAGGGAAGAAAAACCCCAGGGAGCGCGCCAGAGCCCAGGCGTCGACCCCATGACAGACGCCACGGCGGTCCCCAGACGGCACCCTGGCTGCGCGCTCGCGAAGGCCGCCATGCTGAGGCCACACGCGCTCTCCGGCCGGCGGCACCAGGGGACAGTGCTCGCCCTGTCCTCCGGGGGAGGACGCCGCCCCCAGAGCGCTAATCCCGAGGGGGCCGCACCTGCTCACGGGAGCTCTCACTTAACATCCTCTGTGAAGTGACAGTGAGGCCTGGCTGTCACCCCACCCTCTCGGACACGGGTAGGCCACCCGTGAGCCCGCCCACGTGCCCGGTGCGCCCTTGACAGTGCCAGCTGCGCAGCCTGGGGGCGAGGGCCCGCTCGGAGCCCCGGCTGCGGCCGGAGGCAGACGGAGAGAAAGTGGCCAGATTCTAACCTTGAAGCCTGTCCCCGGGTGAGCGGAGGAACGCTCTGTAGGCAGGGTCGTGTGAGCCGGCATCGGGCCCCCGACGCACGCGTGCGGTTCACGGTCCGCGTCAGGTGGTCAGGCTTCGCCCGAGTGACGCGTGCAGATCTAACCCCTCACTTTATGTGAGGTGTACTCTGGTGCCCGTGCCCTTCAGACCGGGCACCTCCGGATCTCTGCCCGGAACCAGTGCCGCGGCGCGTGCCTGCTTTCCGGTCCTGTGTTACGAGCAGGGCCGCTGGGAGGCAGGGGTGCGGCCGCCCTCCACCTCGCCGGTACCACAGCAGCTCGCCGAGCCCCAGCCGCCCCCGGGGGGAGTTCCAGCGAGGCTGCCACCCCGGGACGCACGCGTAGGGGCCACCCGAGAGTTCCGCCCACCTCCAGTCACCCCTGACTTTGTGAGGTTCTCCAGCAAGGGGTCCTGGGGAGACCCGGAGGCAGAGGGGCAGGCGGGTTGCGCCCCGGCTCATCGGCGGGGCGCAAGGAGCAGGGAGCCGGGGCGCAAGGAGCAGGGAGCCGGGGCAGGCGCGGCTCCCTCTCCAAGAGTCACGTGGACGGGAGGAAGCGCACGTGGGGACAGCAGCGTCGCCTGAGCGGTGCCTTCCGAGGGGGGCTGCTCTCAGACCGCAAGAGGACATTCGCCCGGGGCGAGGGGGCTCCCGGCCTGTGATCCTGCCCCGGGGGGGCTGCTCTTCAGAGGACCCTGGACGCGATGGCCTGAGCTAATCCCGGTGACTCATGCTCTCAGACTCAGCCCTCATGCTAAATAGGGACCAGAAAATACCCACCTTTCAGTGTTGTGAAAAGTACTCTGTAATTTGCAAAGTGCTATATACAAATGAAGGATTTTCAGCCTTATTTTCCAGGATAATTCTAGAGTAGGAACAGGAGATGAGAGAAAGGAACGGAGAAAAGTGTGCACCAGGCATCCGCTGTATCATTTCTCCCGCAGGACCCCGAGAGAGAGCGTCCAGGTCAAACGAGGCCAGGACTTGCCGAGGGGCGGACGGCCTGCTGGGGGCCGGGCGGCCCGGTGTCACCGCAGCCGCTAGCGCGGGGCGGGGGGCCTGCCGGGAAGAGCCCCTCCTCGGGCAACGCCGCCAGACCGGCTCTGGCACCCCTGCCGCCCCGAGAGTGTCCCCCCTACCCCCCAACGGCCCGGCTCGCCGCGGACCCGCGGCAACTGCAGGGCGAGGGATGCTCCAGGACAAAGAGCCACTGCCCTTCAGTGAGGACCGGCCCGGGAGCCCGACCACCGCGACCATGGTGTCTGTCCAGGCGCAGCTCTGGGGAAACGGCCCAGAGGCGGCTCCTGCCCCTCCCCTTCCTCAAATGACTCTCCTCCCCTCGCCCCCACTCTCCGATCCCCCAGCAACGGCCTCGGCCTACACAAAGGCTTTCCGGGGGTCCTCAGACCCTCCTCTACCACACGCCCAGCCCCCTTCACCCCTTCCTCCGTCCCTGCCAGCCCCCGGGTGCTGGCTCCGGGCAGGCCCACAGAGCAGGGCTGCGCCATCTCGGTGCACAGCTTCCTGTCCTCAGCTCAGGTCTGCGCTCGACCTCTGCCAAGAGGGTGGAGGTGGCAGCGCTCACTCCCTGCACCGCGGGGCACAGAACCAATCCGGGCTTCTCCCCGGCCTCCCCTCGGGGCCTCTTCCCCTCGGGATCTCCCCTCCTGGCCACCCTTCCTGGCCTCCCCTCAGGGCCTCCCCTCAGGCCTCCCCTCAGGCCTTCCCCTCCTGGCCTCCCCTCAGGGCCTCCCCTCAGGCCTCTCCTCAGACCTCCCCTCAGGGCCTCCCCTCAGGCCTCCCCTCCTGGCCTCCCCTCAGGGCCTCCCCTCA
>NC_043704.1:862612-869811 GCF_006229205.1 Suricata suricatta
GGCCTCCCCTCATGGCCTCCCCCCAGACCTCCCCTCAGGCCTCCCCTCAGACTCCCCTTCAGGAAACCTACTTCTTCCCTAAGTAAAGGAGCAAGAAATACTACTGCTGTCCTGGGCGAAACTATCCTGAGGGGCAAAGGATAAACAAAATAAATATGTAAACTGAATTTAAAAAACACACCGGGGCACTTGGTGGCTCAGTCAGTTGAGCATCCGACTCTTGGTTTTGGCCCAGGTCATGACGTCACGGCTCCCGGGATCAAGCCCCACATCGGGCTCGGTCCTGACAGTGTGGAGCCTGCTTGGGATTCTCTCTCTCCTTCTCTGTCCCTCCCCTGCTCTTTCTCTCCTTCCTTCCCAAAATAAAAACTTTTTTAAAAAATAAGAACATAGGCAAAATTAAAAATAAAACAATTTTATTGAGATCATTTTTTAAACGTTTTTATTTTGAGAGAGAGAGTACAAGCCGGGGAGGGGCAGAGAGGGGGGGGAGGACCCAAAGCCGGCTCCAAGCTGACGGCACAGAGCCCGATGTGGGGTTCAAACTCAAGAGCTGCAAGATCAGGACCTGAGCCAAAGTCGGACACTCAACCAACTGAGCCACCCAGGCGCCCCCAAACAAGCACTCTTCTAACAGCCTGTCCAACCGCATGAGGAGAAGCCACAGAGCCCGCCCGGCACAGTCCCCGCGGCCAGGAGGGAGGTGCGCTCCGCCGCCCGGGGACCCGCGGGGCCAGGAGCCGCTCACGCAGCGCGGCGGGAGGGCCGCAGCGGCAGGGACAGTCCCCACGTAGGAAACGAGGTCAAACTCCGTCTGCTTTTTGAGGTGGCTCTGCAAGTCCCCTCGGTGACCAGCTCACGGGAGAATTCACAACAGAAGTTTCGAGACAAAATAAAGATTTTTGTTTTCCAATTATAATCGTCTGATGCAGATTTTTACTCTTCACTGAAAACGAGAAAACTACGAAGCACCCCAGGATTCACGAGAAATATTTGAGGATGAATTAAAGACAGAAATCCAGCCATGCTTCGAACGTGACAGGCAAAGCCCTCTGCCCTGCGCGGCACCCCTGGCGTCCCCGCGGCCGGCCGCCTCCGGCGCCCTCCAGCCCTTCCTTGCTTCTTCTCTACCCTCCACCCACGCCCCAGAAGCCCGGCCCTGGGGTCCTCGGATCCTCACACCCCTCCTGCTCCATTCTCCCTGCACGCCTCCCCTCCCTCTGAAGCTAGAAGAACATTCCAGAAGCACAAATCAGATCTGCCCTTACAATGCCCAGGCCTCCCACTGCGCGGGAGAAAGTGCCTGTCCTCTAGCCGAGCCCTCCCCTGCCCCTCAAACCACCCGCACCACTCCATCCCTCCCCGCACCCCGCGGGCTCCCCCGCACCTTCAGAGCCTTTCCAAGGCCTTGTCCCCCGGCCAGCACGGCCCTGAGTCCAGGCAGACACGGGGAAATGCAAAGATCCTTCATGAACATTAGGCCAAGCAAGAAGCGGCAAAGGAAGGGAGGTTAAACCATCAGAGCTATTTTATGCTTTGAAAGATCATCCTGACCCCAGACGACCAGCCCTCGGACTGCAAGGGACCAGCAGGCAGGGCCCGCCAATCCCGCTCAGCCCTTGTGACCCGGCCGGACGGCTGCTCGAGCTGCAAACCGGGCAGGAGGGGCCCCACCGCGGCGCCGCTGGGAGCAGGCGGAGGAGGGGGCCACAGCCACGCCGAGCCTGTGCCCCTGCCGGGGGCCCCCCGGGAGGGAACCTCCTCCACCCACCCAGCGGGGGTCGCGCTGGCTCCCCAGGATGCCCTGAAGGGAAGGAGGGGGAGCTGGCGGGGAGCTCCCAGAGGGATGGCCGGCACCGCGGGACAACTGACCAGCCCACTGACCTCAGGGCGAGGCCCCGGAGGGACGGGCACCGTGAGAGTCACATACATGGCTACTTCTTAGAGAGAGAGATCTTAAACTCTGGCAGACGACGGAGACCGAGCGTGCGGGTCTGCATGCGCCCGGGCTGCTTGGCCGCCTCCGCCTGCTCGCTCCCCTCGCGTCGCCGGTACCAGCCGAGCGTGTGCAATGCAGGCCGTCAGCAAAGGCCGGAGGGGCCCAGAACCCGTGCAGAGAAAACGGAGTCAAGAGCAGAAAATGTGCAAGAAGCTTCCGGCGGAGGGGAGCAAGGGCAGCGTGCGCGATGTGCAGCGATCACGGGCAGCGGAGCCGGAGGCGCGCGTCTCGGCCGGGGGAGGGCCCGGCCTCGCGGGGACGACCCCGACTGGGCTGACTCCCTTCCCGCGGCCACCTTCGCCCCTTCCACAGCGAGCGGCCACGGCCGCCGGTGCTGTGGGGACGGAGGAGCCGGGGAAGGCAGGCCAGGGGCCTGGGCCAGCACTGAGGAGCCACGCGCGGCGGGACGTCACAGATGCATCGGTCCACGCGGCGGCCTCCAGCAGCCGTCAGACCCAGGACGAGAGTCCTGAGGCGCCGTGTGACCAGGAGACAAGGGGTGAGGAAGGCAGCGCTGTGGGCACATGTGGGGAATGTTCCGGTTCAGGCTCGGGCGAGCAGGAACGGCGACAAGCATGCGCCAGCTCCCGGGCTTCTGCGTTCAGCCGTCCCATCTTCCAGAAGGACGCCGGGTGGGGATGGAGGAAAGTCAGCTGTCGGCCACAAGGGCCCAGGTAAGGGGAGCCTGGGGAGAGCAGATGGCAGAGGGACAGTGTGGCCTCAAAGAAGGGACTCCCTCCTGGGCAGTGGCCTGGGGGCAGGCCCACGTCGGGGACACAGGTGCGCGCACAGCAGAGGAGGTGTCAGGCCCAAGGGCACAGCTCAGCGGCCGCCGGTGACCACGACAGGCAGCAGAGAGCAAGGGCTGGCTGTGCAGGCGGGGCAGAGGCGGGGTGCGGAGGGGCCTCCAGGTCACTGTCAAGCCCGCGTCTCAAGAAGCGCCTGTGTTGGCGCGGCCAGGCCTGAGGCCCGTCTCCGTCTCGAGAGCACAGGGCACGCACGCGACCCACTCTGTCCTCGGCCAGCTGTGGTGACGGGTTCCGGGGTGTGCAGCCTGCAGGACTCCTCCTCTGCCCCTGCCATGTCTCCCTTTCACAGCGACCTGGCCCGAGGTCACCACCGCCAGGGGCTGGCCGTGCCCAGGGCGGAAGCGGAAAGCTCCAGATGAGAATCGGCGGTGTGGCGTGCCTGGCACCCGGGCTGCGTCAGGGCCCGGCTCGCCCCTCTGCCCGCACCCCTGCCCTCACAGCCATCGGGGCTGCCGCAACCAAGTCACTCGGGGTCGTGGACCAGAAGTCCACGGAGAAGCACACGGAGCCACGGCTGGTTCACAGTCGGGGGGTGACCCCGGCCACTATGAGGCGCCGCCCAGGCGGTCAGGCCCCCTGGGCCCAGAAACCTGACGGGACTCCAAGGAACTGCGTGGCCTCCTCGTCACGTTTTTTGTTATGTTCTCAGGCACTGATTTGTTCTAACTGTATGACAGCTGAAGGAAACACTGGGGAGCGAAAACGGAGAAAGCCTCGTTCCGGGCCCGGCTCCCGGCGGCTCCCGCGGCGACCTGGGCACTGGCCCTCGGCCCCGGCTCGCCCGTGGGTCCCCCATCGGGCCCCGCGCCCCAGGTGCAGGGGCAGACCCGTCCCGAGGAGAAGGGCCATGCCGCTCTCCACTGAAGAGCTCTCTGTACTTCGTTGGACAACTGTTTATCGTGATCCAATTCCAAACTTTGAGAAAAGTTTCCTGAATGATTCCCGAGAACTTCGTACACTTCCGTTGCTCTGATTGCTCCCGCGTCGGCCGCTACGTGTGCGCATCCTCACTCGGTCACTGTCCGTCCGTGCTCCTCACTAACCCGCAGCCCCCGAGAGCCAGGAGCGGGCAATGCAAACACGCCAGGGTGCGCTTCCTGAAAGCCAGGTCGTCGGCCAGCCACGGGTCCGGTGACCGAACCAGAGCACCCAGCAGGGGTGCAGCGCGGTGAGCCGGCGCCCTGAGCCCCGCCGGCCGGCCGCCTGCACACACTCGCCCTGCAGGTGTTCCGCCCGCACACACTCGCCCTGCAGGTGTTAAGCCCTGTGTTTTAACACTTCATAAAAGTAACAGAAGAGGGCATTCTAGAGCCATGAAATTGGAAATGCCGTCACAGCTCAGGCCTCTCTGATTTGGGAAAATGAACAGCATGTGAAGTCAAATCCCACACAAAAATCCTTTAAAGATAAAAGAAAGGAACAAAATTACATCTCTACTGACAATAAACATATCTACCCTAGAGACGTGCTAACAACAAAAAATCATCTAATATCTCTGCTGATTAAAAGACATTAAGATGAGGGGGAGATGAAAACGTCACCCAGAAGAACTCAAAAATTAGGTCACAGGACTCAGGAAAGAATCAGGAATAAAAAAATATTTCAAAAAATCAGGATGGAGCTAGAAGGCACGCCAGATTGAATACACAACAGAGGAAGACAGGAAACGTTCAGAAACGAAGAGGAAAACGCGCACCGCGAGGCGAAGGCGGATGCGCACGCGGAGCGGAGGGCGGCCCCGGTCCCCCCTCCTCACCTCTTCTCAAATCCCACGGTGCGTAAGTCGCGCTAAATGCGCGGTTGGGTCTGAGTTGCTGACGTTCTGTGGCACACGTGTCTCCAGAAAGAAGAGTTACCTACGAATGATTGTAAGATTCCTTGCACTGGTTTTATTTCGCAACCTGCTGATCTCATACAATGACAGGGGAACTGGCGTACTTCTCTTCCGCACTGTAAGACAGTTTCTATGCCCCCAAATTATGTTTCCTTTACGACGTGCCAGGACGCGCAGGGACGCTGCAGGGGCACGGGCGCGGGAGTCTCTGAGCACCGTCTTGGTCACTGCCATAGGGAGGGGTTGTTCAGACTGTCCACACCATATTGAGGCAATTCTGTGAATGTCATTTCTCTGGAAAATTACTCATTTTATCTAGATTTTCCAGTTTCTTCACACAGAGTTTAAATAGGAGACTCTTAAAGTGTTCACACCTCCCACAAATGCAGTGACATCTACTTTCTGGTTGCCGTGGTTTAAAGTTCTGCCTTTTCCCTGCTTGACCAAAGCTGCTAAGAGTTTCAGGGTTTCCCGCTCTTCCTCCAGAATGATGGCCCCACCCAGCACGTTTTCATGTCCTACCACGGTCACCTCCGCCTTCACCTGCATCAGTTTTTCCTATCTGGTCTTAATTATTTTATAATTCTTCCTCGAACATTTACTTTCTATTATCTGAATCCAAGTTAGGTAACACATAGTGTAGTACTGGGTTCCGGAGTAGAATGTAACACCCAGTGCGCATCCCAACAAGTGCCTCCCACATACCCATCCCCCACTTCCCACCGCCCGTCTCCCACCCACTGCCTCCTTCAGCCCCCAGTTTGGTCTCTGTCATTCATAGTCCCTGACGGTTCGCTTCCCTCTCTCTTTTTACTTTATTTTTTCTCCCATTCCCCTATGTTCATTTGTTTTATTTCTTAAATTCTATATATGAATGAAATCATATGACATCTGTCTTTGACTTATTTCACTTGGCATGACACACTCTAGTTCCATCCGTGTCATTGCATATGGCAAGGTTTCTCTTTGTCCCATTTACTGTGTTTTATCTTTATCTTCAAAACGATGTTGCTAGGCCTGCTTTCCGGTGATCAGCATTTGGCTAGTACCCTTTCCATTAATAAATTTCCTGTTTCTGTGTCATTTTTAAGACAATCTGAGTTTTGCCTTTTAGTGAAAAAATTTAACATATATTTGAACTAATGTCTACATAATGTCTTGGCTTATATATATATATTTGAAAGGAATTTTATTTGTTTTTTTGTTTAATGTTTATTTTTGAGAGAGAGAGAGAGCAGGAAAGGGACAGAGACAGAGGGAGATACAGAATCTAAAGTGGGCTCCAGGCTCTGAGCTGTTAGCACAGAGCCCGACACAGGGCCTGAACTCAGGAGCTGTGGGATTATGACCCTGTGAGATTATGACCTGAGATTGAAGATGGATGCTTAACTGACTGAACCCCCCAGGCCCCCCCGGGCACACTTGTATATGTTCTATGATTTCTATTACTAATTTTTCTCTTCTATTCTACCTTTTGGTAACTGAATCAGGTCTTCTTTGTTCCGGAGTTTTTCCTCTACAGGATTGGAAGTTGTCCAATCGGCGCCCCGACCGGCGGTGCTCGCACACTGAGAGCACGCCCAGACACACACTTAACATAAGCGCGGGCTCCGGCGGGGCCCACGTATCCCGCTGAGAGGCCCGGAAGTTAGGACACTTGCACTTTTTCCTTCTTATCACCATATAACCACACACACATGAGATTATTTTCAACTATTATTTCAATCTGCATACAAGTACGTATCAAGAATTACTTAGAGCTGCCCACACATCACAGTGGATCATTGTCATTATAGGTGGTTGTCCTTTTTTCACTTTGTCAAAGTCTTAGCGGGGAGTCTGGTAACCTCTGAATCCTTGACTATCTGAAAATACCTTTCCTTTGTCCTTCTATCTGAATTTAGTCTGGCTAGGTCTAAAATTCCAGGTTTAGGGACGCCTGGGTGGCTCAGTTTGTTAAGCGCCGACTTCAGCTCAGGTCATGATTGCATGGTTCATGGGTTCAAGCCCCACATCAGGCTCAGTGCTGACAAATCAGAGCCTGGAGCCTGCTTCCGATTCTCTATCTCCCTTTCTCTCTGCCCTTCCCCCACTCATTCTCTCTCTCTCTCTCAAAACTAAATAAACATTTAAAAATTAAATTAAAATAAAATTCCAGGTTTAGAATCACTGTTCCCAAGTACGTTGAAGATATTGTCCGAATTGATTGTAGACTATAAATTGATCATCGAGAAATCTGACGCCAAGTGAAAACCGACTTAGCCTCTGCTGGCCACTCTGGGGGCTCTATTTGGTGGCGCCTGGAAATGTGCCCGAGCGCAGCATGGCGGTGTGGTTCTCACGTCTGCTGATCACCTAGCGTCTGCGGCATTCCTGTTGGAGCAGCGTCCTTTTCCCATTACCCCTCCTCAGCTTTCTCTGTCTCTACTTTCCAGACTCCTATGAACCAGAAAGTGGCGTTTCTCAAACTCACGTTAGTCCCACCCTGTTCTTTCACATTCCGCCTCTCAGTCCTTAAGGTCCGCGTTCCAGAACAGCGCCCAGTCCTCTAAATCTG
>NC_043704.1:869911-877129 GCF_006229205.1 Suricata suricatta
GTCCTCTAAATCTGTGTTCCAGAACAGCCCTCAGTCCTCTAAATCTGTGTTCCAGAACAGCGCTCAGTCCTCTAAATCTGCGTTCCAGAATAGCACCCAGTCTCCTTGTTCCAGAACAGTTCTTAGTCGTATGGATCTGCATTTTGGAATAGCTCAGGGTCCTCTACTTCTTCATTCTAGAAGAGCTGGCAGTACCTAAGGATCTGTGTTCTGGGACAGCTCTGGCATTCTAGAATAATACTTAGTAGATCTGTCCAATCACTCATTCTTTCTCCATTTCTGCCTGTTCTTCGGCTCAAGTCATCCTGATTAGTCTATTCTGACCAACTTTCAGTTTCCAAAACTCTCCGGTGGGTTTTTCTTTCGTGGGTATTCTCTTTGTGTCATTAGTTTCTGCCTCGTGCCTCTCCTTGTGTCCCGTGTAGGGATTCTGCTCCGGCTCTCCTGGCGCGCGAGTCCCGGCTGTGCCCACGGCTCTCCTTCCAGAGGCGCGATCTGCCTGCCACGGTCCCCGGTTCGGTTAACTCAGCCTGTCTCTGGTGTCGAAGGGGCAGAAGTCTGGCACTGCACGTGCCAACATCCCGTGCTCCGGAGCAGCTCCCTGGCCCTCTCTGGAGCTGGCGGCTGGCCAGGACACAGCACTCAGTGCCCCGGGCCCGGGCACTCGCCCGCAGTGAGTCAGGCGCACACACCCCTGACCTTGCTGCACACACCAGGCGGCCCCTCCAGCCCCCGCTCCTCGGGAACTCCCGGCGTCCACGGGCCCCGAGCTGGGCGTCCAAACCCTCATTCCTCTCGGCACCCGTCTCCTGGGATGTTTGACTCCAAAGGTGTCATTTGTTTCTGTCTCTTAATAATTAATCAAAACGTCTGATTTTCTGACTGCAGTTATTCCCAGCTCCCTGCACGCCCGGAACCTCTGTGCTGCCGTCTTACAGGGTCTGCCCCTCGGGGGTGCTGGCACAGGTGACGGCAGAGGGGCTCTCGGGGACCGTCCCGCTCCAGTCGGGTCTATGTGCTGATCCGCGCCGTCTTCTTTAAAACACCACCACCACCGCCTACTTAGGTTTTCTTTCGAGAGCCAATTGATCAGCTGCCCTAAGTCCAGAAACACTCTTTGTAAAGATCTAGTTGGTCAAATTATTCTCAGCAGCCATGGCCTGGGGCCGTGTGTGTCCTCCGTCAGCTTCCCAGCCGGGCCCGGGCAGGGCAGGCCTCAGAGGTGCGGGCTGAGTGGGCCTGGGGACAAGGAGGAGAGGACCCGCAGGACTCGCCCCTGTGCGCGGGGCGCAGCAGCGCTGTGGCGGAGGCGCGGGCCCGGGCCCGGCTGCTGGCG
Source organism: Suricata suricatta (assembly GCF_006229205.1). Classification (NCBI taxonomy): domain Eukaryota; kingdom Metazoa; phylum Chordata; class Mammalia; order Carnivora; family Herpestidae; genus Suricata; species Suricata suricatta. Next base: position 871,248 of record NC_043704.1, read on the forward strand.
TCCGAGGCGGGCCCGGGAGCAGGTGGGGGCCAGAGCCGTCGGCGCTCTCACTTGCGGGAGCAGAACCTAACCACGCGACCGCTTTGTACTGCCTTGAGACGGACCCTGCAATTTCCCTGTGGTCTGTAATTACCCTGTGTCACACCACACAACACTTGTCATGTAGTTAAGTGGTGGGCAGTTACCATGGAAACAAGTAGTACCATTCCCTAACTTCCCAAAGTAGTTGTATATTTAAAAAACGTCCTAGTCGTGTTCCACTTGGATGGAGATTTACAACGGCCACCAGTTTGACAAGGAAGTCAGCCAGGCTGCCTGCTGTTTCCGCTGTCCCAGCCCCTCCCTCTGGACTCTCTGTCCCTCCCTTTCAGGGGTCACACCCTGCAGCCACCAGCCCCTGCTCTCCCTCTGTCCTCACTGGCTTCCTTGCCCTTGCCTGGCAAAGCCACAAATCTGGCGAGCACTCCTGGACCGAGTGGCACACATGCCAGGAGGACAGCACACACAGAGCTGGCGCCTCGGAGCACACGCAGGCTGCACGAGCAGCATCGTCACACCTCGCCTCCCTTGTCTGGCCACGCTCCCAAATCCCCCGACAGTCCTGCCCGCATCTTAAGCCAAACCATATGCAGTATCTCTTCCTGTGGGTCAAACGCCAGTGAATACTGGCAGTTCATGGGGACGCCTCCCGCGCCCCCCAGGCTAGCCTGCCCCTCCACAGAGGCGGGCCCTCTGTCCCTGGGGTCCAGCGCCCTGCCCACCCGCCCCCCACAGCCCTGCCCACCCACCCCCCACAGCCCTGCGGGAGGCCCTCCCACTGCTAGCATGGCCCCCCCAGCAGCCCCTCTCCCCCGCGGCTCTCAAAACCACTCACCGCGCCTCCTCTCCTCTATCTGCACCCACGAGCCTGTCAACATCGTGCAGGTCACCGGTGACCGACATGAATCCCAGCCCTCCCACCCGGTGGCAGCCCAAGGCAGGGGTGGCATCGGCCCAGGCTCCCCGCATGGCTGTCCTCTCAGATCCCTGAGTCCATCCCAGCCAGGCGGGACGGGACACCCAGACCCTGTCCTTGATCTTCTGTGTCCTCCCCGCTAGTCTGGCCACCGTGTGCTTAGGAGTCACCTGAATGTCAATGTTTCCCCCTGGACTTGCCCAGTGGCCAAGAGCAGGACAGCTCCTTCCAGGCTGGCCTCACACCTGCGGTCACTCCTGCCCCATGGTCACCGGTCACCTCCCTCCACCAGCTGGCCCCCAGCTCTACCTCCACACATACCTCGCCGTGTCCCGGGCACACCTGCCCGGGGCTCAGGCGGCAGCCACCTCCTGACGCTGCCCTGTTCCCCACCCTGGGTCTCCCGGGTGCCCCTCCTCCACCCAGACCCAGAACGGCCCTGCAGGACCCTGGTCTGCTCGGGCCCGTCGTCGTCCACTCCGTGTGAAGGCTCTTACGGTGTGTCGGGCTGGCCACCTTCACACCTGCCACTCTCGCCACAGCCACCCTGGCCCCTGGCCGCCCCCCTTCCCCGCCCGCCGCTCTCACAGCGTCACTGAAGGGCCGCTCTCAGTGAGGCCAGCTCTCGTGCCCCTGTTGGTCCCGATGCCCCAATGGTGTGCCCTGGGTGCTCAGATACACAGTAACCTCCACTGGGCACAAGCATGCACACACAAGCGTGCACACACACTCACTCACCCCCAACTGCACACACTTGTGTACACACACACACAAACTCCATCCTTACACACCTGTGTATATGCACATACAGACTGACCCCCATCCATGCACACCTGTTTATGCACATGCACTGATGTCCCATCCAGCACATGTGTGTGCACACGATAACCCTCAATCACATGCATGTGTATGCACTAGCGCACACACGCACACACACACGCGCACTCACACACCAGCTCACACCCGCTCCCTCTTCTCCTTATGCACGAAGCTCATCGGCGCCTGGTGTCTGAGGCGTGCGGGCCCCCTGTGGCGGCCTCCCAGGCTGGGGGGTGATGCCGATGACCCGGGCCGGCCCCGGGCCTAGCACAGAGCACGCTTTTGTCCTATCTGCTCAGCGACTGCTGAACCTGGGAGAGCAATTCAAGTCTTCGTCCTCGTCTAGAACGATTCCTAAAATCCTGGTCTGAAGCTCTCCTCATCCTCGCTGTGCTTCTGACCTGGGGAGACTCTCGCGTGGCCACAGTGCAGACATTCTCTGTGGGTGAGGAGCACCCGCCACCACGGACTCCAGCCCGCGTTACCGAGGGAGTGAGAGGCTTTCTCGTTCACTACAAACTACCCTGTTAAGGGAAGCGAACAGACTGAGAAGCGGGTCCGCATCCGAGAGGCCGGTCACAGCAGGTGGAGCGCCTGCCGTCGGGAGGCCCTCTCCATGTGCCCGCGGCCGAGTGAGGTTAATGGGAGTCAGGGTGCAAGTCAAGGTTAGGAGCCTCAAAAGAAATGGTCAAGCAAAGGGAGAAACCGGAAGTGAGGGCGAGGCCCCGAGTCCGAGTGAGAGAAGGGAGGGTCGAGATCCGGGCCGAGGTGGGTCAGCCAACAGGCACTGAGGTCGGGTGCAGGCAGGGCACAGGTGGGCAGAGCAGGCCGGGAGAGGCGGGGGCTCGGGTGAGTCATCGTCCGGGACGGGATGGGGCCGGGCAGGCGGGTCACCAGCAGGGGTAGACGAGAGAGTACCTGGGGGCGTCTCCTTCTCCCGGCCCGTGGACGCCTGTCCTGCCAGCCCACCTGCTTCCCCGAGGGTGGGGACACTGTCCGTCATCTACCAAAAAGCAAGGGAAAAGCGTCACGTTACCAGACAACTCAGGAAGGCCAACGTCGCACACGCCCCCAAATCCTCTTCACTCTCACATTTGGGGTTCGCAGACACCCTGTCCACTTGGAATTTGGGCCGCGTCCATCAGTAATTCACCAAGTCCCAGAGCTAGTCTCCGAAGAGACACTGTGTGCGCCCCTGACCGTGCCCCCCTTCCTCAGGGTGTTCCCCGCCCCTCCCTGCCTCTGCACTGGGCGACTCAAAGACCTTGACCCTTTACTTGCAGTGAGTGCACCCTGAGCCACACCGCAAAGCCCTGACTGTTGAGTGGGCTTTTGACTCACGGCTTATGGTCAGAATGGCAGGCACACACCCGCACTTCAAATCTGGCGACACTGAGGTGCCCCAGGCAAGCGTCGCTGTCTACTTTCACGGAGCAAAGCGACCAAGAAGGAGGCCCGCTCACACACGGCCATTCCCTGCCAGGCAGGTCTTCCCCGGGGCGCCGGCTCCGCGGGCAGCCATGCCAGTGCCCGCCGGGCCCCCACCCGGGGAGGGGCCTGGGCCTCAGGGCTCCTCAGGGGAATCCAAGCAGCAGGGAACACGTCCAGAAAAGTCAGATGAAACGGCAAGATCCAGTCCTAATCATACCTAGTGAATTACGTTCCAGAAATAAGCACTGGATCATAAAAAACAGGCAAAAGCTTTAAAAGGACAAGAAACGAACACTTCCCAAGCACCCCTGCGGTGTCTCGCCTACATGTAACGTTGGCCGGACTGGGAAGCAGGTGCTGCTGGCACCATTTTCATAGAGGGCGAGTCCGGCTCAGGGAGGAAAGCAAGTTGCCAGGGGTTCTCACGGGGAGGATCCAGCGGGCGGGCGCCCTGGGACCCGAGCGCCCCCGTGGAGGAGGCGGGAGGCGTGATTCCTCCAGAGGTGTGGGTAAATTTAGGACGCGCTGCTATTTACAGCATTGTAATGACTGTGATTCTGTGTCCCTTCCACGGAGGAGTGGCGGTGACGCCACAACCCTGCGGGCCCTGCCGTGCTCTCCAGAGTGGGGGCCCCTCACCCCAGCTCTCGGGTCAGGCTCTTAAACCGCTAAGTCGCATGAATGTACCGTGAGTTTGGAATAAACTTGACGATACACGTGGATTCTTTTATTAACAGTAATAGCACTTAAGACTCTTCTTGGTCTTGGGTGGTTTTCATAACTCTTCAAAGCTGTAGATATTTAAATACGAAGAGTCAAAATGTAAACAACGAAGAGTAAGACTCCTGCTATTTCTGAGCTCAGTCGCTGCTAACACGCCTCGGTGGCCCATCCGGGAGGAAAATGCCCAGGTCTTGCTCTACAGCCGGCATCTTAGTCTTTACCCCAATACATCTCACGCTTTTTCAACCCGCATGCTCCAAGGTACCTCAGCAGGAGAAGTGAAACGCTGCACATGTTGAACTTCGGAGAACTCAGCCCCAATCCTGCCCTCCCAGGGCTCTGCACGCTACCCCGCCTCGCCTTCAGGAGTGCTCTGTCTCTAGAGCGGGCCTCCGGGGCTCACTCTCAAACGGTCCAGCCTCGACAGACCGACAGGTGAAAAACGTCCCCTCATCAGGTTAATTGCTCAAGACCGGATACCTGGGCACGTTTCGGGGAGGCTGCGCTCTTTTTCATGTTTACTGAACTCTGTGCGAGCGAGAAAGGCTCCCTCCCAGCCTTGGTGCATCAGGCAGACATGGTGACTCTCCCAAGCCGGGCAGAGCTGTGCCCCCCGCCCCCACGAGAGCGGTTGACCAGCTGTGTTTTGTTCTTTTCCTGATAGGCCCTGACCCATGTTCTTAAATCCCGACGTACTGATTAACGGGTCTGAGAGGGCACAAAGCACACGGGCTGCGCCCTGGTCGCCTCCTCCATCGCGCCACCCTGTCAAGGTCTGCGGCCCTCGAGTGTGTCCTTCCTTCCTGTGCCCTGCGCCTCAGGGGTCCCCGCCAGTCTCCCTGCGTCCTCTCAGCCCCTGGGGCCGCTGCCCTACCTGGGGTCTCTCAGCAAGGGCTCGTGAGCACCACTCTCCCTGAGTTCGCGCGTGTTTACGTCGAGAAGAACCTTTCCTAAGATCCGGGATCGTCTGCCTCGCTTTCACCTCGCGTGAAAACGGCCGCGGAAACGTCTGGGGCCAGCCCACCCCTCCCCTTCGTAAACGGTGCGGACACAGACGCGAACGTGGATAAAAACCGCGAGAAGCGCGCAAGGAAGCGGCCACGGGACGCGCAGGCGCAACCCGGGGACTGTGGGGAACGCGGCGGTCCGGTCCGGCCGCGATCGTTCTGTTCAGAGACCCTTCCTACGGGAAGCCCGAGTCCCCGGTGACGGAAACGCTCCGACGCGTTCGGTCCCAGCCGAAGACACTGACCCGTTTGCACAGGAAGCAGACTGCAAGCAAGCAGGCAGGGAGAACACGGGAAAGGCACCAGCCCAAGCGGCAAGCGTCGTGGGCACCTGCACAGAACGCGGGGAGGGCCGGTGGTCGGCGCGGCGGCGGACAGCGTCCAGGGCGCTGGCTGCGAAGCAGCGCGAGGCCACTGGTCGGAGGGCATGTGACCTCTGCACCGTTTCTCCCCAGTTTCTAAACCTCCGAGAGCCCCGCGGGGGTCCGCGCCCCGAGGGCGTTTACAAACGGACCGCTGGCGAAGCGCCGCTAGGACAGCACGACGGCTCAGCGTGAGATCCTTCGGGCCCCGCGGAACCGCCGCCAGCGGAACACAGTGCCCGGGCCCGTGGCCCCTCTGCGGCCTCTCACAGGACGCGCTCGCCGGGTGGCCCGGCGTTCGTCCGGGTGTGGACGGTGACGTAGCTCCCTATTTTCTGTGGGACGTGGCGGAAAACACCAAGAATTTGAGAGACGGCGAATGACGTTACATCAGCACTCATCAGGGAAATGCAAATTAGGCCCACACTGAGGCCCCTCTTGCCATGGCCCTCCACGTACTTTCTCTGGTGAGGTCAGTGTTCGTATCGTCTTGGTTTTTTGTTTTGTTTTAGTGTCTATTTGTTTATTTTGAGAAAGAGAGTGTATGTGAGAGAGAGTGCACAAGTAGGAGAGGGGCAAAGAGAG
>NC_043704.1:877229-881600 GCF_006229205.1 Suricata suricatta
GGGGAGGGGAGAGGGAGAGGGAGAGGGAGGGGAGGGGAGAGGGAGAGGGAGAGGGAGAGGGAGGGGGTGAGGGAGGGGGAGGAGGGAGAGGGAGGGGGTGAGGGAGGGGGAGGAGGGAGAGGGAGAGGGAGGGGGTGAGGGAGGGGGAGGAGGGAGAGGGAGAGGGAGGGGAGCGGGAGCGGGAGCGAGTCCCAAGCAGGCTCTGCGCCCACAGGGGCTCCCTCCCAGGAACCGGGGGGTCACCACCGGAGCCAGAATCGAGTCAGGCGCTTACCCGCAGCGCCCCCTTCTGGTGATGCTTCACTACATTGTTGGTTTCCTTAGTATTGCATTTTAAGAGTTCCTGGTACCTCCCGGACGCGGTAGAGTCACGGATGTTTTCTCTCAGTCTGGGGCTTGTCTTTCGGGCCTCTTAACAATGTCTTGTGGAGAGCAGATAATCTTGAAAGTTTTAAGTTTAATTTAATGATATGCCATTTATAAATTTCTTCATCTTCTACATCATGCTGTGTCATAATAAGAAACTATGCCTAACACAAGGTCGTGAAAGGCTAGCTTTCTTCTTGATGTTTGGTAGTTTTGAGTTTTAGATTTAGATTTCTGATTTACTTTAAATTAATTTTACATATGATGGGAGATATAAATCAAAGGTCTTTTATTCTTTTTTTTGCATGTGAATGTACAATTATTCCAGCACCATTTTTTGACAAAACTATCACTTTCCCGACTAAATTGCCTTGGCACCGTTGTTGAAAATTAACTGACCATATACATGTACGTCTGTCCTGACCCATCCACGCACTTGCCTGTCTCACACCAACAGCACGCTGTCCTGACTACTGTGGCCCGTAACGAGTCAGGGGACGGAGCAGTGCTGGCCCTCAAATTCCACCAAAGCTCCTGCAGGAAGGCTGGCGAGGAGCCCATTGAACTACAGATAAATCTGAAGAGAATTAACATCTAACCAAACCGAATCTTCTGAACCACGAGCATGGATCATTCTCCATCTATTCATGTCTTCAATAATTCCTCTCAGCAGTGTTTTACTCCTGAGAATAATATTTTTTTTCAATTTTGAATTATTTGTCGCTAGTAGAGAGAAATGCAATAGATTTCTGTGATCTGTATCCTGTAACCTTGCCCACCCCACCTTTCCTAGCTTCCTTTTTTGGATTCCATAGGACTCTCTACATTGACAAACGTGTCGACTGAGAAGATAGTTTTATTTCTTCCTTTCCAATTGCAGTGCTTTTCATTTCTTACGGAACCTGATAGGACTTCCTGGAAAATATTCGCTAGAAGAGGGGAGGACATGATTCCTTGGCCTCCTCCTGGTTGCAGGGAGAGCGTGGTTAGTCTCTCCCCGTTACTCTGGTATTAGCTGGGCTTTCTCAGATGCCGTCCATCGGAGAAGCTCCCTTCTAGTCCGAGTGTCCTAAAAGCTTTTATCTGGAACAGGTGTCAGATTTTGTCAACTGCCTTTACTACTCATTAAGACTCTCCCTGGAAGAGATGACATAGAACTGGCATTATTTCTTCCTTAAATTTTTGATAAAATTCACTAGTAAAGCCTTTGGGGCCTAGAGGTTCACCCAGGGCAAGAAAAGGAGGTTTCCAATCCAAATTCAATTTTTATTTATTTTTTTAATGTTTATTTTTGAGAGAGAGAGAGAGAGAGAAAGAGAGAGAGAGAGCAGGGGAGGGACGGAGAGAAAGGGAGATGGAAGATCTGAAGCAGGGCTCTTTGCTGACAGCAGAAAGCACAATGTGGGCTCGAACCCACAAACCATGAGATCATGACTTGAGCCCACGTCGGATGCTTAAGCGACTGAGCCATCCAGGCGCTCCTACAAATTCAATTTTTAAACGTATATGGTGCTATTGGCACAGTCAATCTCTACCTGAGTTAACTTTGATTCTTTCTTTTCGAAGAGTGTGTATATTTCATCTGCGTTCTTGAATGCATTGGCATAGGGCTGATCACAGGACATCCACTTTTTCCTATATCTGGCTAAAGTTTTATCAATTTTATTGATTTTCTTAAAGAAACACCATGTGCTTTCATCCATTTTCTTGATTGCTGTTTCTAGTTTGTATTTCATTGTAGTTCCTATATTCTACTTACCTTAATTTGATCTTCTTTTTCTTTTCCTTAAGGTAGAAACAGAAATCACTAATTTGAAACATTTCTTCTTGCTAACAAAGTGTTCAAGTTTTCCTAAGGTGCATCTTTAGCTGCATCCCAACTATTTTGATATCTTGTGTTTTCATTTTCATTCATTTCAAAATAGTTTTCATTTCTCTTCTGTTTTTTTTTTTTTCTTGGCCCATGGTTATTTAAAAGTATGTCATTAGTCTGTAGGTATTTGAGGATTTTCCAGGATTTTCCTTTCTATTATTGATTCCTAATTTAACTCTATTGTGGTCAGAGTGACACTTAACCGACTGAGCCACCTAGACGTTCCAAGCCTCCAACTCTTGATTTTGGTTCAGGTCATGATCTTACGATTCATGGGATCGAGCCCCAAGTCAGGCTCTGCACAGAGCATGAAGTCTGCTTGGGATTCTTTTTCCCTCCTTGCCCTTCCCCTACTCTCTCTCACTCTCTGTCAAAAATTAATAAATAAATAAAACTAAATTCAAATACCTTTTACCAGAGGAAATGAATATAGTGATTTTAACTGAATTTGTCACCTAAAGTATTTCATATAATCACACGACCCAGAAATTGAATGGGGACCTTAAGAGTCCTCTAGGTACACCTCACCCGTAACTACCCCTATCTCCTGACACCGGACCCCCACTAAGAGAGGGTGCCCCGCCTCACGCCTTTCATGACTGACCTCTGAACTCTTCACATCTTCTGCTCTGAGCGGGCCCCTCTGGGACCCTGGTCCCAGTCACACTGAATGCTGTCCCCTGCCCACTGGCTGCCCACACTTCGCAAGGCTTGAGCCTCAGGGACTGACCATAACCTTTCACGTGACCTGGTGTGGTGGCCTCGCCCCGCCTCCTGCTCCGCTTCGAGCCCGGCTGCAGTGCGAAGACCAACGTCCCTGCGGTGGGCGCATGGCCGCACTCTTCCAGTCACACCGGGCCCTTCATTCGGGACAATACGCTGCTCCGAAAGCGCTCAAAACCGCCACCCGCCACAGCACATTGCTAACTAGGGTTAAGGTCAACTGAAATCTCTAGTCCTTCCTGAACGCCCACCATGTGCTTCAAATAGAAGGTGAGTGAACTCACTGACGCATCACCTCTGCCACCCTGTGTGGGCCACGAGCCCACTGTCTTCGCCACAAGATGCATCACCTAATGGACAAGGACGTGGGGGAAGCTTAACGTTACAAAATGCAAAGCCTGGTCCGAGGCCACAAGGGCAGCAGCGCTCTGAGGAAGGTGCATCTCTGTCCGCGACAGCCCGGTGCTTCCCGGGCTGAGGCGGAGGAAAGACCAGGCACTTGGAGCGGACAGGGCAGCTGGTGAAGATGCCTACGGGCCCAGCACCCCCATTTTCTCCGTCTCCCAGATTCCCAGCAAGTAGAGCAAAGAAATCAGGAAAACAAATCGCTCACAGCCACAAACATGGAGGCCTTTCCACAAACTCCCATATGACAGCACGGATGGCTGGGGGTCTAGAGGCCTCTCTGAAGTCCTTCCAGAAACTCGGTGTGTCACGGAGGTGAGGCGCGGGGGGACACGGTGCAGGGCACGGCTGGCTGGTGGAAAGGGCTGGCCCCGGCCCCATGGGTGCCACGTAGTAATCAGAGGCCACGGAGCGTCCTCTCCATACCGTTTGGATGCTGGTTCCCAGAGAACCAGCCCAACGCCCAAGGCCCAGGCCACCTGAACTGTAACCAGCCCGACGTTCAAGGACGTCTGGGAGGAGCCAGGGGAGGGCCTGGGGGCCTCTTGGAATATGTGCACACACTTTGGAGCACGGAAAAGACAGAACTGACCTCTCAGGGGGCAGCCAACAGAAAGAAACACAGAAGCCATGAAAAAAATCCTGCCACGGAAAGAAAACAAAAATGCAGTAGGCGGGAGGAGAACACACGCTCAGAAATCGGTACAAGAGGAGCAGAAGCAGGTTTCATCGGTCGCCTGACATGTGCTTTCGGAGACGGGGAAGAAGACAAAAAACACTCATGGAGCGAGACTTTAAAGAATGGTAGGCAGCGGGCTAAACCAGAAAGGGAAGAAGGATGTCAAGAAACAAAGTGACCACAGAATTTAGAACCGCTTCCGTCAAAGTCAAGTCCAGATAAACCAGAAAGCACGCAGGGCTCTGGGGGCGGAGGGGGCACCGGGACAGCGGGGGGCGGAGGCGGCTCCACTGGACGCCCGCGCTGGTCGGCCGAGAAGTAACTT
>NC_043704.1:881700-931556 GCF_006229205.1 Suricata suricatta
CCAGCTGCTCGTGCGGCACACCACACAGCAGTGTTTTGGGCAATCTTCAATGTTTCTTTTGCTAAACAAATTTAAATCTCCACAACTTACCCAAAGAAGTCACCCAGATATATCATACCAAGTCTACTTGCATTGCCAGGAAACTATCACCCAAGAAGGTGATAATAACATACTGGGAACTTGAATAAATCTCCCTTCATGATTACACCCCGCAGTCTAAGTAACAAGTAACAAGAATTCTGCTAACGATTTTCACTGTGTGATTGGAATGCCTTCAGCAATCTTCTGTAAGTAAGAGCAAAGTCAATAACAATATTCTAAAAGTGAGCACCTCCAATGGTGGAGGCCTTCACCTCGCTGAAGGTTTTGTTCTGATGGGTATGAGGGCGGCCGTGCGGAGAGACAATGCTGGAGCTCCAGCCAGGGCCAGGGAAGGCCACACACAGAGGGTCCCCAAGGCCCAGGGGTCTCCCTGTAAAAAGGTGAGAAGACAATCCCGTCAGGGTGCGTGTCAAAGAGCAGCTCGAAGGATCAAAGCTGGCGCGTCTTGGCAGGCGAGGATGCCCGGGCGAAGCTACAGGCATGCCGTCAAGCCGTCCGACAAAACCCAAGGCCACCGAGGTCATCCAAACCCCCCGGGACTCCGTGCTGTGCCGCTGTTCACACTGTGGCTCCTGAAAAGGCACGAACACCCTCTTCTCTGAGCCCGTCACAGCCCCTTTGCACTGCTCCAGCCTGCAGGGTGACAAGTAAGCCTGGCAACTGCCTCCCAATGGGCTGGCACAGAGCCGTTCTGTCCCCAGAGGGCTGTACCCTCAGTACAGTCCACTTCCCCACACGTCAGGCCCTTCATTTATTAAAATGTGGATGGAAGCGTGCCCCCTGGGAAGGTAATGCGGCGCAGCTGTGGCTCCTCGGGAAGTAATTAGCACATGGCCCAGCAATTCCGCTCCCGGGGGTGGACCCAAAAGAAGTGGGAACTGGTGTTCACACGAAAACTTGTGTGTGCATGTTCACAGCAGCACTATTCACAAGGCCAAAAGGTGGAAGAACCCAAAGGTCCACTAACAGATGAACGGGTAGTCAGAGCATGGCCTGCCCATACAGTGGAGCAGTACTCAGCCAGACAACGGGACGGAATTCTGACGTACGGCGCACTGCAGAAACAGCCAAAACCATGCTAAGTAAGAGAAGCCAGACACAAGGCCCACACACCGCATGATTCTGCCTTGTGTCTGAAACAGGTGGGTCTAGAAGACGGCATTCAGACTGCTGGTGGCCAGGAACGGGGGGGGGGGGGCACCTCACAGGGACAGGCGTCCCCTCGGAGCACCGGCAGCAGTAGGCGACTGGACAGAGGTGGTGTGTGTGCAGCGCTGTGAGTGCGCTCGATGCCACCGAGCTGTGCTTTGTAAAGGGCTATTTTCAGATTCGGTGAGTTACGTTCCAGTAAAAATGGGGAAAGTGGCCACCTCAGAGCTGCTGTTAGGATCGAAAGGGTGTGTTACATCAGTGTGGGGTGTGTGTGTGTGTGTGTGTGTGTGTGTAGATGGGTGGCCAGAGAGATAATGGGGACAAAGGGAGAAAGACAGTGCCTGACACACAGTAATGACATTCTTGTTTTTGGTTTTTGTTGTTCTCGTTAACCATGTGCTGGCCTTCCCAACTGGTTTAAAATAAGACAAAACAGAGGAGCAGCTGCTAATACCGCACAGGTTAGTGAGGGTGAAACTCCACGGGCAAGGAGACTCTCGGGCCGAGCAGGGCTCTGGCAGCTCACCGCTCAGGGCGACGAGAAGTCAGCCCCCCCCTTCAACAGCCGGTTTGTGACTGTGACGCGCGCTTACGTTTCGGGGCCCGGACACAGAGAGGCCAAGTGCGTGTCGGTCCCCGAAACGCCGCCGTCGCATACCTAAAACGTGGGGTCGTGGTCGGCTTGGCCTGCCACCACAAAACACGTGGACAGGTGGCTTAAAATGACGGAGATTTATTTCTCAAGCTCTGGAGGCTGACGTTTGAGACCAGAGGGCCTGCAGGGTCAGGTGCCGGCTCGGCGCCTTGTCCGGGCCTGCGGGAGGCCGCCTTCTCGCCGCGCCCGCACACGGGGGAGGAGCGGCCGCGTCTCCTGTTCTCCTAAGGCCTCGGCCCCGCTCAGGAGCTCACGCGACCACCTTCGGGTACAGTCACAGGGCTGGGGCCTTCAACGTAAGCATCCGTGCGTGGGGAGCGGGGAGGTGGCCCGCAGCACCCGGTCCCCGAGCCTGAGGAGAGAAGAGGCTGCGGACGAGCCGCGTGAACGGTTCAGACGGGGCACTAAGGACTCCAGGGCCTGCCCTCCCGGCCCGCAGGGACAGCGCGAGGCCCTCGCTGTGGCCACCTCAGCCCCGCCGCGGAGCTGTAGGCAAGGCTGCGGTGCTGCGAGGGGACAACGTGGGGGCCTCTTCCCGCTGCCGCGGCCGTTCTCAACTCAAAAGGCGTGGAAATGCGCCTCGAACACGGCCCGCCGCACCGTTCGCTGCTCCTCAGCGGTCTCCGTGAGGCTCTAGAACATCATTCTCTAGCACGGTCATTAGACAGGACATAACCTGAGCTTTCCTGTTCTCAGTGACATGAAGGACGGAACCACCAGACTTTATTCAAAGTAAATTATTTGCTTCTCTTACTTTCTCTGGCTCTGTTAGGGGTCATGCCTGATTACTCTGGAGAAGGTCAGTGGTCCCCGGGAAGCCCCCGCCATGCAAGTCTGATGCTGTGCCTGGGCCGGAAGCAAGGAGCACCCCCCACCCCACCCCTGGGGACTGGCCGGGAGGCAGGAGCCCCAACGGCTCAGCAGGCGCCTGAGGAGCACATGGAAAACTCTCCACAAGCCCAGTGCCCGTCAGGGGCCCTGGGCTGCCAGGCCCGGTGCGTCCTCTGGCTGGGAGAGTGCGGCCACCGCGCTCCAGTGTCGTCGCTGGCTTGGGGTCACCTGAGCAGTTTCCTACTCGTTGGTACTGTCCTCCTGTTTTAAGATGTTGTTTCCACCAACTTCTTCCAGAAAGACAACTTTCCTCCAACAAATAAATCACTTGCTTTCAACCAGCCCAAAGCTTGTCTTAGCCCGAGGATGGTCCCTGGCACCGCTGGTGGGTTCTTGCGGGCACCAGCCTGCCCCCCGCCCCAGCCCCGGCGTGGTCATGTGCATGCAAACGCCCCACCCGCCAGGGCACCAGCTCCCACCGCCCTACGGGGACCAGGCGCTCTGCCTCCCCCCACCCCTAGAGGGCCGCCACCTCTGGATCGACGGCTTATTTCAAGCACGGACTGAGCACCGTGCACCGTCCCAGACCCGCAAAACAAAGTCTGGCGTCAGACTTAGGCTGAGATGGAGAAATAACGAAGAGGGGCACAGGCTGCCCTGGGGCGGCAGAGATCTCCCGGGCACGGGTCATTCTGAGTCGGGGCCGGGGGAAGCCGGCGAGAAGTGAGTCCGCACTTGGGTGTGCAGGTGCATGCTGAGAGCGCTGTCCGAGGGACACACGCATCTGCACCCACGCTCCTGTCTCGTGTCGCATGCCAGAGCCCAAGCACGCACACTTACTTCCCGTCGGCTTCCAGAGAGCCATCTAAATCTCCAAGGCTTATCAACTCGCCACGTCACATAAAATCTGCACGCTGTTTCTCCTAGAAGATGACAGAGTTTGCTCCAGCTCCACCGCAGCTGCTCCTGAACCCTCACACCGGCCCCTGTGGGATGTGCCAGAAAGCCTCCCTCTCCCGGAAGGGTACTCCAGGCTCCGGGAGGATCCCCATGGGTCAAGGTCACCTGGGAAACGTGTGGAGAAGCTGGGATCTGAATTGAGGGAACTGGTCCAAGGTTAGTCAGTAACCAGACAGGGGCTAACAGCAGCTCCACTAATCGGAGGAGGTGCCCTGCAGACCCTCAGCATTCACCTCCCTCCCCCAACCCGGCACTCTGGGCAGAGCTCTCCGCCCGGCCGGCCTCGGGCCGCAGGCCGCACAGCCAGGCCCCCGGAGCACAGAAACGCCGCCCGCGCCAGGAGCCCACGTGCCCCGCACATCCGTTGCTCCCCTTGAGTCAAGCCAGGCCCAAGGAGGCTCAGGAGAGAGTCACACGTTCCTTCAGGGGCTGTCCCAGTGAGGACACTGGCCCGGGGACTGAGGGGAGGAGCCTGCACGGAAGGCACCCTGTGGACCAGGTTCGGGCCTCTGCCTGATTATTCCCACAGCCCCCGGGGCTGTGGCTTAGAGAGACAGAGCAAGTTGGTGCCGCCACACGTGGTGGGTGCAGGGACGCTGTTCAGACCACTGTCCACTCCCTGCGAGGCCGCTGGGAGCCCAGCACAAGTTCACACAGGGGCAACACACATGGAGGGCGAATGCGCCTCCGGCTTCTCCCTGCTCCCTACCCCCTTGCTCTGGGGGACCGGCCATCATCCCCCCCACAGCAGGCCTCCTCCCTACCCCGCAAGGCACAAGGCAGGCCAGGAAGCAGGAGGAAGGCCCCAACCTAGCCCAAGCCCTTGGCCTCCCTGGGAAGCTGCCCAGGTCAGCACTGGGGCTGCTGGTCCGAGATCCCCAAGGTTCCCGGGACCAGGCTCTCCTGGTAGCTCCCTGTGGCCGGGCACATGGCTCCCTGTGGCGATGAGGTGCTCCAGGCAGGGGGGGGCTGGGCCCATGGACAGCAGGGACAGATGCCCTGCCCAGCCCGCCCCCCTCCGGCCCCGGGGCCTCCGCCATAATCCTTCCTGGGCAGCTCCAAGCCTCTGGGGCCCCGTTCCCTCCACGGGCCCCGCTCCCCACACCTCCTCCCTTTCCGGAGCGCAGCATCCCTGGAAGGGCCCCAGCCGGCTCCCAGGAAGCTCGCATCTGCCTCCACACTGTAATTATCACTTAGCAAGCACAGAAGGATGACACCATTCTTTCCGTCGCCAGAATGTGGCAAACAGAAACTAACATGTTAAAGCTCACTTTTGCGGCGTATAATTTTGTTTAAATTAAGAGCATGAAAACACCTTGGAGGTGGCCGGCTCCGTGGCCCCCACGTGCCTGCCTCCTCCCAGAAAACTCTCTCGGGGCTCTGCATCTGCCAGGGCACATCCACAGCAGTTAGAAGCGGTGCCGTGAGCACCCTGTGTGCCCCTCGGGCTGGGTTTCAAGAGGGCCTTTGTGGTGGCAACAAAATGAACTAAAGTAGCCAGAAACAAGGTCAGAACAGCCCCCACCCTGACACACAGAGGTCACCGGTGGACGGCCACCGGTCTTGCTGCGGCACAGCTGGACCCATGAACGTGCGCGTGACGACCGATGATTT
Organism: Suricata suricatta; assembly: GCF_006229205.1. Taxonomy (NCBI): domain Eukaryota; kingdom Metazoa; phylum Chordata; class Mammalia; order Carnivora; family Herpestidae; genus Suricata; species Suricata suricatta. The sequence continues at coordinate 887,015 of NC_043704.1, forward strand.
CAGTGCGAGAAAAGGGGGGCGGGAGCCTCCCAGCTAGAGTTTCCGACTCCCAACAATAAAGCTGTCTTTCTGTAGTTCTTGTACTAACGAAAGCCACGGAGAGCTTCAGACGTGTTAACGATCCTAAGCTCAAGTGGTTGGTGGTTTGATGCAGACAAAAGCGAGCCTCCCTGTTTGGGAGCAAATCCTGAGTAAGGGGACCAGACCAGAACCGGTGACCAGACTAGGCCTTCCAGGAGCACAGTCAGCAGGGAAGGAGAGAATGATGTCCTACAAGGAGCCACGGGGGTAAGAGAGGGAGCGGGTTGTACGGCTGTGTCCCCGGCACGCGGCGCTAGCTCCCCACGGCAGACCACACGAAGCAAACTGCCCGCTCAAGGTCAAGCAGCGCCGGGAAGGAGGCCGTGCAGGTGCGCCAGGGGCCGTCCCTCCCACAGCCGTCCGCTCCTGCGCCCGCAGCGCGCTGAGCTAGGGGTGCCCTGTCCCTTCTCTCCCTGCTCAGTCAACGATTCTCTGCAGGGACTTCTGCCCTCTTCCACACAGTTACCCTTCGGATAGTCTGTGCGGAGAGACTGCAGGGGAAGGAAGCAAAGACGAGCCAACATGAAAAGAAAGCAGTAAGGACACCCCCATTCGGAAGGTCCTCCCCCGCGGCCCTCCCCCGAACTGCACAGTTCTAACAGCGTGCACTCGGAGGGGCCCGTTTCCTCCTGCAGGTAAGGAGCCGGGCCAGGACGCCTGTGGCCCGTGCCTCCCCCAGAGCCCGGTCTGGGATCAGAGCACAGCGAGAGAGGAATGAATGTCAAATAAATAATCTGTCATCTAACATGTCACCTCCGCCAGGAACGGGAAATGTGATTTCACTCGATGGAGGGAACTGCCAAAGCCCAGCTCCTCCAGAGACACCCTAACTAACGGGAGCACCCGCTGCCTGCACCGCTGGGCCGGCAGGCAGGTGGCCAGAGGGGAGGCAGATTCAGCCCCGCTGCAGCGCGGCCTGCCCGAGAGTGGCCGGACTTGGAAATATGCGCCAAACTCAACAATACGCAGGAAGGCGGGCCTGAAAGAAGCTGGACACATACGGCTTCTCCTTTATGTAAATTGCCTCAACGGAAGTTTGTGACAAAAGGAGAGACAATAAAAATAACCACAAAAATTATAAGACCTAGAGAAGCCCAGGCTGATGCTAACGCTTCGAAGGTTCGGGCCGGTCTGGTCTAGACAGGCGGTGAGGAGCGGGACCCACAGGGCCGCGTCCTGGCTCCAGTCCGCGACCGCACGGGCGCTCCTCGACCAGAGCGAGTGGTTCAAATGTGCCCCCCGGGCCTGCGACGTGCCCCCTCGGAGACTAGGCAAGCAGGCCCTCCCGAGGGGGCCGGGCCTAGCGGCGCACTCGTCCGTGCACTACGGTGAAAGGACGACGTGTGCCCTCCAACATCAGGACGTACGGGGTGCGTGCCCTCCTCCTTGCTCCCTTTCTCGGGCCACACACCTCAGGGAGGTGAAGTGCCGTGTGGACGGCCACTCAACGAGCCCTGTGGAGAGGCCACCGAGGAAGCGGGGGACCGAGGCCTCCTGCCTGGAGCCACACGGGAGCCGACTCGGAATCAGCGCCCGCAGCCCTGGCCAACATGTGTGGCCTCATGAGAGGCCCAGATCCGGAGCCACCCAGCTAAGCCACTCCTAAATGCCTGACCCACAGAAACTGTGAGGATAACACATCTTCGCTGTTTGAAGCCACCCGGCTGTGGGTTAATGTGTCATCACACAGCAACAGAAAACAATATAGAAAGAGAGCAGATGGGGACACATCTAGGGAGAAAGGACTGCAAAGAAAACCAGAAAAAATGCAAGCCTTGGTCAGGAAGACCGGGAGCTCCGGGTTCCATGGGGAGGCCGCCCGGAGAGGAGGCAGGCCCACCCGCCGGCAGGAGCCCCGTTCCCACTGGGCAGGGGGTCTGCTCCAGGGCCGCTGACCGACAGACGGACAGTGCGGTCCCCCGGGCAGGTCACTGCAGCCCTCAACGCACAGGCGGCACCCCTCCCCCACGTACAGGACGAGCCGTCACAACTCTTTACTGCAGTCACCAGCGGCGGGCAGTGGCGAGTGCAGACCCCACCCCCGCAAAGATACCATACTTGAAAGCCGATAGGATGCAAGACAGACACCAAACAACACCCGAAAGGTCACCTGGGAAACCACAAGCAAACAATAAGCATCAGTGGATATGTTCAAGGTAAAGGACGTGACAGTCCATACTTACAGAGAAACAAGCAGATACCTTGAAAGAAAAATACTATGGAATAAAAACCTAAAATCACCCAAAGGGTAAATGGGCACAATTTAAGAACAAACTCACAGAACGTTTCAGAATGCAGAGTGAAAGGAAAAAGAGAGTATGAAGATACTAAGAAGAGTCATTAAGCTCCAGAAGGAATAACCACAGAGGACCGATGGACAATAGTCTCATTAAATTTAGGAAATCCAACAGCAACATAGAATGCTAAGAGACGGCAGACTTCTGAGTGAAAATTCTTTCATTGGAACTTTCTGAAGCATCTAGATTAATATCCATAGAAACTTCGGATATCTCTGAATTAGGTACTATTTTATATTGTGTTTTCTAATTTTCTTACATTTCTAGGTTTCTTTTAAATCTCCTTTCTTGCCCTCTTTTAGATTTTTCCCTCTGTTAGTTCATACATTTTGTTTTTTTACTTTTTACACCAGAAATAATCACGAGTCCCTAACTCGTCAAAGTCTGACACCTTCAAACTCCACCCAAGCGACCGTGGACCTTAATACCCTCTAACTCTACCCCCGCCTCACTGACATGTATTTTAGTTCAAGTGTTTGTTGTCACCCCCGGAAGACACCTGCTCCATAGCTTTGAACACCGCCCGTGCATCTGGATGATCTCACACACATACAACTGTCTCTGCTTTTAGTTTCTTCTGGAATCTCAGACCTTCCATAGGCGACAACTATCTTTCCTCCTAAAATAGATCCTTTACAAAGCTTTTAATAAAGGCCTATAGGCATCAAGTTATCTCAGTTTCTGTTTATATGAAAATGTGTTTATTTTACCCTTGTTTCCAAAAGACCGCTTCGTTCCGCACAGAATGCCGGGGGGCTCTTCTCCGGGTGCACAGAAGACCCAGCTGTCTGACTGTCTCCGTCGGTACAGTTAAGAGTTGTCTGATGGCCTTAAGGTCTCTTCCTTGAATGCATCTTTTTCTCCGTTAAGAGGCCTTGTCTTTAGCATTCTAGAGGTTCCCCGTGTTCTGCTTCGACACAGACAGACTTCTCTCCTACTTACCTGCTTGGTATTTATAAGGACTTTGAAAACTGTACCGGGGTGGTTTTCATCAATTCTGGGAAACTATTGGCTCTTTAGATATTACCTCTCCCTCTCCTTTCCTTCTGGAACCCCAGTGAGTTCTGTTATGTCTTATCAATCTCTCTGCCAGTCTCCTGTCCTCTCTCTCATTGTTTATATCTCTTTGTGGCTCTGTGCTGCATTCTGGCTAACTGCTGGAGACCACGGCGAGAGCCATCGGAGGAGGGGGCTACGGGAGGGAGGTGACAGGAAGAGAGCACTCCGAACGCCCGCTATGATGTGATTGGGGTTTTGAAGCAGCGTAACCGCGGCAGGAGGAAGACCCGCAAGATAAATACCACGAGGCGCCGCCGGAAGCCGCTCCGGGAGGACCGTGACATGGAACAGAAACGGGGATCTACGCGGAGAAGTGAGGAGTCCTGCAACAAGCAGACGGACTGAATTCACAGTTTGAAACTCTGCCTCACACGCCGGGCTCAAGTGGCTTTAGTGGAAAATTCTAACAAACAATTAAGAAAGAATACCGATTCCACACAAACACATCCTGAAAATAGAGAGGGAGGGAACACTTCCTCACTCATGTTATGAGGCCAGAAGCACCTTAACAGCAAACCCACATAAAGCCATTTCAAGGAAGGAAAACTACAGACCAAAATCCCTCATGAATATACATGCAAAACTCCTGAACACAATCCTCTTCCTAATACAGCGTAACTAAGTGGGATTTAACCCAGCAACGTTAGTTCAACATTCAAAATTCAACCAATGTAATTCACCGTTTTTATAGATTAAAAATGAAAACCATTATTTCAAATAGATGTCGAAAAGCATCTGACAAAATTCAACAAGAATTCATGAAAAAATTCTCAGCAAATTCCTCAACCTGATAGAAGGCATTTGTGAAAAATCGACAACTCTCATCACACTGTAGGGTGAGAAACCGAACAGTTGTCTCCCTGGATCAGAAACAAGGCAGGGGTGTCCATCCTTACCACCTCTAACCAACCCCAGACGGGAAATCCTGAGTACGTACAACAATGGAAGTAAAAGAAAAGAAGAGCATTTAGACTGGGGTTCTGTGTTCCTGGACGGAGAAACTTCATTTGCTTTAACAAGGCAATCATTGCCAAACTTCTGTCTTTTTTTTTTTTTTTACATAAATGGGCAAGCTGATCCTAAAATTCATATGGAGTTACAAAAATAACAACAACAACCACAACAACAAAAAACCAGCCAAATAATCATGAAAAAAGAACAAAGCTGAAGGACTCACACTTGCCAATTTCAAAACTTACTACAAATCTATAGGTTTCAAGACTGTGAAATGCTGGCAAAAGGACATACATACAGATGATGGATTAGGATTGAGAGTTCAGAAATAAATCCACACATTTACGGTCAAACGAGTCTTGACTGGGATGCAAAGACCATTCCATGGGGAAAGAGCGTGTGGGTTTTTTCTTTTCTCCAACAAATGGCGCTGAAACTGGTGGATATCAACATATTAGTGAATGAATTCTGACCCTGGATTCACATCATATACAAAAATTAACTCAAAATGGATCAGAGACCTAAATGTAAGAGTTGAAACTATAAACCTTGTAGAAGAAAACATAGGGGAGAGCTTCCTAACACCGGATTTGGCAACAGTTCTTAAGGATAAATAACCAAAGACAAAAACAGATAAATTGGAGTTTATAAAAAGTGAAAACTTTTGTGTGTCAAAGCACACTTACCAAGAAAGTGAAAAGACAATGCAAAGGATGGGATAAATTTTATATCAATTATATATCTAAGTGTCTAGTATCCAACATACATAAATCCTCACAACTTAGGACACCTGGGTGGCTTAGGCCGCTAAGCATCAGACTTCGGCTCAGGTCATGATCCCGTGGTTCGTGGGTTCGAGCCCCGCATCAGGCTCTGTGCTAACAGCTCAGAGCCTGGAACCTGTTTCAGATTCTGTGTCTATCTCTCTCTACCCCGCTCATGCTCCCCTCTCATGCTCTGTCTCTGATTCTCTCAAAAATAAATAAATAATCATTTAAAAAAAAGAATAAATTCCTCACAACTCAACAGTAATAATCCCAGTTAAAAAGCAAAGAATAGATATTTTTCCATACAAGTGGCCAATAAGCACATGAAGGGGTACTTAATATCATGAGTCATTAGAGAAATGCTAATCAATACCACACTGAAATACCACTTCCTACCCACTAGAATGGCTCTACCCAAAAAAACCAGAAAGCAGCCAACGATAGAAATTTGAACCCCTGAACATGGCTGGTGGGAAGGTAAAATGGTATCACCACTTTGGAAAACAGTTTGGCATTTCCTCAAAAAATTAAACACAGACTTACCATATGACTCACAGTTCTACCCCTAGGTATAAATCCAACACAAATTAAAACACATATTTGGAGAGCCCGGTGGCTCACTTGGTTGAGCATCCAACTCTTGATTTCAGCTAAGGTCATCATTTCGCAGTTCATGAGATTGGGCCCCACATTGGACTCTGCAGTGACTGCACGGAGCCTTCCCGGGATTCTCTCTCACTCCCTCTCTGCCCTTCCTCTACTCACGCTCTCTCTCTCTCTCTCAAAATAAACTTTAAAAAACATATTCATACAAAAATTTATATGTGAATATTCATAGTAGCCAAAAAGTGGAATCAACCTAAGTATTCATCAATTGATGAATGGATAAATAAAATGTGGCAGATCCACTCACTGGAATAATATTTAGCCACAAAAAGGGAGTCACGCACTGATACATGCTGCAAGGTAAATGGACCGTTAGGTATGACGCTAAGCGGAAGAAGCCAGACACAAAAAAAGCATTATATTCTATGATTCCATTTATATGGAATGTCCAGAATAGGCAAATTCATAGGGACAGAGGTATATTTGAGTCATTACCTGGGGGTGGGCAAAGGGAGGAATGAGTGCCAGCTAAGGGGCATGGGGTTTCCTTCAAGCGTGGTGAGAGTGTTCTGGAATTAGAGGTGACAGCTGCCCAAGCTGGTGAATATATTAAAAGCCACGCCATTTTACACTTTAAAATGGTGTATGTTATATGAATTTTATCTCAAGAAAAATAAAATAAATGTTAACTATCCCCAAGTGGACCTATATAGATCCAACACAGCCCATGGTTTTGTAGGGACCTTGTTGTAGAAACTGACAAGCTGATTCTAAAATTTATACAGAAAGACAAAGGACTCAGAACAGGACAACAATTTTTAAAAAAGAAGACCCACCCTGAAGAACACATCCTACCTGATTTCTCCGCTCAGGGTGGTTTGAGCCAAAATACTGCGGTACCAGCAGAGGGTAGCGTACAAAACAATGCAACCGAGTCGAGTCCACAAACAGATCCGCCATGTGTGGCCAAGATAATCAATGGAGAAAATAAATCTTTTAACAAACAAGGTTTAAAGAGATGTACAGACTTAGGGGAAAAAAGAAACTGAACCTGTATCCTACACCTTATTAAAAAAAAAAACAGCTCAAAATGGACCTGAGGGGTAAAAAAAAAAAAAATGGTTCAGAGACCAAAATGTAAAACATAAAAACTATACAATTTTTAGGGAATTTTTACAACTTTGGGGAAGGTGCAGAATTCTTAGCTAGGACACATAGCACAACCCATAAAGAAGAAAATGGACAGATTTTACTTTATCAATATTAAATACCTCCGCCCTTTTGAAATACACGCTTAAGAAAATAAACGTGTAAGCCACACTCTGGAGGAAACATCTGGGAAACAAATATCCAGAGTGTATAACAAACCCTCACACCTCAACAGTAACAAGAATTTTAACAGGCAAAATATTTGAAGGCACTTCACAAGAGAAGGCATGCAGATGGCAAATAAACCTAAAATACTCAACATCATGACTCATCAGGAGCATGCAAATAAAGACTACACGATGCCACCGCACACCCACGAGGAAGGGGACAGTGTGAAACTGACACTGGGCGCCGACCCGCGAGGGCACAGGTGCTCCTCCACAGCCCTGGGGGGAGGCGGGGCGGCGCAGGAACTTGGGAAAACAACCTGGCAGTTTTTTACTAATCGAATGTACTCTTATCATGCTTTAGAACAGCCAACTTGTGGGTATTTGCCTATGAAAAGTGAGGATGTACACCCACATAATGGCCTGTAGGAGAAACTGAAAGCGAGTTTATTCATAATCTCTGAAACTGTAAATCTCCAAAATTATGTCGATTGGTGAATGACCAAACACACTGTGGTACATTCCCTAAATGTGACTCAACAACAACATGGACGCATCTCAAGTGACAAAGCCCAGACTCCAGATGCCACAGACTGTGATTCACAGGACGTTCTGAGGAAGGAAACCTGTGGTCACAACAAACAGATCCGGGCTTGGGGTCTGAGGTGAAGGAGAAGGGGCTGCAGGAATTCAGGGATGCTGAAATATTCGCCATTTTGCTTCTGTTCACCGTTACTATCTGCACGTTTGTCAAAACTCATAAAACTATCTCTAGGGGCGCCTGGGTGGCTCAGTCGGTTAAGCCTCCGGCTTCGGCTCAGGTCAGATCTCACGTTCGTGGGTTCGAGCCCTGCGTCAGGCTCTGTGCTGACAGCTAGCTCAGAGCCTGGAGCCTGCTTCCGGTTCTGTCTCCTTCTCTCTCTGCCCCTCCCCTTCTCATGCTCTGTCTCTCTCTGTCTCAAAAATAAATAAAACATTAAAAAAAAATTTAAAAAAACAACTATCTCTAAAAAGGTGAGTCTCTAAAACTGTATCTAGAAAGAGTGAATTTCATACGATATAAATTATCCCTTAAATAGATCTGATGTGGGGAAAAGAAAGAATCCCAAGCAGGATAAACATAAAGAAATTACATCTATATACGCAACGGTGAAACTATAAAACACCGAAGACAGACATCTTAAAAGTTACCAGACGTTTTTCTTTTTAATTTTTTTTTTTTTGAAAGAGAGCACAAGCAGGGGAGGGGCAGAGAGAGGGGAAATGAGGACCCGATGCAGGCTCTGAGCTGACAGCACAGAGCCCGACATGGGGCTCGAACTCATGAACTGCGAGATCATGACCTGAGCCCACGTTGGACACTCAAACTACCAAGCCACCCAGGCGCCCTCAAAGTTGTCAGAGTTCTAAAAGTTCCTTAAAATGGTCACTATTTAGATCGAAAGACGGTCTCTCCGCAGCAATGGAAACCAGAAACAGTGCACGGAGCTTTGTTGTAGCCAGGAAAGACCTTTCCAGGGACACCTTTAAGAAATACCTTTCATAAACACTCCTAAGGGTAAAGTAAAAGAGCAGTAGAAAGTTATTTTTCACTAGCCTGGAGCGGGAAGTATTCCTGGCCGCTCTGGTGCGGAGTTTCCAGCCAAACTCTAAAGTAGGAGACGTTTGGCAATTTCCATCTAAGGTTTTGTTTTTGTTTTTGTTTTTTGTGTGCTTTTAAATTTTTTTAAATGTTTCTTTATCTTGAGAGAAAGAGAGACAGAGCGTGAGCAGGGCAGGGGCAGAGAGAGAGGGAGACACAGAATCCGAAGCAGCTCCAGGCTCCGAGCGGTCAGCACAGAGCCCGACGCGGGGCTCGAACCACGACCCACGAGATCATGACCTGAGCCGAAGCTGGACACCTAACCAACTGAGCCATCCAGGCAACCCTGATTTTCATTTTTGAAAGCTGTCTTGGGTAAAAACAACTTTAGAATGACTGAACACAGTGTGAATATTCAAAATAAAACCTAGCATAAAAGGAAAATAAAGAAGTCTTCAGTTAAAATTTGTTTTCTACTAACATTCTCACCATGATGCATTTAGAGGCAGCAGTATCTCAGGTACAAGACGAGATGAAGAGCGAACTGTAGGATGTGAGTAAAGCTAAAAGGGCAATGACGTACAAAATAATAAGTAAGGATGCACAGCATTAAAAACACATTTGAGGCCAGCGAGGACAATCAGAGATAAAGTACTGTAAGATCCTTATATTGTTTGGACTGCAGTTAAGATACTGATCAACTTTAGACATTGATAATCAAGTATGCATGTAAGACAAATATGAAAATAAGAGAAACTAAAATTATGTAGTGAAGAAGAACATTTAATGAAGAAAAAAATCAAAAAAACGTGAAGAGAAGGGGCACCCGGGGGGCTCAGGTGGTTAAGCTTCCAGCAAAGGCTCAGGTCATGATCTCTCGGTTCACAAGTTTGAGCCCCATGTCAGGCTCTGTGCTGACAGCGTGGAGCCTGGAGCCTGCTTTGGAGTCTGTGTCTCCCTCTCTCTCAGCCCTCCCCCACTTGCACTCTCTCTCTTTCTCTCTCTCTCCAAAAAAAAAAAAAAAACCATTAAAAAATGTGAAGAGAAAAAAATAATAAATGTAAGAAAGTTGAGCTAAATAGAAAGCCCAAAATAAGACTGTAGGAAGAAGAAGTTCAAATCTTTAAGTAATTAAAATAAATGAAAGTAAATGAAATGTTCCAGTCTTTAAAACACAAAGATTGTCAGAGAAGAAAAACAAAATTCCATTAAACACCATTAGATACCATGAAAGATACATCTAAAACATAAGATACAGAGACAGACACTGAAAGAAATATACACTGGGCAAATACATCAGACGTAAAATTTACTTTAAGGCCAAAAAAAAAAGAGGCATTATCAGAGCTTTTTATACATGACCTTGCATAAAGATAAGAGTTCAGTGTATCAGAAGATACTACTCTAGACTTGCACGCACCCGAAAACAAAGTCTCAACATTTTATACGAAACCGAAATATCACATTGGCAGATTTAAACACAACATCACAGTGATTAATACGTCAGTTAAAAGTATCTATGACCATAGAGAGGATTCGAACTAGGTCAGCACGCTCATCTACTGGACATGCAGAAGGCTTAGACTCCAAACCAGCAGAAGGTGCTCTACTTTGAAACACAGAACATTCTCGATGCCGGACCACACACGAGCGTCCCCCACACACGTCAGGAGGCCACCTTGCTGACAATGCAATAAACCAAGATATTAAAATATTTTAAAACACTGGACATAGAGATAGAAAGGTATATTTTTAGCATTATGTATACTGTTTTAAACTCCCATGTGTTTGGGATGGAAAAACACTTCTCAACTTTTAAGTAAAAAAAAAAAAAGAAATCATGGTGGAAACAGATAACTTTAGGAGGATAATAAAAGCACTAGGTTTCTAAATCTGTGCACTGGAACGAGCTGTACTAATAAGGAAATTCTTACTTGTACCTGCTTATTTACAGGAGAAGAAAGCTGAAGATCAGTAAGCAAACATGCAATGTAAATGAGAAAAACCCCCAGCAAAATGAAGACCAAAAAAGGAAGGAAATAAAAACAGAAATTAGTGAAATAGAAAACTAAATATCCTGAGGAAAAAAATCAACATAGTGAAATTTTATTTTAAAAATTAAATTAACAAAAAACTAGACCACACAGGCGGTGGGATAAAGCATGTGTGTTTTCTTGTCCATCCGAGTACAGGACTGCTCCTCACACGACGAAAGAACCTAGATGCAATAAAAGACAAAAGTGACTTTATAAAAAATAAAAATCTTTGGCATGGCCAAAATACCATGAGAAAATATTTGCGACAAATAGTAAGTGGAGGAAAATATTTGCAACACGTATCACAGAAATATGAGCAAAATCTCCCTAATGTACAAACAACGTTTTTAAATTGAGAGGCAAAAAAGAAAACCAAATCGTAAAGAAAAACAAGCAGAAGACATTAAAATGGTAGAAAAATGTCTTTAGACCCACGAAAAGATGTCGCACCTCACTCAGAGAGGAGAAATGCGAGTGGCCGCACTGCGACACGCCGTGCTCCCCCGTCGCTCGGCGAAAACCCGCGTGCTTCCCAGCGTGCGCACCGGTGACGCACGCGGCTGCTGGATGGCCGATTCACACCCGCAACTCACAAAACACCACACGTTAATAAAGAAAGGAAGTAAAGAATCCACTCTGTCGGGGAGGCTGTGGCGCAAAGGGCCCGGGAATCCGCCAGTGGGCGCCGAGGAAGGCGGCACGGAGCCCCGGGGAGCGGGGTGCGGGGCCCGCTTCCCCAGGCTCACCCACAAGGCCCAGTACCAAACACGAGCGCACCGGACTATTCGTCACAGCGCGGTCTGCGATGCAAAATCGTGTAAGCCATGAAATAGCCCAGCATCGCAGCGGACGGACTGAGTCCACAAACCACGGAGCACCTACACGGCGGAGCCGCGCTGAGCAGCGCAAACAAGAATGAGCAAGCTCTCCGCCACTCAGCGCCCAAGGATGTCCAGGGAATACTGTTAAATGAAGAACAGACTGTGCAAAACTCTATACAGATGGCTGTGCAACACTGCGAATGTGACTAATGCCACTGAATTACACACTTACAAACGGGGAAGGCAGCAAATGTTACATGCTTTTAACATTTAAAAGTAAGCATATAGAACATACATACACATGTGTGCGTATACACACACACGTGTATGCACACATACGCACATATGGACACAAGTGTACGTAGTTTTGCCGTGGTCCCCACATCCCCCTTCCCGGGGCTCCGTGCCGCCTTCCTCTCCACCCACCGATGATTCCCGTGCCCTCTTCATCACGGCATTCCTGACTGAGTGGATTCTTTTCTTTCTTTCTTTTCTAACATACGGGATTTTATTAGTTTTGGGTGTGAATACGGAGACTTGGCTTCCCTGCAAGGGCGCGCCGGCGAGCGTGTAATGAACGGCTCTGCGGGCAGAGGGAAAGGCCTGGTGTGTCTGTTTGCCCAGCCCTGGTGTGAACCCCCCACCGTGGGGGGTATCGAGCCACCAACACGACGTCACTGCACATGCAGTGCGGAAGAGTGTGTGGAGCCGGCCCGCAGGAGGAGAGGGACACTTCAGAACGGCACCGTCACTGCGAGGGGGGTGAAGGGAAGAGCAAGTGTTGTAAATATTATAGAAACAACAAATAGCGGACTTATGACGTGTGCACATACCTATAACGTGTGTGCACACTTACACACGTGCATGTGTGTACCTATGTTCATATGCGTGTATACGTGTGCGCACATCTTTCCCACCTCTGGCTACGGACCGGGCTAGAAGCAGAGATGCGCCTGCAGGGACAAGCATGTCTCGCCCCCAGATCCTGCCGCTCACTACCGTTTCCACATTACAAGGACCCAGAGCCCTTCCAAGAAATGCTGATGCCAGGGCTGGGCGGTTCAGCCACAAGATGACCACGTAAGCAATGCTAAAAACTAAAAAAATAATAATAATAATGTAAAAAACAGAGGAGAGGAAAGACAAGGGAAGGAGGGAGGAAGGGTGTTACGAACAGAATGTCTGCGCCCTCCCAGATTCCCGCCCCTCAAGGCGGGGAGCCCCGGCTGGGGCTCTGGCTCACGCAGCCCAGGGAGCCGCCCCGGCCCTCCCGAGAAGACGCAGCGAGACGGAGCCCTCGGTGACCCGGAGTCGGCCTTCAGCGGAGGCGCAGCTTTCCCGTCCCGGACACGTCGCCCTAAGCTCACGGGACTGCCCTCCCCCCTCCCCCTGGAGAAAGGGAACCGAGTTCAGTGACGCAGCAGTGTGACCTTGGCTGCGCTAACACAGGTCCTCTCCAAAGCCGCTCGTGAAAACGGGACGGTCCGACTTCCTGAAAGGTGATTCGGCCATGAGTACTTGAGATGTGCACTTCTTACAACTGCATAGTAATGAAGTGAAGGGGGTGAGAGAAGTTTCGGGAACAGGAGCTCTAGACTTGACCCTGGGCTGTGGAGCGGACTTGAGATTCCCAGCTCATAAAATGGGATAATCGAAGACCTTGGAGCACTAGGGGGACTGAATGAGGACCTTCCAACTTCGGCCCGGAACAAAGCCATGACTATGGAACCCATCCTTTTGTGCAGACCCGTACTCCTGGAAAGACGCCAACGCACCTCGCACTCTGGCAGAAACCTGCCCAGCCCTCGCCTCCCACCCCCGCCGCCCCCCTGCTCCTGCCCCGAGGGCAGGAACAGTGAGGAGACGCAGTCTCACAGATGGAGAAGCAGCGGCGCAGACAGGGCAGTGACCCGGCCAAGGTCACAGGCGATCTGGCAGAGGAGCTGGAAACAGAGTGCAGTCTCTGGGTCCGCAGGCTGACTGCCCAGCCCAGGCGGGCTCCTACCAGAAAGTTCTCCCGTGACTTCCGCCCCCGCTCTGCCCAGCTGACACGGGGGGCGGGGAGCACAGCTCACTGCTGTCCCGCCAGCGGCCGTTCTCCAGCTGCCACCAGCCCCGCGAGCTCTGGCCTGGGGCCCGGGCTCTGCGAAGACGGGGCGCGGGATGCTGGGGAGGCCGGGCTCCTTCCGGCTGCCGTGAGGCGCGCTGGGAGCAGGTGTGTAAAATCGAGCACGTCCCCCGTTACCGGAGAACACGGCCGCGGGTTACAGTCCCGTGCTCTGTAAGAGCGTGCTGGTCTGCACGGAGGCCCCCTTCCAGCTGTGACGGGGGCGCATCACCGCGAACCCCCCACTTCCAAAGACAAGGAGGCCCCGGGCTACACAGGCAGCAAGCGTGCACTAGCTCGGGCGCGTAACCCGCAAGCGCCACTGGCGTTTGGGAAGGAGAACACAGGGGCTTGAAATAAGCAGAATGAATGTGTTTAACCGGAGAAGGAGAAGCATCCGTGACCCCGGGGGCCACGCACGACAGTCCCCGCGGGAGAAAACATCAGGCCACCCTCGAGCTGAAGGCGCCACACGGCTCGCCACACCTGGGCGCACCTAACCCCTGAGACACCCTGGCTAAAGACCAACAGTAAGGGTCCCGTGTCTGTACCGAGCGGAAAGAGCATTTATTAAGGAGGCGTCCAGAAAGGCTGGCTCCCGCTTGTCTAAATGTACACCTGGAGTTGACTTGTCCTCCAGCCCCACACGCCGCCCCTGGCCACCATGGCCCGGCGAGAACAGCGCCCAGATCCATCTGTCTCCGCGAGCGGGCCGCCAGCCAGCCTGGCAGCGAGGCCGAGACGCAGGAAGGAATGAGTCATCCCACGAGCACAGCCGGCCCCTGCCCGCGGCCGCTGAGCACCGAGCCTCCGGGGGCCAGTGCTCTCCTCCGTCCACGGGGGAGGAAAGGCAAAGAATAAAAACCATGCAGCAAATCAGAAAGGAAGCCAAACGGAGGAATAAGCTAGAAGCGGGTGCCCTGAGGTCTCTGCGGGCCCAGCGGGGCAGCCCCCGAAGCTCGTGGCACGGGTTCTCGGGGGAGCCTGCAGCCCCTGCCCACCTTAAATAAGCAGCAGAAAGGGGAGGCTGGCAGGGGCCCCCCCGCGGCCGGCTCGTCTCTCCCTGGGGTGCCTTCCCTGAAAGCCACCACCTCCATGGAGTCCCTCTCCTCTGCTCCTGAGGCCCAGGCTCCATAGCAAGATGTGCCCCTCCCTGGCCCACCCCGCCCACACTGGGACCCTGGGGAGGGAGGTGGGCCTTTGGCAGAGGCCTCTCTGTAAGTGCCAGAAGCACCCCCACATCTAGCTCCGCCCCAGACCTAACAGCACACGGCTACGCATGCACCTTGGAAACAAGCGCTCCCTTGTGCGAGGGCCCCCCCACAGCTGTGACACGGGTGACCCCAGGATCTCAGTCCTCATCCGGGCCGGCGGCTGACAGCAGGCTGCTCCCCCGAATGCCTCTCTCTCCTGCACGACCACAACTGTGACTGAGCACAGGGCTGCCCAGGAGGGGACCGCCTGGCCTGGCCTCCCCCGCGGCAGGTACCCCCACGCACACCCCACAGCCTGCGCGCACCCCGGGTCTGAGGGCCCAGCTACCGACGCGAGTCAGCCTGACCCGGCCTTCCAGCCTGCAGGTGTGGCCGCTGCCCTTCCTGTGCCCTTTTCCTGTCCCGGAAACACAATCCGTTTCAGCCAGAGGTCCTCACGACAGAAGGAGGTACCCCACAAACGGAATGGCAGGCCACCTGGAGCCCCAAGCTGGGACAGCCTCAGGACAGTGGGCTCCCGGGGGTCCAGCCCACCCCCCAGCCTGGCTACACCGAGAGACAAGGCTGACCTCCGCAGCTTCTTGTGCCTCCACAGCCCCAGGGGCACAATTGTCACCCAGGCCTGAGCCCCACGCCCTCCCCTCAGCTCAGAGCAAGGGTCCCAGAAGCCCCTGGGGCATTTATCCCTTGGGTCCTACACAGAAATTATTCTGCCCCCACGCTGCAGGCCCCCTTCCCACCGCACACCTGCTTCCGTCTCCCCAACGGCTCGGTGGCCCTCTCCCGCCCTCTCTGTGAGAGAGCCCACCCTGTGAGTTGCCGGCCCCACGACCACCAGCTCTGGTCACTGCTCCTACACAGCGACCACGGCCCCACGGGCTCCCATCTCCTGTGTCCAGCCTCAAAGACCCAGAGAGGCCGCACTCTCTGAATGTGAAGTGTTAGAAGTAGAAAGTTAACAACAGAACGTACGGTGGGAAAAATTGCCTACAAAATGTGAGAATGAGGCCCGGAAATGACAGGCATCTGAATGAATACAGGTCATGGCCAAACCAGGGGGCGCAGTTCAAAGTATCTTGAAAGAAGTCTGGAAGCCAAGATGCATTCAGTAGAAAACAGACACACAAAAGAAGCATTTGAGAAACTAGGAAGATAACAGCAAAAACCCAAAGAAAAAGAAAACAAGCATTAAAATGAGAAATTAAGTTGTAAACAGAATTATAAACGATCCATGTACTGAGAGGCTCTTACAACTGGAAGAGTATTAAAAAGTATCAGAAGATCTACTAGGATTTATCCCAACAACCAACACTTGGAATTTCATCAATGGAATTCTCAATATTAAGAGATAGAAGGAGAAAAATCACAAGACTATCTTAACAGCAGCAGTGAACATGGGGTAAAATGCAACTCTCACTTCTGAGTGTGAAGAGCAACTCGCAGAAGAGCACAGAAGTGAGCATCCGGAACCCCAGGGAGAGCGGGAGGGACCTCTCGGCCGGGGCGGGCGCGCCTACCCGGGAAAGCTTGCGGGCCGAGTCTGCCAAGCCGGCTGAGAAACGCATTGCAGCTAAAGCGCTTTAACGCATGGCCATGGCCAAGTACGGAGGAATCGGTGGCTTCCCGGTACGGTACACTGTTAAATGTCAGAGAGGTGAGATGAGACGAATCCCAATCACAGGAACCGGATAACATAAATAAGTGGGAAAAGAGGAGAACCTACAGCCAGAAAGCTACAGACAGTAACTGAAGGCCTGGAACAGAACACATGGGAAAACAGAGTACCTTCCTAGATTAGAGAGTGAATACTGGTAAGTAGCAATTGTTTTCAATTCAAATGATAACTATGACCTATTTGAAAAGAAATCCTAATATGATTTTTTAAGTATTTATTTATCTATTTTGAGAGAGAGAGAGAGAGAGCATGAGAGCAAGTGGGAGAGGGGCAGAGGGTGAGAGAGAGAGGATCCTAGGCAGGCTCCAAGCTGTCAGCGCAGAGCAGGACACGGGGCTAGAACTCACAGGCTATGAGATCATGACCTGACTTGAAATCAAGAGTTGGACACTTAATCGACTGAGCCACCCAGGCGCCTCCTAATATGATTAATTTCTTAACTTGAAAGTCATTCTAAAGTTCATCTAGAAAGTGAGTAGCCAAGAATAGCTAAAATATTTTAATAATGGGGTTATTGGATAAATATTCCATAAAACTAGAATAATTAAAATAGTTGTACCAGCATAAGAACTAACAGATCAATTAGACAATGCAAAAAGACGCTAATACATACAATATCTTCATGTGAGATAAACTTATAGGACAAAAGTGGCAGCACAAGTCTTTGGGAAAATGAAGTATTTCTCAACAAATAGTGTTTTCAAACTTGTAAGAGAAAATAATTCATACTTTCACCAAATAACATATGTCAAATTAAATCCCAAGTGGATTACACAAGTCAATGCAAAAAGTAAAAACAGAAAAGAAAATGTAAGGACACACTGAAGGCCAGGAAGGGATTTTCTAAACATCAAACTGCCCCAAACACCAGTGCCCAAGTACAAGGGAACGGCCCCCCGGGGACAGCGGCAGGGGGACGATGCCCCACCAGGGACAGCGGCAGGGGGACGATGCCCCACCAGGGACAGCGGCAGGGGACGGCCCCACCGGGGACAGCGGCAGGCCGCCTTCACTCAGGCAGGAGCGCATGGCCGAAGTGGACCCCAATCGCACCGGTCGCTTCGTGTTCTCAGGGACACGTGTGCTGGTGGGCCTGGCCGTCAGGACGCACGTGCCAATGACACATGATGCCTCCTCGGAAGTGCGCATCCTCCCCTGACCTGTGACTCCTGCGTGGACGAATAATGCGATCTCGCCTCAGGAAGAGGGAGCTGATTCGTGCACAAGGGTGCTCACCGCACCGCTACTGCCAGCGGGACAGACGTGAAGAAAAGGCCACTACGTTAAACAAAGGGGATGACACAATAAAATAATACCCACAGCTGACCCTCTCCTTGAACAACAAGGTTTGAACTACACGGGTCCACCTGTACATGCATCGTTTCGATAAATACCACACGGCACTGTAAATGTATTTTCTCTTACGATTTTCTTAATAACATTTTCTTCTCTCTAGCTTACTTGTTGTAAGAATACAGCACGTAACATGTATTACATACAGATACGTGTTAATTGACTGTCTTACGAGGAAGGTTTCTGGTCACCAGTAAGCAGTTAAGTTCAGCGGGGGAATCAAAAGTTAGGGTGGATTTTCAACTGCATCGGAGGTCAGCAACCTTAACCCCCGTATGTTCAAGGGTCAACTGTACATACACAGAGAGAAGACTATGTAAACTTTAAAAAAAAAAAATCATGTTCTTAAGGGGCTCCTGGATGGCTCAGTCCACTGAGCACCGGACTTCGGCCCAGCTCATGCTCTTCTGGTTCATGAGTTCGAGTCCCACGTGGGGCTCTGTGCTGACAGCTTGGAGCCTGGAGCTGCTTCGGATTCTGTTCCCCTCACTCTCTGCCCCTCCCTCACTTGTGCTCTGTTCTGTCTCTCTCAAAAATAAAAACAAACGCTAAAAAGATTTTATAAATGTTCTTAAACTTGGTTACACGGAACATCGTGCGGCATGGGAGTTCAGTTTAAAAGCAGGGCCCTGAATCCCTGAGGCGAAGTTCAGGATGAGAGAGACCAAATGCCGCAGCACGCCTGGTCCCCTGGACCCCGGGCGCCGACCATCAGCAGGGCCCTCCCTGAGCACCGGGACAGGGAGGTGACAGAGGGGCTCGCGCAGGAGGAGGTGACACAGGACACACATGGGGGGTCTGGGAGGCCGGGAGGGATGGCACCACCAGGAGGGGCCGCTCCCCAGGCCGAGGGCTGCAGAGCGCCTGCTCCCGAGGAGAATCTGTTACCGGATTCGGGAGGCGGAGGCCTCGAACGCCGGCCAAGCGGGGAGGAGTAAGCCCCGCCGGGAAGGACCAGATGGCCGAGCAGTGGCGCCGGGCCTGGCAGGGGCGGGGGGAGGGCGCGGAGGCAGCTTCCACAACGTGTTTATAAAACAGCATTTGCTATGTAACCTTTTTGTTTTTACTTTAAACAAAATTATAAATGTACATAGTTGTAAAAGCTACAGAATTCCACACAGCTTACAGGGAGCACAGTGCCCTTCCCCTCCCTGAGCCCGGGCCCCGCCGGCAATCTTTCTCTCTGGGTTCTTACCCTCTTTGGTATTTATCTCCACTGTTTGATTATTACTCCTCTGTGCTAACTTCCTACTGGGAAGCTCGCCATCCCCTCCCCAGCCCTCCAGCCCTCCGCCCTAAGCCTCCCGCACCCCTCAGACCTCTGGACGGGCCAGTGAGGGCCGCGCTCGCTGGCTTAGGACCTGTGTCCGTATAGCTGGTCTGCCCGCGGCCACGTGGCCAGGGAGGAGCCTGTCCTGGTCCCCTGCACAGCCGGAGCCACGGGCTTCCAGCTCCGCCCTCAGGGCGGCTGCCCCTCTCACCGGCATCCAATACCCACCCCCAGGTTCCCGGGGTCCCAGGGGCTGCAAGGTGGAGGCTGGGCGCACTGGGCTCCCTGACCCATGGAGTGCTGCCCCATCTGCACTGGTCCGTGTGGCCCAGTCCCCTCCGCCGCCCTCAGGCTCCCAGCTCACCCTCCAGGGGAGGAAGTCAGGGCAGGGGAGGAGGGCTGAGAACCGGCTGGGTTTGGCTTGCTTCCTAAATGGGCTTTCCACCAATTTCCTATCTCAGACCCATCTTTACTGCCGCCCCCCCATTGTCAGAGGTACATGGCAATGCCATTCCTGAGACTTGGGGGGCTGTCTGCCATGCAATCCATCCCCCTGCCGGGCCCCCCAGTACAAGTGTGATCACCCCCCAGCTTTCTGTTTTCAGATCTGCTCTGTCCCTCTGTTTGCCCATCTGCTGTCTAAGTTCCCCAGTTCTGTCATCTCCTCTCAATCTCTCGGTGGCCTCTTCCTTTTAAAAATATCTTACCTGTCACCTTAGTTGATTCTTAAGAAGCAACAGAGGTCACTGTGAATTCAATCTGCCATTTTGGCTGAAAATCAAGAAAGGAGGTTTTACATTTCTTACTGTAAGATGAGAGTCACCGAGTCATCTTGACGCTTCCAGAAGTGGCTGCCAGGGACAAGGAACAGAGACCCAGGAGACAGGCGGCCTAACTGAGCAGCCGGAGGGCAGGCCCACACCCTGCGCCACGGCAGGGGTGCGGCAGCAGGGGGCACAGCGGCGGCAGGAAAGGGGGAGCGAAGCGCAGGGTTTCTCCGGACCGGTGAGGCCCGGCCATCAGCCAGCACGGAAATCTGATGCGATGAGGACGCTGAGCAAGAAAGGCCAGACGCACAAGGACCGCCTCTGACACAAGAGACACACGAGGGCGTGGGGGCCACCCCCGCCACGGTCCCCGTGCGCAGTGACCCCCCGCGGCACGCCCCAGACAGGAAGGAGGCAGTGGTCCTGGTGGGGTGACAGCAAGGGCCACCAAGAAGGACACAGTAGGGAAGGAGGCCCCCGACAGAGGGGTCCCGGTCAGGGGCCCCTCTGCATGTCCTCCTGTCTGCACTGCAGGAGAGCCTTCAAGTTATTTTTCATATTTGCCAAATCGTCTCATTCTAGCGTGAGAATTGTTATCTTAAGGCAGTACAGAAGAAAACCTATATAAACCAAAATAAAAGACCTCAAAGTAAATAACAATTTCAACGGTTTATCATTGTTTCTTAATTTCCTGTGGTCGAACGCCCACTTCCGAGACGGGCAGGGAGTGGGCTCTGTCACTCAGTGACCATGGGAGCCCCGTCCCCTCTGCCAGCACAGGGGGATCCCAGGGGTCCCGGCCGCGGCAAAGCCCGGGCATCGCACGGAAGTGGCTTCCCTGTGGAAGATGGCCCTTCCTCGCACTCTATGGAGGTGTGGAAAGTTCTCGGAGATGTGCAAATGGAAAACCACGTCCTTCCAAACCCGCCACCTCCCTGGGAGACATCCGCTGCATCTGTTCCGGCTCGTCACACCGCCCGGGACCCCGCGGGAAGGCACGGCAGGACCCGGCCGGGGCTGCCACCGGCCAGCTCAGTGTGCCCAGCAGCCCCCTCCGTGCCACTTAAGCCAGCCTAGGCGGACTCCGCGGATCCCGGTCCTGACAGCCCTGCTGTCCTGCCCGGCTGTGCCTCCCAGCCTGGCTGCCTGGGCCCGAGGTGCTGTGCCCACGAGACGGGGTGGGTAACTCTGGGCCAGCCCACCTCACCTGAGCCTGCTGGTCTATTTCCAGAACTGCCGACAGGTTCCCCAAGGCCAGGAGGAGAAATTTGGACAAACCCAAATCTAGAGGAAAAGAGTCCCAGAAAATACAAGGCATTGTTTATATGCCTGAAATCCAGCGGCCCTTCCCTCGAGCATGTCTGTGAAAATTAGATCCAGATCTGCACAATTACAAAGATGGGCCTGAGCCAGCAGGGATTTGGACGTCCTCTGAAAAGCAAGTAGTAAAACAGCGTTAATTTCACAATCCAACACCGAGGGAAAGAAGGCTACCCTTCTCCCGGCTCCCACACTCAGCCCCCACGGCCCGCAGGGTGACACTGGCCTCAGGGTGACCCTCCAGGCCCCTGAGGGGAACCCTGTGGTCTCGGACCTCAGCTCCTGCCGCCTCACTCACTCTGCTCCAGCCACGTTGGCGTCCCGACACTGAGTCGCCTTGGCCCGGGGCCCTCTGCTCCGGCACCGACGGCCTGACTCCCGAGCCTCCTTCCAGACTCACCCAGATGCCCCTGGCCAGGCGGGCCTGTCCCGACACCCCCAGTCCTCCTCATGGCCCACACAGCAGACATCACCACCTGCCACACGGTCATGTGTTTACTTGCTATATTTGGTTTGTAAGCCCCGCATGGATATGAGCTAAAGGAAACTGGGATTTCAAAAGAGTGCCTGCCATAGTTTGCAAATATTTACTCAGTGAACAAAAGAACACACAAGGTCTTTGTTCGAGCAATTTGTTAATTAAGAACTTTCCTCTTCTAACATCGGTTAGGACTCTGGTTACCCTCCAGCCCTAGATGCCTCTGCACACGTGTTTCCCGACCCGTCACCACCGCCACCGACGGCGGTCACCGCCACCACTGTCACCACCACCACCTCCACCTCCACCTCCATCACCACCCCCACCACCTCTATCACCACCACCACCACCACCACCACCACCACCACCACCACCACCACCACCACCACCACCACCACCACCACCACCTCCACCACCATCACCACCACCACCACCCCCACTGCCACCACCGTCCCTCCTGAGGGGGCTGCCGATTAATCACGGCCCTGCTGCAGGCCACAGGCTCTGCAAGCTCACTGGGCTGTGCCATGCGGCTCTCTGAGCAGCTGAGTTCAGGACTGCAGGGTGGCTACTTGGGACTGCCACTAAGGCCACCAGAGAAGGCGGGCACTGAACTCAGAGCCCACGGCCTATCAGCAAGGCAGCTCCTCTTAGCCTACCCTCGTGTAGGGACTCAGGCTCATGGGGTCAGAGGCCTAGGTTTGGATCCTGGTCTCACCACTGACAACAGAGTGGCATCGCATTGCTAAGGCCCGGAAAGCGAGCGGAGGGCACTGCCCACGGGGCACTGTGAGGATAGAGTGAGGAGTTAGACGGGAGGGTCCAGATCAGCAAAGCTGGCACAAATATAGCACTTCATAAACACGAGCTGCTATCGTGACGACGTCAGGATCCACGCAAGACGGCAGAAAACCACCTCTCCTGCTGAAAACTCCTAGAAAACTACATTTATAAGCTTTAGAAGAAGCCATCTTAAGGATTTAAAAGGAATCATTTCAAGGTAAGTTTCGCAAAGTTGGAGTCAAGGCCACAAGGAGATGCCCACACAGCCTGGACACGCCGCCACGGCCACGGCGCACGCGCGGCCCTGCCCAGCGGGGGGCGCACCCGCGGCGTGTGGGCCCGGGCATGTGTCCTGCAGCACACACCCACGGCCAGGCCGCAGGCCCCCCGCTGGACAGTCTGGTCCAGTTAAGTTGGTGAGAAGGGTTTAACAGAAAAGGAGAAAGTGGCTTCTTTTAAAATCTTGGTTCTACAAAAGCCGGAAAGAAATCATGCAAATCACTGACACTGTTGGTGCACTCTGACCTGTCATAGGTCCCGTGTGTGACATGAAACCAGGCCACAAGGAAGGGCAGCAAGACGGCTTCATACGCAAGCAAGACTTTAAAAAAAATCAACTGATGTAGAGGGGCGCCTGGGGGGCTCAGTCGGTTAGGTATCCGGCTTCGGCTCAGGTCATGATCTCACAGTTTGTGGGTTCGAGCCCTGCGTTGGGCTCTGTGCTGACAGCTAGCTCAGAGCCTGGAGCCTGCTTTGGATTCTAGGTATGCCTCTCTCTCTGACCCTCCCCTGCTCACACTATCTCTCTCTGTCTCTCAAAAATAAAAAAAAATTAAAAATTAAAAACAACATAAAAATCAACTGATGTAGATGTAGAAAGAATCACTTGAGTTTGAAGACGTAACCCTGTAAAAGCACTTTGAGAAGCACGACTTACGTGAGCCTGTGAGCGGGCCTCTCTCTGTAGACAGCCCTGAAAACGGGTTAAAAGTTATCATTGGAAATCAGAGACAGAAAATAGCCCACAGACTAATCTATCACCTTAGATGCCAAATCTTATCAAACCAAAGGAACTTAGCAAAAGAATGTACTCATAAGTCAGTTATTTAGGAAGTCAAAGACAGTTTCCCAGAGAAAAAATTCCATAAAAGAGGTTAGATTCTAAACTGAGTTTGGAACTTGAGATACCAATGAACGCTCAGAGCCCTAGACGCTAAGCCCTGACCCACAGTCATAAAGCTGATGGAAAGTTTGGGAAAGTGTAGATGCTCAATCCCCTGCACCCAGGGCGGGTAAGCAGAGGGCTGTGGTGGGGTGCAGGTGGGACCCCAGGGCACCACGCAGTCTCCGCTCCAGGCCCGAGGAGCGCCTCACCAGGACGGCAGGACGAGCACCCTGCCTGGGCGAAGACGCACTGCGGGGGTGAGCGGCGCCGCCACAGCCCCGCCCGGGGCCGCCCGGCCTGTGCGGACTGGCAGCTAAGGACGGCGGAAGTATTAGAAACCCGGAACAGAGGAGGTCACGTCCACTTCCAGCCCGGACGGAAGAAGACCAAATCCGCTCTCCAGCCAGACAATGGGAACACAGATAGAAGACATGAGCCAAAGGTTTTGAGAGTTTTGAGACATGAGACGGCAGGCAGCACAGGACCACGATCCCTGACGGAAGGACACAAAATATGGAAACAGCTCAAGCGCAGAACTGATGATAAGCAAAGTGCAGCATATCCACACAACAGAATATGCGACAGCCCTCTAGAAAATGGAAGTACTGAAACACACTACAACTCAGGTGAACCTTGAAAACATCCTAAGTGAAAGAAATGCTCATATATTGTATGATTCCATTTATATGAAAAACCCAGAAGAGGCAAATCCACAGAGCTGGAGAGCAGATTCACAGGTGTGGAAAGAGGAAATGAGAAGTGACTACTTACTCAGCATGGAGCATTTCCCTGGGATGAGGAAAAAGGTTTGAACAAGTCTAAAGCTGGGCGGTGGCTGCACACACTGTGAACGCACTCGACCGTCCACTTTAAAGTGATTAACTGCTTCAGCACGTGGTGCTGGAAACCGGACGGCAGCACGCAGCAACGCGGACCTGGACCGCTTCCTTACACCGCGCACAAAAACACACTCAAAATGGATGAGAGACCTAAACGTAAGACAGGAAGCCATCAAAATCCTAGAGGAGAAAGCAGGCAAAAACCTCTTTGACCTTGGCCACAGCAACTTCTTACTCAACACGTGCCCAGAGGCCAGGGAAACAAAAGCAAAAATGAACTCCTGGGACCTCAGCCCCGCTCAGAAGGGAGCTGCAGGGCAGGAGCCAGGCTGCAGGGAGAGCATGCGCTCGGAGGCAGGGCCCCTGTGCGTGGTGGACAGACAGGTGCACCCGTGAAGTGACAGGAGACAGGCGGCTGCCCCAAGCGGGGACCCGCCGCAGGTCGGGGCTCCCCTCCCCGAGAGGCAAGCCTCGAGGCCAGCAGGCAGGGCTTTGGGAAAAGAGTGCTGGGAGGCCCAGGGCGTGCGTCCCTCTACATCTGTGGGTGCACTCCCCTTTTTTCGAAAGCGCCGAATAAAACAGCGGGAGAAAGAGAGGGAAGGCATTTTTGTCCTTGCGGTTGCAGCTGAGAGACTGCAGCGCGGCTCGGGAGCAACCACAGGCAGAGCTGCCCGGCCGGGCGGCAGCCCTCGCTCAGAGTGCAGGGCGCTGCAGCTCGCCGCCCTGCTGCCGCTGACCATGCCTGGGCCACGGGCCTCCCGCGTCCCTGGTCTGCACGGACAGGCAGCATCGCAAACGTGGCCACACACAGCCGCAACAGAACTTTCGCATTAGAAACACATTGTAAAAGCATTGACTAGAAAAGAGGCAAAATTTTATTCCTTTTGTGGATTCGGCCATAGATACAAATATTAGTAGTGTTCCTATTTGAGCTACTATTTGTAATTTTCCTACCGTTCGGTGCCGAGGAATTTCACAGAATCGTAGGATCCCAACCAGAGCACCCAGCAAGGCTCGGAGGCCTCCCTTCCTGCAGGTGGCGCTCCCACAGCCTCCTCAGACCGAGCAGCCCCCATGTTCCCAAACACTCGGCAGACAGCGCAGGGAGGGAGGGTGCTCTGGATCTCGCTGAGGCCCTCCATCCCAACCCCAGGGCCCCCTGCCATCTGCCTTTTCCCTCCCCCACGGCCACCCACATAAATCCACTTATCTGAGACCCCCGTCATCGGTACATTCACATGGACACGGCTGACATTTTACACCAGAGTTTTAATATTCATGCGATTGGATGGCCCAGGCCATGGCCATGAAGGCAGGGAGGTTCCTTGCTTCCCACCTCACTGGGCCCCCACGGGCTCCTGTCGACATGGAGCTCTGCCCCCCCCCCAGAGGATGAGTGAGCAGAGACCAGCAGAACAGGCAGGGACCACCAGGGGGAATGTTTGAGCCCACCACTTCCAAAGGCCACATAACGGCGACCTGGGACAAGGCTGGTGGGTTTGCGGCAGGACACATCCCAAGTGCGGCTCCCAGGAATCTGGTCCGACATTCGCGAAACGGGAGCTCACGCTTTGACAGATCTCAAGGAAGAAACACAAATGCCACCGTCTTACCCATAATAGGCCACAGCAAAGATCTGACTCCGGGAGGAGGACAGACCTGACTCCAGATCGCTCCAGATCTGGGGGAGACAGTATCACATTAACCCACCCCCCGCAGCAGAAGGAACTCCGAGTTCTGCAGTGCCGACAAGAGTCAGGGCTAACGAGGGTTTAAAAGAGTTTCCGTAGGGGGAGGACGGGCGGGATGACTCAGCTTCGTGCCCATTATGGAATCCACCAGTGCCATTACCCTTTCTGAATGATTATACTCTTGGTGACGGTCGCAGCAGAAAAGAGAAGGAGGTAGCCAGGGGGTTGAACCTCTTTACTCCTCCACCTCAAAAAATAGCATCCGAGGTCAACGCACGGTGGTGACATGGTCAATAAGGCCAAGGAGCAGCGGACCCCACGAGCCTCCGCGCGGTGGGTCTGCTCGTCACCCCGCCTGGACCGCAGCCCTTTGATCCTGCCGCGCACCAGCTCTTAGAAGCTCAGGCCGGGCTCACAGCACCCCTGCCCCCACCCCGTCTAGGGAGGAGGTGCTTTAAGTTTCCTTTTCCCACTTAATAGATCATACTCCATGTATGCAAATACAGATATGCACACATGCATTTTCAATCTTTTTAAATTATGTTATGAACTTTATTCACTATGAACTTGCAATAATATATAAAAGGATTTTTGTTTCAATCTCAGCTAGTATATGGGTTATTAAATTAAAATTATAAACTGTTATTTTTATTTGCTTGCCTTTCTGAGTGGCTCTCATCACCAGAATCGGACACAGGGAATCTGTCTGGACTCTCACCGGACACTGAAATTGCCTACCGTACATCTAGCAGCCTTTCTAGACAATTCCCCAAAGAGAAGAGTTTCAACCAGTGAGAGGGCGAGCGCTCACGCCCCTGCCAGGACCCTCGACGAGGACAGCTGCCGTCCGGCCAAGCGCAGACCGCTCTTCCTGACCAGCGCGCGGCCGGGCCAGCACCGCACAGGCCTGCTTCTTGTGCAGAAAGCTTGGGAAGTACAGCAAAGTGCAAGAAATGTATTTAAAAGCACCTCCAACTCCCCAAAACACCAATAGCAGTAAGCTGTATTTTCTT
The DNA here is from genome assembly GCF_006229205.1 of Suricata suricatta. NCBI lineage: Eukaryota > Metazoa > Chordata > Mammalia > Carnivora > Herpestidae > Suricata > Suricata suricatta. Next base: position 914,209 of record NC_043704.1, read on the forward strand.
CTAGAAATTTCTCATTATAACATTTATCTATATACTTTTTAAATAACATGATATAGATTATATATGCTTTCAGAACAATGTAATATATCTGTGACTGTAATATCTGTAGAAAACGTTCATAACAGCTTGTTTTTAGCCTTTTAATAATGTGTATTGATACTCAAAGAAATGTGTCCATGAAAATGAAACTTATCTACTATTTGAAATTACTTGCATTACTTTTATGCTTAGAAAGTGCTTCTGGGGGCGCCTGGGTGGCTCAGTCGGTTAAGCGTCCGGCTTCAGCTCAGGTCATGATCTCGCAGTTCATGGGTTCGAGCCCCGCATCGGGCTCTGTGCGGACAGCTTGGAGCCTGGAGCCTGCTTCGGATTCTGTGTCTCCCTCTCTCTGACCCTCCCCTGCTCGCGCTGTCTCTCTCTATCTTTCAAAAATTAAAAATTAAAAAAAAGAAATTGCTTCTGTATATCAAAGGTCAGACTAATTTTCCTATAATTCTTCTCTAATATAAAAAGCATGTATGTTTCCCCTATTGTTATAAAAGTGATATAAATTCATTTAGGAAAACTCAGAAATGTGTGAACATGGATACCAACAGAGGTAACAGGGATTCCATCTCTGAAACAGACGCCATAAGCTTTTGGGTGTATCTCCTGAGGCCTTTCCAACACACACACACACACACACACACACACAAGCACATGTGCACGCGCACACCACACACACCTGGGTTTCAGGTCGTATACACTGTTTCTATGCAAATTTTCACTTCATATGCTGGGTGCATTTTTTCATGTCATGAGTCACTCCTATAAACAAACGCTGACTGCTGCCTGATATCCTCTGTGTTGTGGAAGAACACTAACTGATTTACTAAATCCTGGATTACTGGGCCTTCGGGCTGCTTCCAATTGTTAATTATTTAAATTAATGTTGTTTTGAATGTCCCCCGTGACTGTTTCTTGAAGATGAATTCTTGAGAGAATTTTCTGCACAGAATGTCAGAGCCGCTGACACGCAGGGATGAAGAACCCCCAGCCCTCCTCCTCTCTCCGGTCACTCGGAGTCTGGTCTCTGGGATTCTGCGCCAAAACTCTGTATTACAAACTTTCCTAAAATGTATGTTAACAAGATGGTCCAAGAATGATGTGCATGTGTTTATTCATTAACAATGAGGGATGGGGCGCCTGGGCGGCTCAGTCGGTTAAGCGTCTGGCTTCAGCTCAGATCATGATCTCGAAGTTCGTGGGTTCGAGCTCCGCGTCGGGCCTGTGCTGACAGCTCAGAGCCTGGAGCCTGCTTCGGATTCTGTGTCTCCCTCTCTCTCTGACCTTCCCCTGCTCGCACTGTCTCTCTCTATCTCTCAAAAATAAGTAAAAGACATTTTTTAAAAATTTTTAAAAATTTTTAAAAACAATGAGGGTTGGCATCTTCCCATGTTTGTCGGTATTTCTGTTCCTTTCGTAAACTGCCTGCTCCAAATTCAGTAACAAAGTCATTTGGTGTGAATTAGTAAAACACATGAGGATAGCCAAAAAGAGGAATGAATATTAATTTCTGGTCAAACGCTCAACAAATTTAAGTAAATATATTGTAGAAAGGAAGAAATTCAGGTGTTTTCTGTATGAGACTGAAAATATAACGGCCCTACTAATAATTGAGTTGAGTTGGGAGGAACCTTCCTGAGCTCAGAGACACACAACACGTTGGTCTCCAGGTCCCCGAAAGTGGAACCCTGCGGCTGAGATTCTCGCCTCTAACATTCCTTTCCGTCAAACAAACAAAACCAAAGCGACACGACCAGAGGCAGAAGCAGCAGAGGGCGAACAAAACAGAGGCGCCCCCTCCATGGTGGGGGGCTGGGCACAGGGAGCCCAGCCAGCCTGTGGGCGCCGCACAAGAATTGTTATTAGATTCTGGTACAGGAGCTGAAACAGGAGCTCGGGGTGAACGCGAGGGCCAAATCATCTTAGACAAGCGACCAAGTCTCCCAGTCCGCCAGCGAACTGGCCCCGCTGGTCCGGAGCACCGACGCCCGCCGGGCTCCTGTAAAACCACCGTGACCCCGCCAGGGGCCCGGCCAAGGGGATCAGTTACGGCTACAGGGCACTTTGTTTGAGGGTTACATGTAGTACTGTATTTTGTAGTCATTGTATTTCGGCATGCTTTTTTTTTTTTTTACTATTAATGTATTTAAAATAAAAATTTTTAACACTCTAATATTACTTTTTAAATGACTATATATGTAACATATTGTCTTAAATAGAGAACAAGTAACACCAAGCGTCTCTGTTCAGGCACAAACGCCGCAGGGATGCTGACACGCTCGCCACGGCGGCCCCGCTCCCCCTCCGGGGCGCGGCCGGAAGCCCCCTCTGCTAGCCGTCCAGCCCCTGCTTCCGCTTCCGGCCTCTGAATTCGCGTGTGGCGGCCGCTCTACAGAAGTTTTGAAATCAGGCATTCTCGTGGCTTCCAGCTTTGGTGTCGCGACCAGAGAGGTCAGACCCACGCTTTCTGCTGCCAGGAACAGGGCCCGAACCCCACAGGGCCTTCTCTGCTGTAGGCTCTCCGGCCGATGGCCCCTCGGGCCACCCTGAGAAGGGCGCCCCCCCAGGCCGTGAGCAGCCAACAGCTGTCGCGAGTCACCCCACACCCCCTGCAAAGCCCGCCCTTCCCCCACAGCCCCCTCTCCCGTGGCTGCCTACACACCCCTAACTCTGAGGCAACATCATCCTGACCTCGGGCGAGAGATGGCGGGCGGCCAGCGGGCCACACGAGAGCCTTCCCACGGGCATGGCCGGTGCGAGGGGCATCAGGCAGGGTCCGCCGCCAGCGGGTACCCTCGCACACGAGTCCGCCTCTTCATGAGCTGGGCTCTGGAGCCTCCCCCTGGCTCTGCTCAGCTGTTCGTCTCTTTTAGGGATAATGCTACCTGCTGTGATTTCTTCAGCTTTGATAGAAAGCTTTGCCTCAAACACGGCCAGCAGCCATGCACTGTGGTTCTTTTCTAAACTTGCTGGCTGGTCTTACACATTTTCTTTCCTCGTGACATTTAGAAGTGATTAGCCAATTTCTATTAGATATCCTGTTACAATCACATTCATTTTCTGTAATTTCTTAATCATAAAACACAGTAGGTAGATGACATCATTGGGAACGGCGGATTAACTACTGGCGGCTCACTCCTCTGCAACTGCGAGGAGAGCGGAGCGGTGACAGCACGTTCATAATGAACTTCAGAACTCTGGAAACTGACCAGAGGCCTGCAGCATCCAAGGATAACTTATTTATGCAAGAAAACCAACTGGATCTTGGTTTGAGCAGCGAGCTTGGGGCGTTTTAACTTGGCCCAGCCCCAGCCCCGCTCCCCAGCCCAGCAGAGCAGCCGGCAGTCCTAGAAGGGGTAGGAGGGGGCAGGAGAGCCCCCAAAGCCGTGAATACTTACGTTCAAAAATGAAGACAGGTCCCAACTCAATAAGCCCAACTTCCACCAAGAAATTAGAAAAACAAAAGAAAACTAAACCCAAAGTCAGCAGGGGAAGGAAATAACGTCTAAAGCAGAAATAAGTGAAATCCAGAATGGAAAAAAAACCAAAAGTGGGTTCTTTGAAAAGATCAACAAAATCGCCATGTCTTTGTCTAGACCGACTGAGAAAACCAGAAGACTTAATTACTAAAATTAGGAATGAAAGAAGAAATGTTACCACCTAACTTACAGAAATAAAAAGGATTATAAGGAAATACTAAGAACAATTTTACATCAACAAATTCAATTAACTAGATGAAATGAACAAATTCCTGGAAATCAATATAAACTATAGAAACTGACTCAAGAAGAGACAGAAAATCCAAATATAGTTACAGATACAAAGGATATACTAGAGACGACATAAACATTTCCACGGAATAGAATTACAAATCCACAAATAACCCCCTACATGTACAGTCAATGGTTTCTGACCCAGAGGGACAGACAATCCAATGGAGAGCGACTGGGTCTTCACAAATGGTGCTGGGACAGTGGGACAGCAAGGTGACCATTTGGACCCCGGCTTCACACTATCTACAAAATTTAATTCAAAGTAGATCAGAGACCTAAATGCAAGAGTTAAAACTATAAAGCTCTGAAAATAAATGTGAAATCGTGACCTTTGGTAGACAATGTTTTCTTACATGTCACACCAAAAATAGAAGTGGCAAAATGAAAAATAAACAGGACTTCAACAAAATTACAAAATTTTGTGCTTCAACCGACTCTACCAAAAAAGTGAAGACAACCCGCAAAATGGGAGAAAATTTCTGCAAATCAGATAGGAGAATAGTATCTAGAATACATCAAGAATTCTTACAACTCAACAATAAAAAGGCAAATAATTCTATTAAACAATGGACAAAGGATTTGAATATGCCTTTCCCCCAGACAATGTATATAAACAGCCAATGAACACAGGAAAAAAATTCTACGCATCATTAGTCATCAGGGAAACGCAAATCAGAATCTCCCGTGAGGTACCACTTCACGCCCACGGGCTCTAATCAGAAAGGCCAACAATAACAAGTATTAGTGTGGATGTGCAAACCCCAGAACCCTCCCAGACCGCTGATGGGAATGTAAAGGGGACGGCCATTTTGGAAAACAAGGTCGGTTTCTTTAAAAGTTAAACAAGTTATTGCCATGTGGCCCAGCAATTCAACTTGTCTATACCCATGAGAAGTGAAAATATACATCTGCACAAACCTTGCACATGGATGTTCATAACAACACTATGCATAATAGCTAAAAAGTGGAAACAACCCAAATGTTCATCAATGGGTTACGGGATGAACAAAATGCTGCATATCCATTCAACGGAATTCTCTTCAGCCATAAAAAGAAATAAAGTAGGAGTACACGCTAAAACATAGACGAACCCCAAACACATCATGCAGCGTGGAAGAAGCCAGACATAAACTAATTCCATGTACCTGAAGTGTTCCCAGTGGGCAAACTGATAGACACAAAAAGTAAATTAACGGTATTCAGGGACTGGGGAATTGGGGGAGAAACGTGAATGGGCACAGGGTTTCTTTTTAGGTTGTAGAAAATGTTCTGACATTAGATAGTGGTGCTGGTGGCAAAGTTCTGCGAATGCACTGAAAACATACCATTCAATTATATACTTCAATGGGGTGAAATTTATGGTTTGCTAACTATATCTCAAATCAAAAATATAAATATAATAGGCAGCTATGTAAAACCACGAAGAATAGTCAACATTTTGCTTTTGCTTCAGATCTCTATTCAAAATGCCTGCAGATACCACTAAAGCATTAGACCCAACTGATAACCTTCCTTCCCTATAGGGTGGTAAAGACACAATCTAAACATCTTTATTTAAGTCAGACGTTTATACCGTTACTGGCTATGTAAATAGCCAAAACAATACCATGTTGCACCCCTACGTGCTAACTTGGTTTTTTACAGTCAACACTCACAGACATGTATGCATCTTGATACATGTAGATCTAATTCATTTTGATGCTCATAAGTCTTGACTATGTGAATAAAGCAGATGCCTAGTTCCCCTTACTGAGACCAGTTAGGTAGTTTTTACTATTATAAACATGGTAGTAGGACCATATCCTTGGCACCTGAGAGCGTCTTCCAGAGCAAGTGCCTGAAAATGGCACTGGTGGGGCATATTATGTGCACATTCTCAACTTGCTTATGTAACCGGATTTGTCTCCAACGCAGTTACACCAGGACTCCCGAGGGCAAGGTGAACGGGTTCCCATTTCCCCCAGACCTCACCAGTATTTATTAGTTGACCGCATGCTTGCCCATTTGATGAATATGAAATGGTTCCTCATTGTCTTAATTCATATCTCATGGATTAATACAAAAACCAGTTTTTACACAGGTTTATATGAACATTTCTGGTTTCCTCATTCTTACAGCCTCTGTCCGTTGTTCGCTTATTCTCTCTAGATCGCTGATATTAGTCCGTTTCATGTCATATGGCTTTCAAATGTTTCCTCCTGTCTTTTAATTCTATAAAAATCTACCATACAGATGATTTTTCTCTATCATATAATTGGTCTTTTTCCTTTTGGTTAGTGCTCTTTGTGCCCAGTTTAAGAAATTCGTCTGTACCCAGATGTCACAGAAAGTCTTCTGTCTTTGCATTTATAAGTGTTAGTTTTGCTTTTCACACTCAGGATTTTATTCCATCTAGAATTCAGTCTTATATAGGAAGCATTTGGTAGGGATCTAATTTTATCTCTACCACAGGGTACATTATCCCCGCAATATTGACTAAAAGGTCTATCCTTTCCTCCATTGACTTATAATACAACCTGTAGTATTATGAATTCCTGTGTAGGAGTATGGGGGGGTGCGTGGGGATATGTGGGATGTATGGGGTGTGTGGGGGTGTTCGGGCATGTGCGAGGGTATGAGTGTCAGGTGGGGGAGGTGTGACTATGGAGGGGTAAGGAGTATGGGTATGGGAGACGGGGGTGTGGTGTGGGTGGGGGTGTTCGGGCACATGAGAGGGTATGGGTATAGGGTGTGGGGGACTATGAAGTGGTGGGGAGGTAGGTGGTGGGCTGGTGTGGGTGGGTTAGGGGGTGTGCTGTGGGAGGCATGAAAGAGGGAGCATAGGGAAGGAGGGTGTGAGGGTATGGAGGTGTGGCGGGGTGCAGAGGGGGTATGGTGTGCGCTCCCTGCTGCACGGACGCGTCTGTCCACGCTTAGGCCAATAACACAAATCCTAAATATTTATTACACCTTCATAATAAGCTTTAGTATCTGAACGGGCAAGTCTCCTAGTTGTTGTTGTTTTTTTTTTTTTTTCAAAATTACCTATCATTTTGGTTCTTTATTCTTCTATCTGTATTTTAAGATCAACTTTTCAAAACCCCCGGGAACGCCTGCCAGCCCGTGGTTTTGCCCTCTGTTACCAAATACCGTCTTTAAATGCTGGTCACTCACATCAATAACAAGATGTAGCTAACAGATGATTCCTGCCTTTTCTTTTTATTTGTTGACCAATCTTACCAAAGGCTTAAGAATTTTGTTTTTCTTTACAAAGAAGCAGGTCTTTATTTTATTACTTCTATTTTTCTTTGTTTCCCATTTCACAAATTTCTATTCTCATCTTTATCATTTCCTTCCTTCTATTTTCTTTTGCTCTCTTAAGTTTTTAAAAAAGATTATTTATTTATTTTGAGAAAGAAAGAGCATGCATTGAGCGGGGTAGGGGCAGAGAGAGAGAGAGAGGGAGAATCCCACACAGGCTCCATGCTGTCAGCACAGGCCCAACTTGGGGCTCGATCTCACAATCCTGGGACCATGACCTGGGCTGAAATTAAGAGTTGGATGCTTAACCACCTGAGCCACCCAGGCGTCTCTTGCTCTCTCTCTTAACTTCTTAACTTGGGCACTTATTTGAACAATTTTGAACTTCCATTCATTCCAAATACATAACTCTAAGGAGAGAATTTTCCCCCCAAGCACTGCCACGTTCTACAAACCTTAATTTACGTTGTTACAACTAGTCAATTCTGGAGTTTCCATTGTGACTTCCTCTGTAATTTGAAATTTTTGTGTGTATTTTTTTAAATGTCAGATACATAAACTTACTTTTTTCGTGTTTCTATTATTGATTTCTGACTTACCTTGATTGGGTCAGAGAACACCATCTGAGAAAACTTGAGATTTTCTTTGTGACCAAATGCAAGATCAGATTTTTTTTAATGTTTTATTTTAGAGAGAGAGAGAGAGACAGAGACAGAGTACGAGCAGGGGAGGGGCAGAGACAGAGGGGGAGACACAGAATCCGAAGCAGCTCCAGGCTTTGAGCCGTCAGCACAGAGCCCGATGCGGGACTTGAACTCACCAACCGTGAGATCATGACCTGAGCCAGTCAGACACTTAATCCACTGAGCCACCCAGGCGCCCCAAGATCAGATTTTTAAATGTTTCATTTTCCTCAAGAGCATATGTATTCTGTAATTGGTTGTTTTTTTTATATGACCAAGAACTAGAGCTTGTTCAGATTTTGTACACTTTTATTTGTTTGTAGCTAACCCATCAATTCCTGAGAAAGGAATATTAAAATAGCCATATGATGGCAGAATTATCCATTTCTCCTCGTAAATCAGCCAACTTTTCTATATATTCTGAGGCTTAGTTATTGCAAACATATAAATTCTTTATGACTGGTTTCTTCCGTCCTCATGTAGAAACCCCGTTTTACATCACAAAGCCTTCGTGGCCACACACACTGCTCTGCTATCACGGGGCTGCACAGCTGCCTGGTCTCTACTCCACAGAGCCCACCACACTGTCTCAGGTAGCGTTACCAGAAGCATCTGAGGGGATTTTGTATCGTGCTGTTTAAATCCGATCTTGAGACCTGATGTCCTCATCCACTCGCTGGGCGCCCTGAATCACAGGATCTCCTGGGGCACTGAATGACTGACTGCAGGCTTCGAGAGAGCAGTGGGAATGGGGGGTGGGGGGTGGGGGGGACTCCAAGGCTCCCCGCTTGGACAACCACGCCACGGAGCCACGGGGGGAAGCTCCGGAGCCCAGGTTTTGGACGTGTTCGCCGGAAGTGCTTGTTTGCCTTGTGAGGGGAGATGCCAAACAAGACACCGGGGCCCAGAGCTGAGGGTGCAGGTGCAGGGAGGGACCCATCAGAACGGAGAAAGGGTGAGACCCCGGCGGAGTAAGGGGTGTGGAGATGCAAGCAGCCCCCCTGAAGTGAGCAGAGACCCAACCGGGCAGGCAGAACGCCCGGACAGTGTGGGGACAGCCAGCACTTTAGGGGCAAAAAAGCAAAAGAGCAGAAACAGCAACCATTCCACTCCCCTACCGCAGACAAAGGACGGACACGACTAGTGAGCAAGCGGCTCTGCCCACGTCCCTCTCGCGGCTGCACTGGCGACAGGCCCCCTTCCCGGCCAAGCTAACAAGGAGGACACTGGGCACGAACAAACAAAAACCCAGAAATCAGGGACCGGGGCACGAGGGTCAGTGGGCTCCTCCCCCAGGAAGGTTTTGGGAGGGGCACGGAAGCCGCGGGGCCAGACCAGGAGGAAGCAATCGCATCGGGCTGAACGGGAGCAGGTGCATTTGTGCCCCCAGGGCGGCCGGGCGGGGCCGGCTGGAGGCCTCTCTGCGGACTGGTCCAGACAGAACCACACGCCGCACGCATGTACTGCCATTCTCGCGACCTCGTCCTCTCTAAGAGCCCAGAGGCTGAGATAACGCAGGCCCTCCCAGAGGACCCTCTTGGACACGGCCGGACGGGCGGCATGCTGAGAGGGGTCCCGCCTGCCCTGGGCTCCCGCCCGGCCCCCCACTCCCGCACCCCCCCACTCGGGCTGGGCCCTCCACAGAAGGCACAGCAGGGGTCGGGGCGTGCTGCATGGCCTCCAGGAGCCCGAGCCGTGTCAGGAACAGCAGATGTGGCCCCAGACCACCAAGCGGCTCCCTCTGCCTGGCCGGGGTGAGCCTGTCCCCTCCCAGGTGAGGCAAGGGAAGCGCAGGCGCAGACAGGCACGGGGGCAGGCCTGCGGGGAGGAGGGGAGTGGGGCAGACCTGACCAGAACAAGGTGGGCCGGAACGGAAGTGACCAAAGGGAGAAGGGACAGGCTGAGCGAGGGGGCGGGCTGCGGCAGGTGACCAAGACCCCGGACGGCGCGCTGAGGGGCCCCCGCCCGCACGTTACCGGACAGATAACGGAACGAAGGCCAAGGAAAACTTGGGTGGAAATGTGGAATCGTAGTACTTCTGGAGGAAGCTCCCAAGGTCTGGACGATGCACTTCCCTGCACGCCGCGCCGCCGGGAGGGGCTCAGACCGCATCCTCCACCCGGTGCACAAGCGGAGCTGGAGAAGTCACTGACTAAGCCCATGTCCATACCGGCAGTGGAAACCTTGGGAGCAGATCATTTGGAAAAGAAAAAGTTTCCTTGAAGCGTTCAGGAGAGTCAGTCTTCAGAACTGATTCACCAAATGAAAACACAGCAAAATTGTGAATTCAGGGACTTAGGGAATTGCAAATTAAAATGAGACACAGCGACACATCTATTAGAATTGTTAAAATTCTTAAAACGGACATACTAAATGCTGACGAGGATGTGCCACAGCAGGAACTCGTGGGCACGAAACACTGCGGCGGCCACCCTGGGGACAGCCTGGCGGCGGCCACCGAAGCCACACAGCCTTCCACACGAGCAGCGGCTGCGCTTCTTGGTCACTGCGCACGCGACCTGACAGCTTACGACAAACAAAACCCGCACGTGAGCCTGCAGCGTTATTCACAGTCGCCAAAACTGGGCGCAGCCAAGACACCCTGCAATGGGTGAAGGGATGAAGAAACCAGGGTACATTCACACAATGGAATATTATTCAGCAAAAAAAAAAAAAAAGATGACCTAGCAAGCCACACACACACACACACACACACACACACACACACCCCATATCTTAAATACAAATTGCGAAGTGACAGAGGCCAGTCTGGAAGAGCCACATACTATAGGACTCTGTCTGCCGCCCTGCAGCGGGCAAAGCTGCACAGATAGAAAACGGATGCGGGATGCGGGGCTCGGGCGAGGGGCTGACAGGCAGGGCACTGACACCATCCCGTATCACACTGCAGTGCTGACTGTAAGACAGCAAGCATTTGTCAGGAGCCGTAAGACTTCCGCACAAAAAGTAAACTTAATGCATGCGATGTTTTTTAAAAGTCATTTAGGATGCCAGGGGACTCCCAGGAAAGCGCACGGAGCGCAGCGAGGAGGCTAACGGAGCTCCGAATGGAGGGAAGGAGCTCCCTGAAGGGGGCGGGGCGGAGGTGCTGGCCTCAGTCACTCCGCAGGGGAGTGGGGTCCGCAGGGTGGAGGCAGAGGGACGAACTCAAGGACCCCGTTTCCGGGGGGTGGGGGTGGGGGAGGGCAGCTCTGCCGCTGCCCACGCGCGGGGACAGTGAAGCGAGCGCCGGCGGAAGGCGCACCGGCGTCCCCCAGCTGGAGGACGTCACCCGGAGCAGGAGGAGGTCACCCGGAGCAGGAGGAGGCCAGACGAGCGAGCAACGTGGTGACGACCCGGAGGGAGGCCAGTGTGAGCACGTGGTGGGACCCTCACAGCAGGGGGCGCCCGGCAAGAGCGCCCCCGCCCCCGTTCTCCGCCCAGGGGAGCCGGGCTCCCGGTTCTAGGCCCGGTGCCGGCACACAGACAACAGGAGCCTAGGGCGTCTTCTAGCACCAGAAAGAAAAGAGGTGCCTGCAACACAGGCCAAAGCAAAACAAACACAAACACGCAGAGATGGGGGTCCCTCTCAGCCCCCTGAAAGGACCCCCACGGCCTACGCGGAACAACACGAGCGGCAGAGCCAGCACAGCCGCACAGGACTTCAACCCAAGTATAGACTCAACATCCGTGACCCACACTGACAGGAACCTGTGACGGAACAACTAAAGAAATGGGAGAAGGCGGACAACTCTCCCGCGCAGCCAGCTCTAAGTTGTTTCTGGAGCTGTCCTGAGGCCAGGAAGGGAGCGTATCCGCCCCCCTGCTCAAGCACGCGCTGGGCGAGCTCCCTTCTCCCGAGCTGGAGCGTGGGAGGGGTCACCGGCGACACAGGACACGTCGGCCACGTGCGCACCGTCACAGCGGCAGCGGTAAGTCAGCGGGATGGCACCTGCTCTTGACAGGATGAGAATGCCCGCCACCTCTGTGGCCTTCCTCCTGGAACCGACACCCCCAGTCTAGCCACGAGGAAAACAGCAGGGAGGGTGTACAAAATCCCTAAAGTAGTCCTCAAAACTGTCAAGGTCATCAAAAACAAGGGAAATCTAAGAAACTGTCACAGCCAGGAAGAGCTTAAAGAGGTATGACAACTAAATGTTACGGGTCCTGGACGGGTTCCAGGAGGGAAGGACATCAGAGGAAAACTAAAGAGGAGGCACCCGGCGGCTCAGTTGGTTAAGCATCCGACTCTTGACTTCAGCTCGGGTCAGGATCTCACAGTTCGTGGGTTCAAGCCCTGCATCAGGCTCTGCACTGACAGTGTGGAACCTGCTTGGGATTCTCTCATTCTCTCTTTGCTTCTCCCTCTCTCTCTCTTGAAATAAACTTTAAAAAAACAGAAAGAGAAAAACTAAAGAAATCTGTAGTAGGAACTTCAGCTAATAGTCTATCAACATTGGTCCGTTAATTACGACAAATGCACTGTACAGGACTCACCCGGCTGTGGGGTCTACGGGGCTCTCTGTGTCGCCATTATATTAATTCTGCCAATCTAAAACTCTTCTAAAATAAGAAGCTTATTTTTGAAGAAAGCCAGCAATTAAAGGTGAAAAAAAGACCAAGGTCACCAAGTTGCCATTTGTCTGCTCCTGGTGGGAAGACAGCAACTTTCTCAGACCGTTGTCAGATTCAGAAAGCTTGTCACCGCACTTCGGACACTGACACTGCAGCGTCGCAGAGAAGGGGCTTCTGCCGGAAGGTCCAGGTTCCCAGGAAACACTCAAGATGTTGTCATTTGGGCCACCACGTGACTTGCAGGATACCTACGGCAGCAGGTGTTTTCTCTCGGACTGAAAGGTCTGATCTGCTTAGTTGCAGCGGAAGCTGACAGTGCCGGCTTTACTTTAACTGTATTTCTAATTCTTACATTGAATATTCTAGAAGGCAGGCTATCATTTCCGGCCACGGCGACAGCCGCTCCGCCTTGCCGGTCGCCGCCTTTGCAGCAGGCCCCCTGCTGACCGCTGCCCCCGGCCTGGCCGCTCCCCAGGCGCCGGCTCACCAGGACAGGGACTAGTGTTTCCACCTTCCAGATGTGGAAACTGAGGTGCAGACCCCTCACAGCAAGCAAGCAGAGGAGGCAGTGCTTCAACTACCCCCTGCCAGGCGCCAAGGCGGGACCGGCCTGGCCCGCCACGAGGGGTCTGCCCCAGGCCCCTCGGCCTCTCTGCACGCGGTGGGCAGATGACAGAGCGGCCCGCCAGCGAGGGCCTCGCCCGGCGGCGCGCAGACTCGCTGGTGGAAGCAGACATTTCTGTGAACAGCGCACACGCTCCCGGGGGAGCAGAGGAATCTTCCTACGCGCAGAAAGATCAGGAGCCGTTCTGAGTCTGTGCCCTTGAAACAGAGCCAGGGCCTAAAAGCCTTTACAGAACCACATGCATCACAATCATCGATATGCCATTAGATCCTGGACATTAATTCCCTAAAAGTATCTCTGAATCTTTGAAAGGATTAACCCTTCACCATGTTAAAGCCCCCGCACTCACTTGAGCTAGAGTCGCTGGCTTTTCTGTTTCCATCCAAATGAGACAGAAATTTTATTTTTCTATCTTCATCAAGGTTACTGAGATAAAACTGCTTTGAAAGTGATCTTTTTCCCTTTATTCACCAAATATTAGGAAAACCTCATCGGCTTCCAGCAGTGGAACCGTTCTGACCCGCAGCAGGGGAACGGTGTTGGTCCCTCCTGGCTTCCGGACCGACGCAGGCTTTCGAGCCCAGGGTGCCCAACGTCCCAACCGGACGGGGCTCTTAGAAGTCACCTAACCTAACTGCCAGGCCGCACACACACACACACACCCTCTGCCACCTCCCACAGGGCTGCTGCCCCTTCCTCCCGCAAGGGGAGAGCAGCACCGCTGCCCTGGGCATGAGCCACCGCAGCTGCCGGCTTCCCGGGCTGCAGGAGCAGTCACGTGTGCCTGCGCAGCACTGCGGCCTAGCACAGGACTCAGGGTACCGCTCCTCTGGCACCCCACCAGTGTGCACACGCCAGATCCCCTCTAGGAGCCTGACAGCTGGAAGGCAGCGCAGGGAGAAGCAGGACTATCACCGCCATCATTTGGAGTCCATGCTCCTAATACTACGACCATATTTGCCAAGTGTCCTCTGGAATCAATCTAATATGCCTCAGAGGAGGATTGTGTGCGGTGGCCCAGAGCCTCTTAAAAGGGGGCCAGAAGAGCTCACTGGGAATGCAGATTCACAAGCCTCGGGCCTGCTGGGTCAGAATCCGCATTTTAAAATCCCAGTGCTCCCTGAGCACGTTGAAGTTTGAGAAATGCTGGCCTAGATCCCTAGAGATGAAGAAGTATTTCAATTTCGAGGTTTCTGTGAGGGAATGTTTCAGAGCAGAAAGCACGCCTTCTTCCCCACCCCTGCTAGTAATAACACGCACACACATGCAGTCAGCAGCAAGAGTAAACAGAGACTGGCTTCAGGGGCCTAGAAATAAAAGTTGTAAAAAAGGAAAAAAGTAAGTGTGCTGACAAGTCTCATGACCGCGAGGCTTTCTGTCCTGTTTGCCAGGCCCCTCCAAGCACTCCTCTGTTGGATCAAAGTTTGCGGAGGTAAATACTATGTTTTTACAAACAAACAACCCATTTCTAGTTTTAAGTCCCACTGGGAACTAGAACAGCGTCACACTGAAGAAGAGAGAGAACAGGAACACACTGATGTTTTCTGACAGCTTCTGGAAGCCGGTGAGCTCACCCCTGGGTTCCGGGTCACCAGCTCTGCCTCCCTCCTCTGGGCCTCAGCTTCTCAATCTAGGCTGCTGGAAGGCTGGCCTGGGCCACTTGGGGTGTTTGCTAACCGACCAGCACTTGCTGATTAGGCCCGAACTCCCCTCACTCTAGAGCATCTGGGGCAGGGGGCAGGGGCCTGGGGGAAGTGGGGCGGGAGGGGGACAGAAAGGCAAAGCCCACGGCAGCGGCGGCACTGAGCGCCTCTCCCACACCACGTTAGACTCTGGCTCCCACGCACGTGCTGGGTGAGGCGCCCAGGCGGCGCCCGGCAGAAGGAGCGAACCGTCTCCTAGACGTGCCGGGCGGACCGCGGGGGGGCCCCCGGGGGCTCTCGCGCAGTCGGGAGCGGAGGCACTGTTCCAGGAGAAGGGTGTGCTGCGATTCCCTGTGTCGCAGCAGTGAGGTCGATCTGCGAACGAGACGGTGGAGGAGATGACTCAATGGCCATGGTCGGTCCCAACGCCTAACATTCTCGGTGCCTCTCCCATCCGAAGTGGACCACATGAGTGAGGCTGAGGCCAAGCCCACAGCTTCTCCCCGCCTGCCTGGCCTGTGCAGGTCACCAAACCACAGCCCGCTGCCCTTTCTGTGCCGCCTACGCACTAGGAACGGTTGTTAGGATTTTGTAAGGTTTTAGGATTTTATAAGGATTTTATACAGCAGCAGCCTCACTCCGCCCACACACCCACAATATTTGCCATGTGGACCTTTCCAGAAAACACTTCCAGACTCCTGGCTTGGGGCAACCATAGGCCCCCAGGTGTCCCCAGTGCAGGTCCACACTTGGAGGCACCTTCTCTGCCAAACACACAGCCAAGAACGCCCCGAGATGCCTTGAAAGCGTGAAGCCAGCTGGAAACACGTGCTCAGTCATCCTAAGAACCTAATAAAACCACAGCCCCGAACTGCCAAGCCCCCTGAAGGGCACCGAGACACCTTTCCTCCATGTGCACGGGGGCAGGGCCAAGCACGCCCCTGATGGGTGACACAAGTGTGCAGGGCACCTTAGCTGGTGAGGGGCCCTGCCTGCCATGGCCGCGGCCAGTCCCACACCCGCTGTGCCCGGTGCCAGTGATGAGTGCGGGCAGAGCCTCCCCGCCGGGCCAGAGCGCCCCTCTGCTCCAGGCTGGTGGCCCCACTGACGGGCAAAGCCACCGACCAGCAGGAGGCCCGCTCCCCTCCGACGGCTTGTGCATGGGCCACTCCGGCGGCTCCCAGACTCCCAGGAAGCGGAGGCAGGCGGTGTTTGGTCATCTCCACCACCAATTGTCATAACGCATGCAGCAGATGGCACGCCGTGCGTACACCTGCACTGTGTCACGGCCCTCTGTAGGTCATCTGGCTCGCAAAATTGATTTAGGAGAGATTATTCAATTCCATTTTACATCCTCATGTTTGGGAACCCTGCCAGCAGCAACGTCTGCTTCTCCAGAGGTCAGGAAGCTATGGACAAGGCAGTCTCTGCTGCTCTAAATGGAACTCCATATTCCCGTTATGAATCTTCTGTCAATCTTCAAATTACTTCAAATACGATTGCCCTTCACTCAGACAGTGTTTCATGTCTCCGAGCCCGCCTTCTTCCCACATCTGACTCTGCGCTGACAGCTAGCTCAGAGCCTGCAGACGGCTCCCCCTCGGGGCGCCTCCGGGCGCCTCCGCCGGGGGTGTGGGCGGCCAGGCACAGGCGGGCCCCTGCAGCCCCGGCCACAGCGGGCGTGAGGGAGCGCCCGCCACCTCGTGCCCTCGCCCGTCCTGCGGGGGGTCAGGACCACCGTCGCTGCTGTCTCTGCTCACCCTAGTGGGGCTCTGCCCGCCTTCTCCCAGCCACCCGCCACTCCACATCGCTGCCCAGGCCTGCCACCAGCGTCCTCTCCAGTGTTCCCCGCGGCTGACACATGTCACCCTATCCGCCCAGGGCTCCTTTGGTTCTCTGCCTCCTGCCGAGCTGTTCTTCCCAGTTACTCTGATGGAAGCGGGGTCTTCTCCTTGACCTCTTGACACCAGCCTCAGTCCAGGTCCTCACCCCTCATCCCTGTGCCCCCTTGGGGAGCCCCACCCGCCCATCTAAACACACACCAGTTCCAGACCCTGACCCTCATGGGATGGCCTGTTCCTACCTCCAAGGTAACATGTCCAAGCAGGAACCTCCCACCTCCCACCCCTCCCAACCTGAGGCCTGACGGCTTCCCCATCCCTGCCCACCAGATGCCACCCTTCGGCTGTCCTTCTCGTGCCACACGCCTGTGTCTGCGAGCAAGCCCTGTGCGCTCTACCACCAACCATATCCAGCATCCAGCCACCTCACACACCCCCACCCGGATGCCCCACCATCACCCTTCCTGGGTCCGTGGACTGACCTCCCAGTGGGCTCCCTCTTCTGCCCTTGCCCCCTGAAAGAGCAGGCAGAGCCCTCCTGTTAGAGCCTAAGTCCACGCACATCACCACTCTGCCCAAAACCCTACAGTGGCTCCCTGTTTCCCACACAGTAGAAGCCGAATTCTCCTACTAGCCTCCAAGGGCCACCAAGACCTGCTCACCCTCCCTGCCCGCCACTGCCCTCTGCTCTCAGCCCTCAGCTCCTCAGCCCCCACTCTGCTCCACCACCCAGCTTCTCCATCTGTCCCTGGCACCTGCTACTATGTCCCTGCCCCTCAGCCATTCTTCCCCAAATATCCACTCGTCTAACTTCCTCACCCACCCCAAGTCTACCCTCGGACATTGCCGCTTCAACAAGGGCAGCCCTGCCCTCCTCGGCCAGCCATCCCCCCCCCCCCCGCCCCTGCCCCACCCGCTATCAC
>NC_043704.1:931656-948284 GCF_006229205.1 Suricata suricatta
CCCCCCCCCCAGCCCCGCGTGAGCGCGCCGCCCCCAGCCTCACCACAGCCCCGCCGGTGCGCGTGTGGGGACTTCCCCGCGCGGTTTTCCGTGGACTTCCTGGGTGGCTGGTGGTGTTGGGTCTCTTTTCATGTGCTCATCTGCTGTCTATATGCTGTTTGGTGAAAGTTCTCTGCATGTCTTTTGTGCAGTTTCTAGTTGAATTGTTTTCTTTTTTTTACAGTTGGATTTTGATAGTTCTTTGCATACTCCATTACCAGTCTCTTCTCAGATATGGGATATTTGCAAGTATTTCTCCCCGTCTGTAGCTTGTCTTTTCATCCTCTGTTTTCTTTTGAAGAGAAAGTTTTTAATTTTTGATGACGTCCAACTTATTGCTGCTCTTATACCTCTTACTTCTTACTTCTTTCATGGATGATGTTTGGTGGCAAGTCTAAGCACTCTGTGTCTAACCTTTGCCCAGAGTTATATACATTTGTTCTATTTTTTCTAAGTTTTATAGTTTTACTTTTCTCTTTGAGTTTGTGATACATTTCAAGTTCATTTCTGTAGAAGGCTAAGACTCAATGAGCAAGTGTCACTTTCTGCCTGTGGGCATTTGAGGGCTCCAGCATCATTTGTTGGAGATGCTATCCTTTCTCCACTGAATTGCTTTTTAAATTCTCAAATTCGTTTCAGAAAACAATTTCTCAAACCTCATTTGGGCATATTAGTGTGATCCTCGACCCTGTTTTCTACACTGGGTTCTCGGGACTGTCCCACTGGTCTCCGTGTCTGTCTTTCTGCCAACACCACATACTTCTGACCACTGTGGTTATAAAACCTGGAGATTATGCAGACCGATCTCTCTCCCTTTATTCTTGCTTTTCAAAACTGCTTTAGGTATTCTAGTTCCTTTCGTTTCCATCTGTATTTTATAATCAGCTTGTATACATCTACCAAGAGTTTTGTTCTGATTTTAACAGAAATTACATTAAACCTGTACAACAGTTTGGGGAGAACTGACATCTTTACTATGGTGCATTTTCTAATCCACGAACGCGCTATGTCTTTCCATTTATTTAGATCTAATTTGATTTCTTTGATCAGGCTTTTGTATAAAAATTGTATAAATGTTTTGTTAGATTTATACCTATGTGTTTATTTTTCAGGAATTGTATTTTTAATTTTGGTATCCACGTGTTCATTAATAACACACAAAAATAAAGCTGATTTTTGCATGTTTATCTTATATTATGCAACACTGCTAAACTCACTTACTAATTTTACTTTGTTTTGTTTTTGTTTCAGAAATTCCTTGGGATTTTTTATATAATCATCTAGCTGCAGATAAGAACAATTTTATTTTATCTCTTCTGATCTGTAAGCCTTTTATTTTTTGTCCTATCTTACTACATGGTCCAGATCTCCCAGGACTACATGGAATAAGAACAGGTAATAATCTTGTCTTGTTACTAATCCTAGGGGGAATCATTTAGTCTTTCATATTAAGTATGATGTTAGCTGTAGGTTTTTGTAGATGCTGTTTATCAAGCTGATTAACCTCTCTATTCCTAGTTTTCTGAGAGTCTTTAATCAGATGTTAGATTTTGTCAAATGCTTCATTAAGTTGAGTGATATGATCATTCACTTTTTCTTCTTTAGCCTGTTATTATGGTATATTACACTAACTGATTTCCAAATATTGAACCAAGCTTTCATCCCTAAAATTATACAATTCTGTTTGCTAATATTTTGCTAAGGATTTTTGCAATCATATTCATAACAGATGTTGGTCTATTTTTTAATGTCTTTTTTCTGATTTTAATATCCAGGCAATAATAACTTTATAAAATGAATTGGTAAGTTATTCTCTTCTGTCTTCTGAAAAACACCATAATAATGTCATCAGCATCCCAGAAGAGGAAACGGGCAGAGCTGAAAAAGTACTTAAAGAAATAATGGCTAAAAAGTTTTGTGCTGTCAGAGCAGAGCAATTACTGTCTAAATGTTTTCTCCTTTGCTACGTCGTCTCTTTCCGGGCCGTTTGGCTGAAGGAAAGCAGGCTTCCGCTACGTCTTTTGTTTTCGTTTCTGTACCCATGGTATTTATGGGTCACCAGCTTCTCAGGTTTGAGGCTGGGGTGCTTAAGAGAACCCTCAGAGGAATCACTATCATGTCATCCCTTGTATTCTGAGGCCCCGGGCTGGTCTTCCTTCTCGCCATTGGACAGACTCTGCATTTGTTTATACACAACGTCCAAGGTCTCCAGCTTCACTCAGTGGGAGAAACACGGGAGAGCACATCAACTGCATCCGCCCAGAAGAGAAGTCGATCTACACTTTGAGAGAGACCGTTCTGGCCACTGTGGGGATAACCGCCTATGACGAGGCAAAAACTGAAACACGGAGACCTGTTAAAGACTGATGAAATTATCCAGGCTGATAGCAGTAGAGGCGCTAAGACGTGGTTAAATCCTGAATATATTGTGAAGAAAGTGCAGACAAAATCTGCAGATACATCAGACACGGGGCATGAGAGAAACCAAGGAATCAGAGATGATTCCAGGCTTTAGCCTGACAGGTGGGAGAATGGAGTTGCCACCAATAGATACAGAGAAGGCTGAGGAAGAGCCAGGTGGGGGGAAAGAATGACGATCAAGGGGTTTTTCAAATGTGATGCTAGCAAAGCCCATGATACAGCTCAACTCAACAGCAGCGTTCGGGAGGCGGATGAATAAGAGCCTGGCGTTGAGGACCTGGGGTTCAGGCCGGAAGGATACGTTTAAAATCATCAGGGTACTGGACAGAGGCAAACCATAAGAGACTCTTAAAGACTGAGAACAAACTGAGGGTTGATGTGGGTGGGGGAGGGGGGAAAGCAGGTGATGGGCACTGAGGAGGGTACTTGTTGGGGTAAGCACTGGGTGTTGTACAGAAACCAGTTTGACAATAAATTACATTTAAAAAATCATCATCATCATCATCATCATCATCATCAGGGCATAGGTGGGTATGTAAAGCCATGAGACGAGGTGAGATCAGTGAGGGAACGAGGCAGAAAGAGAACAGTGACCTCTGGGCTCTCCCATGAGGACTGGGCTCTGGGAAGGAGCGACAAAAACAGGTTGAGAAGAAGCAGTCAGAGAGCTAGGAGAACAGTTAGAAGTGTGTCCTAGAAGCCAAGCATACAAAAGTGTTTTTTCTTTCTTTTTTTAATGTTTGTTAATGTTTGAGAGAGAGAGAGAGAGAGAGAGAGAGAGAGAGAGAACACTGGAGTCAGAGTGCAAGCAGGGGAGGGGCAGAGAGAGGGGGAGACACAGAATCCGAAGCAGGTTCCAGGCTCTGAGCTGTCAGCACAGAGCCTGATGTGGGGCTTGAACTCATAAACTGCAAGATCATGACCTGAGCTGAAGTCGGCCGCATAACTGATGGAGCCCCCCAGGCACCCCATAAAGACAAGTGTTTTAAGAAGAAAGGAGCAAATCCTGGATTCAGATGCTGCTAAAAAGTCAAGTAAGATGAAGACTGAAACTTTATCACTGGAACTGGCAAAGTCAGAGAGGTCTTTGGTGATTCTGATGAAGCTGTTTTTGTGAAATACTAGGGAAAAAACCCAGATGCAATGGGTTCAAGAACAAATGAGAAGGAATTAGAGACAGTAAATGTAGACCTGAGACTCAGGCGCGTCACTAACTTCACCTATAATTGAGGAAAAAGGTGCCTTTTCTTCCTTAAATCCATCTCCACTTTGGGTGAGACACAGCAGCGCAAGGCGATCTAGGGAACAGGATGTGTAGGCACACGGATTTTAGTAAGAGATCAGAGACAAATACATAGAACAGCAAATTCTGTACTGGATGGGAAATCAGGACGGAACTCTCCAGGGAGGTGATGCCGCGTCGTAAAGGCGGCTGCCGGGAGAATCAGCAAAGCTCTTTGCGTGACAGCTTTTGAAAACAAGGTCCTGCAGAAGTATGTGTAATTAAGATACAAGAATTAATGAAGCTTAATCAGTTCTGATGGTGCCGCTTGCAGGGAAAGACCTAAGTTTAAGTCATAAGAGAAATGAAGAATCACTGAGCTCAGTAAACGTACAATATCTTTTTAACCAAAAGAACAGGAGTGGGCAGTGCTATAGTTTAATTCTTCATCCTTAACACTTATAAAAAATCTTACATGCAGTTAAGTGCATGTCAAGCCATGAAATAAAAACAGAAGTCTTTCCCTCCACAAAAAAATTAATTAAAAACACACCAGCACATCTCCCTCCCACTCCGCCATTATCAGTTGTTGGCTTAAACATTCAGAGCATTGCAAACCAAAATCTAACATTACAAAGACCAAAATGACATACTTTCTTTAAAAATAAAAGGAAGTAACATCATCCGGGAAATACAAATCAAAACCACAATGAGATACCACCTCACACCTGTCAGAATGGCTAACATTAACAATTAAGCCAACATGGGGCACCTGGGTGGCCCAGTCAGCTGAGCATGTTTCAGCTCAGGTCATGATCTCACGGTCCATTGGTTCAAGCCCGGCATCAGGCTCTGTGCTGACAGCTAGCTCAGAGCCTAGAGCCTGCTTCCGGTTCTGTATCTCCCTGTCTCTCTGACCCTCCTCTGTTCACGCTCTCCCTGTCTCTCTCTCTCCCTCTCTCTCTCTCAAAAATAAGAATAAAACATTAGAAAAAATTAAAAAAAAAAAACAACTAAGACAACAACAGATGTTGGTGAGGATGTAGAGAAAGAAGATCTCTTTTGCACTGCTGGCAGGAATGCAGACTGGTGCAACCACTCTGGAAAATAGGAGGGAGGTTCCTCAAAAATTAAAAATAGAACTACTCTATGACCCAGCAATTCTACTACTAGGTATTTACCCAAGGGACACAGGGGTGCTGTTTTGAAGGGGCACATGCACCCCAATGTTTACAGCAGCGCTATCGACAATAGCTAAAGTATGGAAAGAGCCCAAATGTCCATCGATGGATGAATGGATAAAGAAGATGCAATAAATGTATATATACACATACACACACACACACACAATGGTGTATCACTAGGCAATCATGAGGGGGAAAAATTGACCAGAGAATTATAAGATCAACAGTTTTCATTGCTCCACTGGGAGACACTTACGTTTTGACCGCCTGAGTTGAGAGCCCCATCTGAGCTACTAGGGCAAGAACCAGAAACAGCAGTAGGGCTGCACCTCAATAATGGGGCTAAATTAGCCCTAGAGCAAAAGATACTCTACAGTCAACCCAAAAAGTGTAAAACTAAACCTTAACAAATATCAAGGCAGTCCACAACCAACCCATCCACCTGAAAGAACAAAGTCCAACACTCTTGTAAAAAAAAAAAAATCAAAATGCAAACACTTACTAGAATATTTATGATGTCTACCATCCAATTAAAGTTACTGGGCCTACAAAGAAACAAACAAGTAAATAAACAAAAATGGTGGCCAAGAACAAGAGAAAGAATAGTCAAGAGAAACAGACTCTGAAAGGCAGAGATGATGAACTATCCAAACAAGGATTTTAAGACAACTATTATGCATATGTACAAGTATTCAAGGGCTACATGAACATAGTAGGAGATAAACAGAAGATTTAAAAATGAACCAGATAGAAATTATGGAGGTGAAATAAATACATATATGTTGGAAATGAAAATTTCACTAAGTGAGATTAGCATCTAATTAGATAGGCAGAAGAAATAGTACTGACAACACAGAGATAGAAAATACCCAGAGTGAAACACAGAAAGAAAAAAGACTAGGAAGAAAGAGTCCCAGTTACCTGTGGGATAATATCAAGTAGTGTAAGATAACCAGAAGTTCCAGAAGTGAAGAGGAAAGTACACACACCAAAATAAATGTATATTTGAAGAAATTTCATAAAATATCAGATAATATTCCAAATTTGATAAAAACCAATAGACCCACAGACTGAAAACACTTAATGAAA
Organism: Suricata suricatta; assembly: GCF_006229205.1. NCBI lineage: Eukaryota > Metazoa > Chordata > Mammalia > Carnivora > Herpestidae > Suricata > Suricata suricatta. The sequence goes on from NC_043704.1 coordinate 937,612, forward strand.
TTTAAGAAAGAGAAACACAATGAAAACTATACTGAGACATCAAAAAGTAATCGAAGAAGAAGAAATATAAGAATTAGTATAGATGTCTTATCATAAATTATACATCCAAAACACAATGGACCAAAAATTTTTAAGTGTTGAAAAAGAAGACTGTTAACTAAAGCTTTACTTCCAAAAAATATTCTTCCAAATTAAAGAGAAATAAGATCATGTCCAGATACACAAAAACTGAAAGAATTTGTCACCAGCCAACTTAAGCAACAAGAGATGTTAGAGAAATTTCTTCAGAAGGAATTAAAATGATGCCAGGTAATTAACCAGCAAAAAAATAGCAAAACAACAGAAACAAAAATTAAAACAGCTAGGAATTGTCAGTGTTGGAGACAAGACAGAAAAGAAAGATGAATAAACATATAATTTTTAATAGCAAGATAGAAGATTTAAGCCCAATGATATAAAAAAATTATCATATAATAATTACATTACAATCAATATAAATGGTCAAAACATTCCAGTAAAAAGGCAAAGACAGTAAAAAACAATACCTAACAATAGGCCATGATAACACCCACTTTAAAAAAAGACACAAATACATTAAAAGAAAAAGAATAGAAAAAGATATACTAGATACAAAATACTAATCAGAGATGAAGAAGGATATCTTATAGTGATAATAATGTCAATCTATTAAGACACACTAATCCTACATGTAAATGCACACATTAACTGACAGAATTAAAAATAAAAATAAGACAACACACCTCTCTCTGTACTAAATAAACAAAAAGACATAAAATCAACAAGAGAAGACTTAATACCACCAATCAATTGTTCTAACTAAAACCTTTATTTTTAAAGTTTATTTATTTGAGTGTGAGAGAGAGTGTACATAAGCAGGGGAGAGAAAGAGAGAAAAAGGGAGGGAGGGAGAAAGAGAGAGACAGAGAGAGAGAAAGAGGGAGACAGAGAGAATCTCAAGCAGGCTCAACACTGCCAGCGTAGAGCCCAGTGTGGGGCTTGAGTTGTGAGATTATGACCTGAACTAAAACCAAGAGTCAGACATTTAACCAACTGAGCCACCCAGGCACCTCTAACTAAAACTTTTATAACACCCCAGCCAATAACTGAAGAAGACAAACCAATTTCAAGTGAACAAGAAAAAGTTTAAAATAATACAAAATATATTTCCTAACAACAAAAAATTAAATTAGAAATCAGCAAAAGAAGTACTTAGAAAAATCCAAAATATCTGTAAGTAAAATGTCACATTTCTAAAAGACCCAGAAGACAAAGAAGATACTATAAGGAATTTTAGAAAATATTTTTAACTGACTGAAAATGAACTTTTGAGACAGTAAAAATGTGGGATATTCATGAGTTTCCAGTGGCAACGTAAAATCTGGAAAAACTGCTTGACAGCTTCTAATTAAACTTGCAAACATCACATGATCCAGAAATTGTACTCATGAGCAGTTGTCCCAGAAGATGAAATGTTATGTTTACACACACACACACACACACACACACACGCACGCACACACGCACGCACGAATGTTCCTAGCGGCTTTACTCTTAACAGCAATATTAGAAACAATCCAAATGCCTTTCAATGAATAAGTGGCTGAACAAGCCCTGACACACCCATACAAGGTAATACTGCTCAACAGCACAAGGGAAAAACTACTGACGCAACAATCCGGAAATACTTCAAGAACATTGTATTTGGGGCTAGGAAGGAGCTAGCTCCCAAAGACTGCGTCTTATGTGAATTTCCACTTACATTACATTCTCAAAATGACAAAACTTTTGCAGATGGAGAACAGATTAGTAATTTCCAAGGGTCAGGGACAGGGAGTGGGATGGAGAATGACTGAATACAGAGAGGAAGCACAAGAAGTTCTCGTGCGGTGAGGGGAAAATTCTGTGTCTTGACAGTGGTGGTGATTACACAGATCTATCCAGGGAATAAAACTGCATAGAACTACACACACACACACACACACACACACACACACACACACACAGAAATATGCAGGTTAAAAATACGGTGAAAGTTGAATAATGTCTGTGGTCTAGTTAACAGTGTATCAATGTCAATAGATCAATAGATCAATGTCAATCCCCTAAGTTTGAAATAGTACTACAGTTATATAAGATGTCACCTTGGGGGAAAGTGGGTGAAGGATACACAAGATTCTTTATATTATTTTTGCAACCTCCTGAGTCTGTAATTATTTCAAAATAAAAGATTTTTAAAATATGCAGGATACAGCTAAAGCGGTGCCTAGAAATTTTTAAGTCTAAATGCTAATATCAGAAGAGAAAAACAACCCAAATCAATTTTCTTAACTTCTACCTTATTAAGGCAGAAAAGTAACAGCAAAGTATATCCAAAGTAAAATAGAAGGAAGAATAAAGTTAGAATAAAAATCAATAAAAGGAAAAACAAGCAAAATTGAGGAAATCGAAAATCAATAAAAGCAAAATCTACATATTTGAAAAAGTTGATAGAATTGATCAACCACTAGCTATACTGATCAAGAAAAGAGAAAAAACTACATGTTACAAATTTCAGAAGTAAAGAGGAGACATTATTACAGATCTGACAATAATGAAAAAATAAAAAGCAATATAAAAAAATTTTGTCACTGAACTTGATAATTTAGGAAAAATCAATACCTTATAAAACATGCAATACCAAAACTGACACTGGAAACAAAACTCTGAAAAGGTTTAGAGAGCTAAATTCTTAAAGGCATTATGTCATAATTAAGAGACCTATCCATGAGGGAGATCTAACAATTATAAATTTTAACGCCCCCAACTTGGTAGCATCCAAGTATATAAATCAATTAATAACAAACATAAAGAAACTCACTGATAAAAATACAATAATAGAAGGGAACTTTAACACCCCACTGACAGTAATGGACAGATCATCTAAGCAGAAAATCAACAAGGAAACAATGGCTTTGAATGACACACTGGACTATATGGACTTAACATATTTTCAGAGCACTTCATCCTAAAGCAGCAGAATAAAGACTCTTCTAGAGTGCACATGGAACAGTCTCCAGAATAGATCACATACTGGGACACAAATCAGCCGTCAACCAGTACAAAAAGTTTGAGATCATACTAAGTCTATTTTTAAACCACAACACTATGAAACTTGAAATCAACCACAAGAAAAAATCTGGAAAGATCACAAACACTTGGAGGTTAAAGAACATCCTACTAAAGAATGAAGAGGTCATTAAAGAGGAAATCTAAAAAGTACGTGGAAGCCAATGACAATGAAAACATGACAGTCCAAAACCTCTGGGGTGGAGCAGAGGCGGAAGGAAGTACATAGCAACCCTGGCCTTCCTAAAGAATGAAGACATGTCTCAAATAGTTTACAGCTAAAGGAACTTGAAAAAGAACAGCAAGTGAAACCCAAAACCAGCAGAAGAAAGGAAACAATAAAGATGAGAGAAGAAACCAAAGATTTTTAAGTCAATAAAACAGTAGAACAACTCAATGAAACTAGGAGCTGATTCTTTGAGAGAATTAACAAAATCAACAAACCCCATGTTAGACTTATGAAAAAGAAAAAGGAAAGGACCCAAATAAAATCACATATGAGAGAGGAGAGATCACAACCAACACCACAGAAATATCAACAATTATAAGAGAACATTATGAGCAATCATATGCCAACAAATTGGGCAATCTGGAAGAAATGGATAAGTTCCTAGAAACATATAAACTACCAAAACTGAAACAGGAAAAAAATAGAAAATTTGAACATAGCCACAGCCAGTAAAGAAACTGAATCCATAATTAAAAATCTCCCAAAAAAACAAGAGACCAGGGCTGTATAGCTACCCAGGGGAATCCTACCAAACATTTGAAGGAGAATTAATACAAAATCTTTTAAACTGTACCCAGGGGCACCTGGGTGGCTTGGTCGGTTAAGCGTCCAGCTTCCAGCTTCAGCTCAGGTCATGATCTCATGGTTAGTGGGTTCGAGCCCTGTGTTGGGCTCTGTGCTGACAGTTAGCTCAGAGCCTGGAGCCTGCTTCAGATTCTGTGTCTCCCTCTCTTTCTGCCCCTCCCCTGCTCATGCTGTCTCTCTCTGTCTCTCAAAAATAAATAAAAAATATTAAAAAAATTAAACTGTACCAAAAAAATAGAAATGAAAGGAAAACTACCAAACTCATATTATGAGGCCAGCATTACCTTGATCCCAAAACTAGACAAAGACCTCATTAAAAAGGAGAATTGAAGGCCAATATCCCTGATGAACATGGATGCAAAATTTTTCAACAAGATACTAACAAACTGAATTCAAAAATACATTCAAAGAATTATTCACCATGATCAAATGGGACTTAGTCCTGGGCTGCAGGGGTGGTTCAATACCCACAAATCAATCAACGTGATAGAGCACATTCATAAAAGAAAGGATAAGAACCACATGATCCTCTTGATACATGAAGAAAAAGCATTTGACAAAATACAGCATCCTTTCTGTAAACAAAGTTGGAGGACTTAGTTTACCTCATTTCAAATATCCAGCTATCAATACAGTATGATATTAGCATAAGAATAGGCTTATAAATGGAACAGAATAGAGTCTAAAAATAGACCCAAGAATGTAGAATCAACTGATTTTTATAAAGTTGCCAAGGCATTTCAACAGGGAAAGGAAAGTATTTCCAACAAAGTATGTCAGAAGAAACAGATAACTAACACCATATACAACAATTAACTGAAATATAAAAACTAAAACCATAAAACTTCTAGAAAACAAAGGAGAAAATCTTTCCAACCTTGAGATAGACTAGGGTTTCTTTGATACATTAAAAAAAAAGCAACATACCATTCAAAGGGGCAAATGGTCATTTGTATTCCATCAAAACTTTTAAATTCTATCTGAAAGACACTTACTACAAAAATGAGACGGAAAATAAAAGAATGAAAAAAAAGTATTTCTCAAACATATAACTGAACAAAAGACAAATATTCAGAACATGCAAAGGACTTTTCTACTAAATAATAAGGAAACAGCCCAATAAAAAAGTAACAAAATATTTCAACCGACACATTGCAGAAGACATACAAACCAGCTAAGAAGCATATGAAAAAGATGTCTGCCATCATTAGTCCTCAGGAAAATAAAAACTAAAATCACAATGAGACATCAAGGGATACCCAGTAGAATGGCAAAAATAGAATGAAAATAATAGTGGCAATTGGGTGGCTCAGTTGATCAAGCGTCCAACTCCAGCTCAAGTCATGATCTCACAGTTTGTGAGTTTGAGCCCTGAGTCAGGGTCTGCTGTCAGCACAGAACCTGCTTCAAATTCTCTGTCTCCCTCTCTCTCTGCCCCTCCCCCACTTGCACGCTCTCGCTCTCTCTCAAGTAAATAAACCATTTTAAAAAAAGAATGAAAATAACAAGTGTTGAAACAAATAGCAGGAAACTGTCATATATGGCTAGAAGGAATGTAAAAATCATTCAAGAACCTTAGAAAACAGTTTTACAGATCCTTATAAAACCTCTTTCTATACTACTTACCATATCATCTAGCCTAGATATTTTCCCAAGAGAAATGAAAGCATATTCTCACACAAGGATATGTAAACAAGTGTTTGTAGCAGCTTTATTGATAAAAGCTAGAAAAAATCCAAATGTCTATGAATAGGCAAGTAAACAAACTTACTATACAATAGAATACTGGTCAGCAAAAAAAAAAAGGAACAAAATACATCCATACAACATGGATTAAACTAAAAAGCACAGATGTGGGAAGAAAGAAGATAGTATAAACATATGACTCCATGGACCTTTGGGGATGATGTTCTACGTTCTGTACCTTGACTGGGGTGGTAGTCACATAAATCAAAATCAATATACATAAATCAAAATTCATTAATCTGTACAATTAAGATAGATGTGTTTGACTGTATATAAATTACCCAAAGGGAGGGGGAATTCTGCTTCGGTTAGACTATTGTGGGTCAGAGCACTACCAGTGGAACAAGCAGATTTTTTTTTAATGATACATTACAAAAACTATATTTCTAAAACCATCAAAACAATGAAGACTACATGAATTAAAATTCTTCACAAGGAAGAGCCCTGTTAGATCAAGCTAAAAATAAGTTACTAATTCTGAACACTGGCTAAGAATCAGGCCTGGTCTAAGCTACAGGATTCTATGGGAGGGGAGGGAAAGCAGCAGAACTTGTTTGCAGTCACAGGGACCGCAGCAGACCGCAGACTAAGGTCCCCAAGACCAGGCCTGCGCCCCCACCGGATGACAGAGCCCGGCACCGTGCGAACGCCCAGGGGACTGGGCCAGCAAGACAGGTGGACATGTCTCCCCACACCTGCAGGTGCTCTGGGAAGGGTCACACAAAGGTAAAGGGCCTTCAGCAGTTCACAGTCCAGGTACTCCTCAAGTCTTGCTAGATTTTACACCACTCAACGCGTGGCCAGAGCTCACAGTCTATTTTCTGTTGTCAGAGTCTTTATTTTTGATTGTTTATTTGTTTCAAGTTTTAATTTAAATTCTATTCAGTTAACATATAGTGTCATATTAGTTTCAGGAGTACAATTTAGTGATTCATCACTTACACATCATACCCAGGCTCATCATAAGTGCCCTCCTTAATGCCCATCACCCATTTAGCCCATCGCCCCAACCGCCGCCCCTTCCGCCACCCTCAGTTTGTTCTCTATAGTGAAGAGTCTATTTTATGGTTTGCCTCTTTCTTTGTCCCCGCATATTCATCTGTTTTTTTTCCTTAAATTCCACATATGAGTGTTGTAATCATATGGTATTTTCTCTCTCTGATTTATTTTGCTTAGCATTATACTCTCCAGTTTTGTCCGTGTCATTGTAAATGGCAAGATTTCATTCTTTTTGATGTAATACTCCATTGTGTGGATGGATAGATAGATAGACAGAAAGACAGACCAAATAATTATCCATACATCAACCAATGGACATTTGGGCTCTTTCCATAATTGGCTATTATTGATAATGCAGCCATAGATGTCAGTGTGCTTGTGCCCCTTCAAATAAGCATTTTGGTCTCTTTTGGGTGAATACCTACTAGTGCCATCGTTTGGTTATAGGGAAATACAAATCAAAACTAACATGCGATATGCCCTCACACGTGTCAGAACGCCCCAATTTAACAACACAAGAAACAAGTGATGCTGGTGCGGATGTGCAGAAACGGGGCCTCTTACTCCGTCGGTGGCAACGCAAACTAGCGCAGCCGCTCTGGGGAACAGTCTGGAAGTTCCTCAAAGTTAAAATTAGAACTAGCCAGAAGGAGCTCAAAATCTTTAACTCGTTGACCCTTCCAGGCTGAGGAGATAGAGACTTATAAGTATCCAAGGAAAGCCCCTCTCAAGATCAGGAACAAACCACAGGTTTCTAAACAATGGCCTTCAATTCCACCTGAAGGAGCTTAAAAAAAAAAAAAAAGAGTAAAGTAAGGACACGTGGGTGGCTCAGTCGATTAAGTATCTGTCTTCAGCTCATAGCATGATCTCAGGGTTCATAAGTTCAAGCCCCGCATCAGGCTCTATGCTATCAGTGCAGAGCCTGCTTTGGATCCTCGGTCTCCCTCTCTCTCTGCCCCTCCCCATTTCTCTCTCTCCCTCTCTCTCTCTCTCTCAAAAATAAGTAAACATTAAAAAAAAAAGAGCAAAGTAAATCCAAGTAAGTTGAAGGAAAGAAATAATAAAGAGCAGAAATCAACAAAATTTAAAACAGACTTGGAGAAAATTAACCAAGCTGAAAACTGGTTCTTAGAAAAGAGCAACAAAATGTATAAATGTACAAACTCACTGCCAGAATGATCAAGATAAAAGAAATAAAAAGAGCATAAATCATCAGTGTCAACAATGAAAGAATCATCGAGAACCATGGGTGGCTCAGTCACTTAAGCATTCAACTTCGGCTCAGGTCACGATCTCAGAGCCTGGAGCTGCTTTGGATTCGGTGTCTCCCTCTCTCTCTCTGCCCCTCCCCCACTCACTTGTACATGTTCTCTCTCTCTCTTCTCTCTCTCAAAACTAAACAAACATTTAAATTTTTTAAAAATATAATGAAAGAATTATCTCTACAAGTCCTATAGACAAGAAAAGGATAATAACAGAATACCCTGAATAACTTTGGCCAGCAAATTCAACAACTTGGAAAATTGGTAATATTCCTTGAAAGACAACCATGAAAGTTCATTCCAGGAACAACAGACAACCTACACATGCTTATATCTATTACATAAATTCAATTCTTAGTTGAAAACACTAAGTTATGAGGGCTACGCTGGGGAGTTCTACAAAATATTTAAGAAAGAAAAATACTGACTCTACACAAATTCTTCCAGAAAACAGAAGAGAACACTTAATTCATTTTATGAAGCAATATCTTGATACCAAAACCAGATGAAGATATTACAGGAAAACAAACCTATAGACCAATATCCCTCATGTAACTAGTCACTAACATCCTTACTACATTCTCAAACCAAACCCAGAAATATTTCAAAAGGATATAACATCACAACTAAATGAGGTTTATTCCAAGAACAAAGGGTTGGTTTAACATTCAAGATCATTCAGTGTAATTTACCAAATAAACACAGTGGTTCACAAACTGGCCCCTGCTTCTGGAGAACTAGAAGAGACCAAAGAGGAAGAACAGTCCAGACTGGTAGGTGGCAGGTATCATACACAAGGAAACTTCTTTACGAGGCCGGTCTCGGGCAGACATCAGACAGGCAGATCTCCACGGCCACCTGCTGGACCTTTAAAGTGTATACGGAGGCCTTACCTGAATACATGACAGTCACGTCATGACCCAGACACATGACAGTCACATACATGACCCAGACACATGACAGTCACCTTCATGGCCCAGACACATGACAGTCACGTACATGACCCACACATGACAGTCATGTTCATGACCCAGACACATGACAATCACGTTCATGGCCCAGACGGTCTCAACAATACCTTGCTCTCTCAAGGCCATGTCCTTGAAACAGCTCCCATAGCGGGAACAGTAGGCAGAGCATGGATTCCAAGAACAATGGAGGGAATGGGGAGACTCTGATTGCCCAGATCAAGCCGAAGGGTCAACACACGGTCATGTCCTCTTGCTTACCTCTTCCAAAATAACAGAGTAAAGAATAAAAACCAAATGATTATCTCAATAGATGAAGAAAAATATTTAACAAAATTCAGTACTCATTGATGTAAGAATTCGCTTACAGGAGCAGAAAAATGTTCTCAATCTCATAAAGGGCACCTAAAAAACACCTACAGCCAACTTCATACCTAAAGGCAAATAGGCAAGGATGTCCACTCTCACCATTGCTGTTCAACATTGTTCTGATACCCACAACACGGATGAATCTGAAAACTATCACACTAAGTGAAAGAAGCCAGAGAGAAAAAGTACACAGTGCATGATTACATAATGCAAAATACAAACTATTCTAAAATGACACAAAGTCTGTCTGTGTCTTCCCAGCACCACGTGGCAGAGCAAGGACGGGACTGTAAAGGAGCACAAGGATCTTTCGGGAGCGATGGAAACGTGGTCTTGTGGCTCTGGCACACAGCGGTCAAACTCCTGCAAATGTACACTTAAAATGGATGTCGTTTATTTTATATAAACCATTCCTCAATCAACTTCATAGCAAAGAATGAGTAATTTGTGTAAAAATAAGAAGTAAACAAAGTGGTAAAAATATGAAGAATTTCAACAGTTTTGGAATCTACAGAAAAGCAATAATAAAATGGACATTCTATAATTGAAAAACATAATCTCCATAATCAAGAACTTACAGGATGTCTTCAAAGTAAAGCAGCAAGAACTGAAGGCACAATTAAAGAAACTCAGACAGACCCAACAGAAAATACCCAAATCTTCAGGAATATGGATGTGAAACTAAAGTTCAGGCAGATAAAAATATAAAAAAGAATCAAAACAACTGTACAGAGCATAAAAGATATGTAGGACAGGGTCAAAAAGTATCACAAATGTGTAGTAAGAAAGATGGAGAAAAAATAGACAATAGCATTTGGATGAATAATATCTGAAAATTTTCCAAACCTGATTGAAGACTGCACAATTCCAAACAGTTCCATGAACCTGAAACAGGATACGTACAAAACCCATGTGCATGCGTGTGTGCACGGACACACACAGGCGTGAAGACACAAAATCTTAAAATTGGGCAGGGAAAATAAAGCACATTATTTACTTTTATAGGAACAGTGATAACACAGAGTTCTAATTTCTCAACAAGCCCTGTGAATCCCAGAAGACATAAAAAACATCATTAAAATGCTGACATATTTAGAATGCTGGGGGGAAAAAACAACTGTCAATCTAGAATCTATACCCAGTGAAGATATTTTTCAAAAATAAAGGCACAAAAATAATGTGCTCTCAAAGTTCAAAAGAATTTGCTGTGAATAGATCAGCACCACAACAATACTTCTATGAAGTTCTTTGGACTAAAAGAAAATATTCCCAAATACAAGCTTAGAACGTCAAGAGAGAATGAAGAGGGGTTAAAAGTCTGGCTTCCGGCTTCTGCTCAGGTCATGATCTCACAGGTTCGTGGGTTCAGGCCCTGCAACGGGCTCT
>NC_043704.1:948384-980803 GCF_006229205.1 Suricata suricatta
TTCTGACCCTCCCCTGCTTATGCTGTCTCTCTCTGTCTCTCAAAAATAAATTTAAAAACATTTAAAAAAATTAAAAAGAAAGAATGAAGAATACCAGAAAAGATAAATATATATGTATATATATATATATATATATATATATATATGTATATATATAAATGTTTCCAAATATTGACTGCTTAATACAGAAATAATACCATGTTGGATCTATAACACACACAGAAGTATAAACATATGACCATATCAGAACAGTCTATAATAGGACATGATGTAACTGAAGTCTCTTGAGTGACTACTAAAAAGATAACACAAGAATAAATAAATAAGAATTTAAGAGATTAAAACAATAGAATAAAAAATACCTGATTAAGCCAAATAAAGGCAATAAATGGGAAATGAAGGAACAAAGAATCTGTGGGACAAAAAGAAAACAAACAGCAAGATGGAATAATTAAACCCAACATTTCAAAACTACTACAAATCAATTTTTTTATTTTTTTAATTCTTTTTATGTTCTTTATTTATTTTTGACAGACAGAGAGATACAGTGGGAACAGGGGAGGGTCAGAGAGAGGGGGAGATACAGAATCTGAAGCAGGCTCCAGGCTCTGAGCTAGCTGTTAGCACAGAGCCCGACACGGGGCTCGAACCCACTAACCGTGAGATCATGACCTGAGCCGAAGCCGGATGCTTAACCGATTGAGCCCCCCCAGGCGCCCCCAAATCAACTTTTTTTAAGGCAACTCAAAAATGAGCAAGAGACTTGAGCAGTCGCTTCACAAGAAAGGATCTTGTGAACGGACAATAATATAAAAGAAGTGCTCAACATTATCAACTGTGATATTGCAGCATATATAATAAGCCGTATCTATACTGAAATAGAGATCTTAGGTCTTCAACGCATTCTTGGTGCAGAGATCCTAAAACTTTTTAAATTTCCTGAAGTGATGAAGGGATCATCACTTGCTATGTCGATGAGGTGAATTTTAAAAAACCCCTGCACCCCCTAGGGATACACCACCTGGCTGGTCACCAGGGAAACCAATTATGTGATTGGAGGGCTGGATGTTCCAATCCCACGCCCAGATCTCCTAGAAGGAAAGAAGGGCTGTAGGTTGAGATCGATCACCAGTGATTTAATCAGGCGTGCCTAGGTAATAGAGCCTGCATCAAAACCCAGAAGGACAGGGGCTCCTGGGTGGCTCCGTTGGCTAAGCATCTGACTTCAGCTCTGGTCATGATCTCAGGGCTCATGAGAGGGAGCCCTGCATCGGGCTCTCTGCTGTCAGCACAGAACCCGCTTCAGATCTTCTGTCTCCCCTCTCTCTGCCCCTCCCCTACTTGTGCATGCATTCTCTATCTCTGTCTCTTTCAAAAATTTAAAAAAAAAATTTAATAAAAGGATAGAAGTCAGAGAGCTTCCAGGCTAGTGAACCTCTGGAATGTAGGGAGAGTGGTGTGCCCAGAAGGCACGGGAGTTTTGGCCCCTCGCCACATCTCTTCTAGCTGACTGGTCATCTGAATCCTGTATAATATCCTTTATAATAAACTGGTACAGGTAAGCAAATGTTTCTCTGAGTTCTGTGAGCCATTCTCGCAAACTAATTGACCCGGGGATAGGAAGGGGGGTTGTGGGACCCTCCAATTTATAGCCAGTAAGTCAGAAGCACAAGTAACGACCTGGACTTTCAACTGGCATCTAAAGTGATTGGGTGGGGGGGACAGTGGGCATTCCTGTAGCACTTGTGAGAAGGACGGGAGGTCATTCCTTTTCAGAAATACCAAATAAAAGCTGTGTGTCTAGTTAACAATAGGTTTACAACATTTTGGAAACATGAACAAACACCCCCCCACCCCCCCCCCATGGAGTCTCAAAACCTTAGACACTTCACTTCCTGGTTCTTTTTCCCCTCTCCACTTCACAGGCTTATTTTCACGGGCTTTGCAATGAGCATGCGCCAAAGAACAAAGGAGGGACAGAAAGTCACCTCGGAAATGTACCTTTGTCCCAATCAGACTACTTTTTGCGCAGGTGACCTCCAGGTAAGGCTGTCACCTCTGTAGGGCTCAGCCAACGAGGAATCAGGGGAGGGACTTGCACACTAGGGGATAAATTGTCTGCTCTAACTGCCCAGAGTGTGCCTCTCCCTTTGGCGCACTAAGCGTTTTTGAGAAAATCACAGTGGGCTTGTTTCCCTACTTAAGTATCTCACCAGTGAGGCAGAGACAGCACGGGCGGCCACGGCCACGTTCTCACCTCCACAGACCACAGAGCATGTGTCCTACGTTCTACGGCAGCAGAAGAGGCAGCCGGTGGGCATCGCCCAGGCTCTAACGTCTTGGTCCCTGTGCACCGGGTGCTCGCCTCCCCCCACATGCTCGCTACCCAGGTAGCCCGGGCCTCACAAGGGAACCCCTGGGAGACCTGGAAGACCACTTTTTCCCTACTGAACTCGGCAGGAGGCAGAAGCCTAGGCAACAACAGGGCAGTAGCCATCGCTGCACTTACTTGTGCACCGGCTGCACGGGCCGCTTTGGGGCAGCAGGCCTGAGCAATGGAAACCTGAGCAAGGTAGAAGAGCCCACAGCGGGGGCGCCTGCGGGGCTCAGTAGTCTGAACATCAGACCTCAGCTCAGGTCATGATCTGACCGCTCGTAAGTTCAAGCCACACATTGGGCTCACCTTTGTCACTGAGGAGCCAGCTTTGGATCTTCTGTCTCCCTCTCTTTGCCCCTCCCCCCAAAAAATAAACACTAAAAAAAAGAAAAGAAAAGCCTACAGCGACCCCAACCTCCTGGCTAAACACAGGCCCATCTGGTGGGCCTCAAAATATTGACAGACCCTAACTACTCAATAGGCTACTTACATCTGGGCACAGTTACCAAAACGGGTAATTCCATACACCCAGTTTATAGCGCAGCCCCCCCACCACCTCGCGGCGGACAACTCTGCTTTCCTGTCCTACCCGCTGCCCCCTTGCAGTGCATCCAATAAATTCCCATGGCCTTTGTTCTGCCTCAGGTGAATTCTTTCACCTCCCCCCCTGCCCCAGGCTTCCACCCAATGGGGCTGTCCTGCATTTAGAGGCCCCCATCCGATCAGGAGCGACACCCCCCTCCCCAGCCCATCCTGTTGTCTCCAAGGTCAAGCTGAAATCGCCATCCTCTGCAAGGCCTTCTCCCATCCCTCCCTTCCCGCCTCGCCGAAGCTCCACATTCTTCTTCCGCTCTTTTCTGATGACGTGTGAGTGACACTTCGTGGTACTGAGGACATTTGTGTCTGTATGTTACCTGCCCACCACAGTGGATGACATGCTTCTGGAGGGTGGGGCCCTTTCACCCTGAGTTTATATCCCAGCAGCCACCCGGACAGGGCTTTTCAATTAATGGTCTGCTGGGCTGAGTCCCCAGCATCTTATCTCTGAAGCTCAGCCCGGGAAAGCTTTCTGAAGCCCGAGGGGCTGAGGGCTCACTTGAGAAAGCCAGGGCCCGCAAATGACACGGGCGAAGGAGGCACCATCTTTGACGGGCTCTGGTCTGCCGCAGTGGCGGCACCAGCTCAGGGGAGCTCTGGGCAGGGACGTGGGAGCCAAGAGGCTGATTAGCTCACTGCCGAATTGCTGGCAAGCATCCTGGCTCTTGGCCCAGCCCCAAAAGAATGTGATGTGAACATTACACGCCATTAAGCTGACTCAGAGAACAAATGACTAAGTTTCCGATAATCAAGGAGAAGATTTTGGCTTGGCCATTCTTCATGCTGACGCAACCTGAGTTTGATGCTAGTGAGGCACGGTTCCAGCCCGGCCCAAAGGAAGCGTCTCCAGTGTGGGGTGTGTGCCCTCAGCCCATCTTGCCGCAAGGCAGGGGCGGGGTGAGGAGCATTTACCGCTTTTCTAATGTTCTAGCAGCCATTCAGAATCCTCTGTGAGCAATCTTCTTCAATATCAGGCTATAAAGTAGGTGATTCTGTTTATAGGAGCTGTGCTATTTAAAGACCAGCTAGCTCATTAACGTCACCTGCCACAGGCCTGTGCTTTATGTAGCAGCTCGAATACGGCCCCAAACAGAGGAAAATCTTCATACACCAGGGAAATGAAAGACACTAGAGGGAACTAAGCGGGGTAGAGATCACCTGACCACACTTCTGAGGGCTTCAGAAAATAAGTCGCCAGCCAGGAGTGACCGGGGCTCACAAGTCCACGTCATCGTCCACGTTTGCTTTAGTCTTTCGTTCTGGAGACCTGTGTGTGGTGGGGTGGGAGAACTCAGCCGGAGTTCGGCCTGCCCCTCCTCCCGTCCACCCCGGCAGGGGCCCCAACCACATGCCCTCTTCTGTTGGTCACTGACTTCAGCCTCAGAACACCCAGTTTCCAGAAAGAGACACAGGCCTTCAGAGAGTCCAAAGACACACAGCTGGTCACACTGGAGACAAGAAGCCAGGTCTCTGCCTTTATTTCTACCCCAAGGACCCGGGGGGCAGGATCCACTCATGACAATGACCGTGTCTGCCCTGCAGGCACTTGTGCTCTGAGCAGGACATCTGAAGCAGAAGACCCGGAAGGAGCCTGGAATCACTAACAGTCTATGGTCGAGGACCCCCCAAGGCCCTGCAAATTCCTGTCATTAGAAAGAGTCAATCATGTTGAACATATTCTAGGTAATAAATCAAACACTTAATCTTATGGTTTTAAATTTTTTCTTTTTTTTAAATTATTTTTAATGTTTATTTCATTTTGAGAGAGAGCACCAGTAGGGGAGGGGCAGGAGAGCGGGAGGGGCAGAGAGAGGGAGACACAGAATCCGGAACAGGCTCCAGGCTCTGAGATGTCAGCACAGAGCCCAACGAGGGTCTCGCACTCATGAACTGTGAGACCATGACCTAGGCTGAAGTCAGCCGCTGAACCGACTGAGCCCCCCGGGCGCCCTTAAATTTTTCTTTCTCATGATAGTCTAGAAACTGAAGAGAAATGCAGTCGGTCAGAATTCCCTACTGCCTACTTCCCCTTAGAAGCAGCTTGACTGTTCTTTCCACAAAGAGCCCTGGAGGCAGCTGGAGATCCCCCCCAGGCAGAGGTGCTGAGACAGAGCAGAGACCAACACCCCGACACTCGGGTCCAGGGTCCCCATACTTCCCGGGGTGCTCCCTGCAGACACGGCTCGCCCCGCCGCGATGAGCTGCCTGGTCCTGGAGGCGTCCCCCTGCCTTCGCTTCTCACCGGCACCGGGAAGTGTGAGCGCGGCGGCCAGCAAGCCCTGCTTCCCGCCACCAGGCCATGAGGGCGCGTTTCTGTCCAGGGGATCGAACCTGCCACCCTTCTCCAGGCCCAGACCCTGGGTCCCTCCCTCCTCCGTGGCCACCCCTCCCTTGGCGCAGGGCCCTTCCGGACCGCTGGCCCGTCCCCTCTGTCTTCTTTCTTCTTAGGCAGTTCTGTTTTGAGCTTGTCCTACCAGCCTTCTCTCCCTCATAAATTCCTGAAAAACAAACAAGCAAACAAACCAACCAACCACAACTGAAGGAGGAGAAAAGCCATACCTCTGCCCTCCTTCTTAGCACCTGGCAGAGGTCCCAGCCCCCTAGTAACGTTACAAGCGTTGCTGAGTAACACCACAGCCCAGGTTAGCTCTCTCCTTACAGAGCAGAATGCCTATAGGGTTTCTGTTTTGAAAATCTAATTCTGACATCGATTTCTAAAATTTACAATATTAAAGTTGAAATTAATCCCTCAAATGATTTCCTTACAAAGTCAGTCTTTCTGTTGAAACGACTTTCCTATTAACCTTTAACTAAAAAACAAATCAACAACTCCCTCTTCCCCCAGATCCAGGGTTTGGGGACATCTCATCTGTTTTCCGAGTTTTCACCAAACTCCTTGCACTTCTACTCAAGCACAACGATACCCTGCGACACTAACCAGGGGTTCTCAAGTTTTTTGGACTCAGGACCCCTTTCCTTCCCTCAAATTATATTTTAAGTGCATTCTACTATTGATATTTACAGTACTTTAAATTAACACAGACAGATTTCAAAGTTATTTACTTAGAAATTCATTTACAATGAATAATAAACGTATTACATAACGACAAAAATAACATTTTAAAATAAAAATAACTATATTTTCCCAAACAAAAATAAATTAGTGAGAAGAATTTCTGAAACTCTTTGTCAAGACTAATAGAAGACAGCTGGATTCTCCTATCTGTTTCTGCATTCAATCTGTTATAATACTTTGTTTTGGTTAAAATATGTGAAGAACACCCTTCCCCACACAGACATGTGCCTGGAAACAAGAGGCGCATTTTGTAGGTCTGTCAGATCACCGGGCACCGGTCTCTGAGACAGCGGCAAAACCTGAGGAGTGCTCATTTCCTAAAGGTTAGCGGCAACGTGAAATCTACAAGCCTGTAGGTAAACTGTCAGGACCACCTTACACTAAAACCCATACGCTGTGCACCTGGGCCTTGAACAGGTTTCTGCCCGCACAGGATTGTTTTAACCCCGTGTGTCAGTCATTTGGAAAACACTGGTGCACTGGGTTACGCAGATCTCCCAAATGTTAACATGTTTGAATACATAAGGTCAAAAAAAAATCACATTTGTTAGTATCAGCCACTGAGTTCATCTAGAAACATCTTTAAGGATCAGAAGGCTGCCCAGCTTACCAAAGCAGACACAAGTTTTCCGAAACTCTAATTTTTGACTGAAAATTCACATTTTACGAGCTGCAACAAATACAAGCACTTATCTCCTTTGAAGTGCCAGGCGCACGGAGTTCCACTTGCAGCGCCGGCGCGGCACGGCCAGTCTGGGGAGGCCGAGGCCGGCTGTCAGTCAGTCCCGAGCGCACCAACAGCGCTCCGTGCGCCCAGGAGCTGGTCCGGCTGCGGGTCCCCACACCAGGTCCCCGCACCGGGTACCGCACAGGGCCCCCGCGCCCCACCCCTTCTCCCCACCGCACCGCTTCTCCCCGGAACCTCGTCGTGGCTCCGTCTGCAGACGAGTCTGGCGCCAACTTGCAATTCTGTCTCTCAGAATGTTCGAGAGACGTGCTCAAGAATCGAAAAATAATAAAATAATTCTAATTATTTCATCAACAACAACGTGAAATGACGCTGGGTTTTGGGCGCGAGTGGCGGGTCACTGAACTGACCCCACTCTGGGCGGAGTGCAGCCCGGCGGTGGCGGTGACTGCGTCAGGCGCCAGGAGTGTCATCCTCTACTGCCCTGCGGCATCAGCTCGAATGTCAGCGCGGAGAAAGAACATAAGGCCGGTAGCCTTCCGGGAAGAGTTTGGACCTCACCGACCCCCTGACAGGGCTGCAGAGAGGCTGGAAGGCCCACATCCAGATGCGACGGGCCCAGCGCGGAGCCTGAGCGCGGGGGAGAGGGCTGGAGTCCCAGGTCCGCCTGCGGGACACGGCTGAGCCTGGGGGGTGGGGGCTCCGAAGCGAGAGCCCCAGGACCACTCCCCGGACAGTCCTGCCTTCACTGCGTGAAGCTCAATCCTCTGTTCAGTATGGGCCTGTGACTCCCTTCCAGCGGACCCTCCAACCGGTGCCCTGCCCGGTGGGTGCTGCAGCCACAGCGCGGGCTGCCTGCTGGGGTGTGCCCCCCTAACCGGATCTGACACCGGGCAGGCGGCCCCCACTGAGCACCCCGGCCCCAGCGGCAGAGAGCAGAGGGGGGATTCTGAGGCACCGCAGGGCCTGCTCACTGAACTGACCCCACATGCCTCTCTTCCAGGCGCTTACTTCTGGGCCTAAAGGAAGGGGGGCCTGAGGGCCAGGCTGCCTCAGGGAATCCGGTAAAGCGAGGAGCCTCCCCTCCGAGGGGCTCTGATGTAGACATGACAGGGTCTCTTGGGACCTTGCCACCGAGCACCAGGCAGGGGGGAAGCTCTGCCGGCTCCGGGGCATCACTGTTGGCCCAGGAGAAGCTGTGCCTAGAAGATGCAATGATGCCCAGAGGAGGGGAACAAGTATGGGTGCCGTGTGGGGCACGTCCAACAGCAGGAGACCCCTGGGAATCGCCTGTGATGGGGGTGGGGGGTTGCCATCTAGGGACTGGAGCCCAGCTCTGGAAGCTTCAGGAGGTAGGGAAGAGAGGTGACCAAACCCAGGGTCACAGACGTTCCCGTGTCCTTCCAGCCCCTGAGATAAGGCAGCATCACACCCTCACTCTCAGCCACGGATAACACAGGACTCTGAAAACGCCATTAAGCGAAAACTTTCAGATTCCTGCGTGGGTCTAGAGAAGTGAGGCAGCCTCAAGATGAACAAGTTTTTAGCAAGGGGAACAATCTACCTCAGTGCTCTCGGCTTAATTAATGAGGTAATAACATCTAGAAAATGCAGCAACAGTTTAATCAAAAGGAGTTATGGGAGATGTTGGTAAGAAATATGGTTGTATTATAAAATCTCCGATGTTCAAAATCCCATGAAAACTCAGACAACTAGTCTGAGACACTACGTACCATGGAGCCTTTCCTTAACTAGCATGGGTTTGAACTGCGCAGATCCACTTATACATAATTTTTCTCGGTAAATACAGCTCAGTCCTGTAAATGTATTTTCTCTTCCTTGTGATTTTCTTAATAACATTTTCTTTTCTCCACCTTACTTTACTGTAAGAATGTAGTATAGAGTACATACAACACACAAAATACACGTTAATCGACCGCTATGTTACTGGGAAGCCGTCCGGTCCCCAGTGGGCTATTAGCAGGTAAGCTTCCAGGTGGTCAAAAGTTATAGACGGATTTCTGACTGCTCGGGAGGGCGGTCAGCACCCCTAACCCAGGCTGCTCGGCGTCAGGTGCATTATACACGATGCAGATAACTAACTACACTGCACTCTCTATGCAGTGTTGCCCCCTTTGGACTGTTTCTTAATCATTTAAGGATAATTATGAAAAAGCTCAGAACTCTCTGGAAAAACACCCGACTCAGTAAAAATCACACAGCAACATGCTCACTGGCCCTCTTCTCTCTGCAATGCTGTAAATGTTCAAGGTTGGCCTGAGTACCTTACATCAGGAGCACTTGGCCTCAGAGGATGAATTTAGCGTGCTACATAAATTATTAATCCCACCAAAGTACTTCGGGATGAAATGATAATGACTTATCCACACAGAGAGGTTTACTATTGAATGTGTTTGCATGTCAATCATCTCATTTCACTTCCACAGTGGCCCCAAGAGAAATACAGGCCAGGTCCTGACAGACTTTCTCTCAAAGCAAAAACGGACTCAGAGAGAGGGACGGGCCTCAGGGCTCCGGCTACCACAAGGCCAAGAGGGGCGCCCTGTGAGTCTCCCACAGCATTGGGACGAGGATTCAAAATTGGTTTCTCATAGATTTTATTGACCTGGTCCATCCCGACTTATTCCCCCAAAACTGAAGTGTCTTATTTTTCCTTCTCGTAAGAAATCAGAAAAGTCTTGGATTTCCAATGTGCACCCTTCAGAAGGACACCCCACCGTGTCATTGTGAGGACGTCTGCCCAGAAAGCTGCCACAGACAGACGGCTTCATTTCTAAGCAGTGGAGAGAAAGAGGAATAGAAAAGGGGTCAAATAATCCCCGAAGGAAGGGTTTAGACCAGAAATCCCTGATCACTATCAAAACTCACTATCATTTCTCCGTATTTCAACACAAATGAATTGAGACTGAAACGGGCTCTCTGGAGAGGCGTGACGCCATAGTGAGACCACGCTGGGTGGCGGGCATAGTACACTGCAGAGCGCTTCCTGTGACCGCCTGAAGGCAGACCCTGCCCAGGGAGAAGAAAACCGAGGTGCCAACTAGTTGGCGTGATTGTTACCCACTTTAGTAAATGTCACATCAGAGGAAAACATGACCTTAGGCGAACACTGGCCAACTTGGGAGAGACAGGAAAGCACATAGAGATAGTCCAAACACATGGGGTCACCTAGTGGGAAAATCACTCTTTCTGTACCCCAAGTATAAGATATAAGGTAGCAAATGTTCTGAAAAGCAAGGCTCACAAACATTCCTCGATTACGAGGGGGCTCAGCGGTGCACACAGATCAGACCGCAGGACCTCTCCCCACCCACGGCCATGCCTTCAGGATAACCCAAGGCAGAGAGAGACAGCGGGGCAGGCACGAGAAAGCAAACAATATGAAGCCGGCTGGAGACTCGTGACTGGGTCAGGACTCTGGATTAGTGACCAGCGCGTGGAACTGCCAGAAGCACAAGGCGGAATTCTGGGGCAGGGAGGGGGGATTGGATTGCCAAAGAGAAAGGAACCCAGAATAAAATCTGGGACTGCCGTCTCCAAACGTCCACAAGCAGAGAGCAAGCTATGGGATCTGTGTAACCTCCAACCCCCAACTTACACATTCCCCCCAAGGCCCCACGCAGATGTGTCCTTGGAGGACAAGGACAAGGACAAGCCTCCCAGGGGCAGGACGAGAAGTCCTGAAGGACAACAGCCGGAAGTTCCTCCTGTCACACTCGCAGAGAAGTGAACACATCAGACACAGGCCACACTAGGACCAGCGTGGATCACAACAAAGGTCTTGCCAATATCACATCAAAGCACAGACAAAGCATGAAGCATGTTCAGGCCACGAAACACCAGACGTGGCCTTCTCCTGCCTAACGTGAGTGGCAGCTGCTTCTTTACCAATGACAGCATCAGCCCCGTCCTAGCCCAACTTCCCTCCGGGGAAGGTTCATTGAGATGCTCGTGAAACGGTCCCAACTTACTGACAGCACCCCTTTTCTTGGACCTGCCCCCAACTCGCCCAACCAAAGCCCAAATTCTATAACAGATTCCTTCTAGCAGTCTCTCACCTTGATGCCCCATGGTTCCCCGTGGGGTGTGGTCCCAACCTGCTCCATCATAGGTGCCAGGTGAGTTCCTGGTGGCCTTCGATTAGCAGTCACTGACAGACACTTTCAGAATACCCACCCACAGGGTGTCACTCTTGCTCTGGACAAAGGACTGACACTTATCTTCCGTTCCTTCCCTTTCAAAATGGAAAGTTGTTTTAATCGCACTTGTCCAGGCTCAGCTCCACTGCTCTGCAGTGGAAGCGGCAGAAAACCTGTGTGTTAGTTCCGTCACCAAACCATGAGTCACATCTGGATTTGATATCTCCCCGGGGGAGTGTATTTCAGTCATAAGAGAAGGATGCGCGTGGGTATTTCAGGGCCAAGGAGAAGACTGAACCAAAGATACTGACCACCAAACAGACACGCAGCTGCCAATCGGGGACTGTACTTGCCGATGTCACACTGCGTTTGGGTGGGGCCATGTGACGAGATCTGACCAGTGGAGCGTGTGCAGTTATGACACATGTCATGTCCAGGCCCACGTGGATAAGAAGAGTGTGTGCTTTCTCCAAACCATTCTCCCCATCTGCCGGCCGGACAAAAGGAAGTTCAGGCCCTAGAGGATGCTACCAACCTAGC
Organism: Suricata suricatta; assembly: GCF_006229205.1. NCBI lineage: Eukaryota > Metazoa > Chordata > Mammalia > Carnivora > Herpestidae > Suricata > Suricata suricatta. The sequence goes on from NC_043704.1 coordinate 959,823, forward strand.
AGACGGCAGGACCAGAGAGAGCTATAAGGAGCCAGACCCAAATCATCACTGATGGGGAGCATCCACAGTAGACTATTACGTGTAAGAGAAGTAAATTTTCTGTGTAAAGTCCCAACATTTGGGAGATGCTGAAATCAGCCTAAAGAATCCAGAAGTCGGGGACCGGAGGCGCGGCATAACGGCATGATTGGGCCCTGAGAGGCCGGGCCTCAGCTTGTGTCGGAACACAAACGTCTAAACCCTAATGGTGAGAGGTCCCAGAAAGCAACCCAGCTCTCCCAAGAACCGCAGCCTTGCTCAGCTCGGCTGGTTGGCCTTGGGCCTACCCTGGAATCACGAGGGCTCCTTTAAGACTGAAGAACCTTAGAGATTAACAAGATAAAACCTCTCCAAAAAGCATGCTCAGTCTCAAATTATTCCCTCAAAATAATTCTGCAATACAATGTCTAGCACACGCAAAGAAATAAGACACCATGAGCAAGAAATAGAAACCACAGGAGAAAAAAAAAACAACAGAAAACAAAAAACCAGATCCACAAAGACATGAGAAGTTAGAATTACCTAATATAGACTATCAAAAAAACTACACTTGCAATAACACAAAAACAAACAACCCCTTTAAAAATGGGCAAAAGACCTAAGAGACATTTCTCTAAAGATATACCAATGGACAATAAGTACACACAAAGGTGCTCCACGTTACTAATTATAAGGGAAATGCTACTCTAAACCATAATTAAATATCACTTCATACCCATTAGGAAGGCTAGTATCGAAGAAACAGACACTACCAAGTGTTGATAAGGATGTAGAGAAACCGGGCTCCTTGTATATTGTTGGTGGGGATGCAAAATGGTGCAGCTACCATGGCCGACGGTATGGTGGGGCCTCAAAAAATTAAACACAGAACTACCATCTGATCCAGCAATTCCGCTTCTGGATATAACCCAAAAGAAAGAAAACAGGGTCTCAAAGAGATATTTATATGCCCCTTTTTATAGCAGCATTACTCAAAATGGCTAAAACATGGAAGCAACTTAAGTGTCCACTGACAGACGAATGAATAAGCAAATTGTGGGCTACATGTAAACAGAATATTATTCAGCCTTAAAAAAGGAAGTCTAATGGGAGCACCTGGGCGGCTCAGTTGGCTGAGTATCTGACTTCAGCTCAGGGAATGATCTCACAGTTCGTGAGTTGGAGCCCTGTGTCGGGCTCTGTGCTGACAGCTCAGAACCTGCTTCGGGTTGTCTCTCTCTCTCTCTCTCTTTCTCTCTCTCTCTCTGTCCCTCACCTGCTCATACTCTGTCTCCCTCCCAAATAAACACTTAAAAATTAAAAAAAAGAAGAAATTCTAATACAAACTACAACATTTATGAACCTTGATAACTTTATGTTAAGTGAAATAAGCCAGTCACAAAAAGACAAATACCGTATGATTTTACTTACGTGAGGTACTCAGTTAAAACCATACAGACAGTGTGTAAAACAGTGGGCTGGAAGAGGAGAAAATGGGGAGTCAGTGTTTAATAGGTGTAAAATTTCAGTTTTAGGGGCATTGGAGGGGCTCAGTCAGTTAAGCATCTGACTTCAGCTCAGGTCATGATCTCATGGTTCGTGAGTTCAAGCCCCACATTGGGTTCTGTGCTGACAGCTAGAGCCTACAGTCTGCTTTGGATTCTGTGTCTTCCTCTCTCTGCCCTTCCCCCACTCATGCTGTCTCTCTCTCTCCCTCTCAAAAATAAATAAGCATTAAAAAATTATTTTAATTTCAGTTTTACAAGCTAAAAAAAGCTACAGAGATGGTGGTGATGGCTGTACAACATTGTAAATGTGTATAATACGACTAAACTGTACACTTAAAAATGGTTAAGATGTTAAATTTTATGTTATATGTATTTTACTACAATTAAAAAATTGGAAAAAACAAACAAGCAAAAAACCCTACACTTACTATGGCCAAAGCCATAAATGAGAGATTAGAAGCTATAAAAAAAGAACATAGTTTTTATCAAAAAATAATCTAGAACTAAAAAGTTAAAAAAAAAATCCTGAATGGGGTTTTAAGCAGATCAGGTGCTGCTGAAGGGAGAGCTGGTGAAATGGAAACTAGAGCAGGACAAAATTCACACGAAAGCGTGGAGAGAATCAGAATCTCGGACACACACAAGAAAGGGCATGAGAATATACGGCAAGAAATCCCATACACATTTAATTTGAGTCTCACAGGAAAGAAGAGAAAGATGAGGCAGAAGCAATAGCGTGAGGACAACGCCAGGGAACTTTCAGACTTCCGGAGGACCTCATGTCACAAATACCAGAAGCCAACGTAACACAGGCAGGGCGCATGCGCTCACCGAAACTAAAGAAACCTAAGAACAATGAGAACAGCCTTAAAAGCAAGAGGAATGTACAGATTACTTCCAGAGGCACAACAGTTACAAGAACTGATGACATTTGAATAGAAAAAACAAAAGCCAGACATTTAGGAAAGAAAACTCCAGTGTTCCGAAAGAAAATCACGCCAACATGAAATTCAATATACAGGGAAGAGTCTTTCAAGAATAAAGGTAAGGGGCGCCTGGGTGGCTCCGTTGGTTAAGCGTCTACTTGGGCTCAGGTCATGATCTCACAGTTCGTGGGTTCGAGCCCCATGTTGGGCTCTGCGCTGACGGCTCAGAGCCTGGAGCTGCTTCGGGTTCTGTGTCTGCCTCACTTTCTGCCCTTCCCCTGTTCACTTGCACGTGTATGCACACTCTCTCTCTCTCTCTCTCAAAAATAAACATACATTAAAAAAATGGAGAGGAAAGGTGAGAAGGTGATGTCAGTGAAAATACCAAAGTAAGGACCCCCAAGAACCCCCACTTTCATAAAAGCAATGAAAAAAAATAGCAAAAATTGTCAGATTCAACTTTGTCATAAATCGGGGATCCTAAAGGCTTGCAGCATCTGGGGAGCATTTGCTACAGGAAAACGAGGGGGTCTCGGTAAGAACGACACACCTGTGGTGGCGTAGCCCTCCCCATGCTCAGCTCCCCCCAGTGCCACCGCAGCTCTGTGGCTGTCTTGAAAACCAGCAGCTTGCAATCACAGTGACAACCAGCACCCTGGCAGTCCCAGAACGGGACAGAGCAGGACCGGACCTCCCTCAAAGCCTTATTTCCAGACAACTGCCATTATTTGACAGAGCTAATAAGTTCCACTTGCAAAGACATCTTTATTTGACCTGAATCAGAGGATGCCCAATGCGAAAAGCATTTTCCTCAAAGGTGTATGTTAAAACAATTAGAATCAGTTGTTGGACTGTGCAACTACCTGACACAGGAGACAACAGCTGGGTAAAGAGTACATTGACTCAAAGCTTAAGAGGAAACGCTGGAAATGAGATGTCTATGAGGGATCTGAAGAACTCCAATACATTCCCGGGAATCTAGAAGGTCACATGGACACCCAGAGCTGTGCACATGCCCAAGGTGGGGGGATGCCCGGGGAAGACCCTAGACGGCTGTGAGCGCTCACGCTGGGCGGACTCTGAGACTGCACAGCCGGAAGTAAAGACTCAGGGCAGTGAACTACCCGATTAAATGTTGAAGCACACTCCAATATACACACTCAGAGCTTCTCAGGGAAGTGTAGGAGACTTAATGATTCCTGGCGTTTAAGGAAATCTGTGTCCAGTCGTTAGCTGATCACAAATGAGTGGAATAATATGTCCCTGAATACAGACTTCACTGAGTTAGTTCAAAAAAGTCACTAAACAAACCAACAAAAACTACTACAACGAGCAGAAGTACCAAAAATCCCAGGAGAGAAAAGAGAATCAAATTTTGAGACTTGCTACATGTATTATTTAAAATGTTTAGGTTTTGACCAATCATTATGAGACCGATGACAGAGAGACAGAGAGAGACAAAGAGAGAGGGGCAACATTGTCCATACACAGGGGAAAAAAACAATCAATAGAAACTGCCCCTGAGAAGCCCTAATGTTTGACTTAAAAGAGAAAGGCTATATATAACCTATTTTAAACATATCCAAAGAACTAAAGGAAACCGTGTCTAAAAGATTAAAGGAAAGTGTGACAAGAGTGTCTCACCAAATAGAGAGACTACTGATGAAGAGACAGAAATTGTAAGAAGGAACCAAATAAAAATTCTGGAGCTAAAAAGTACAGTAACTGAGATGACAAATTCATTGGAAAAGATCCAACAGCATATTTGAGCAGGCGAAAACAAACTGGAAAACTTGAAGTTAGGTCAACCGAAATTTTCCAGTCCAAGGAACAGAAAATAAAAAGTAGGAAGCAAAATGAACAGAGCAAGAAGTGAGCCCATTCTCTCTCCCCTACTATACAACTTCATTGTGTAACCTGGATAAAGTCTTCCTCACAAAAAAAAGAGAAAATAACAGCCTCAGAGATCTGAGGGACACCATGAAGCAAACCAACATCTGTATAATGAAAGTTTCAGAAAGAGAGAAGAGAAAGAAAGGGGTACAACAAATAATTAAAGGGATAAGAACTAAATAGTCAACAGATTTGGTAAAAAACAGAAACAAAAATGCACACACATCCAAGAAGCTCAATGAACTCCAAGAACAGACTCCAGGATACCCATACTAGACACATCCTGATCAGCCCAGTGGCCATGAAGACAATGAGAGAATCTGGGAAGCAGCCGGAGAAGCAATCATCACTTAAAAGGGATCCTTGATAAGGTAATAGTTGATCTCACCTCAGAAACCACAGCGACTAGAAGGTTGTGGGATGATATCTTCAAAATTACACGGGTTTAAAAAATTTTTTTTGATAGAGAGAGAGAGAGAGAGAGTGAGCAGGGTAGGGTCAGAGAAAGAGAGAGACACAGAATCTAGCTGTCAGCACAGAGCCTGACGTGGGGCTCGAACCCACAAACCATGAGATCATGACCCGAGCCAAGCCGGACGCTCAACCGACTGAGCCCCCCAGGTGCCCTGATATATTCGAAATTATAAAAGGCAAAGACTGTCATACAAGAATTTTACATCCAGCAAATTACCCTTTAAAAGCAAAAGAGAAATTAAGACATCCTCAGACACAAAAACTGACAGAGTAAGTTTCTAGAAAACCTGCCCTACAAGAAATACTAAATGGACTCCAGACTCAAATGAAAGGAAACCAGAGAGTATCTCAAATCTGGGTGAAGAAATAAAGAGTGCCAATGAAGGTAAATACAGAAGTAAAAAGAAAGACAGCATAAATGTAATGGTTCTAAGTTTTTTCTCCTATCTGAAATACAAGATAATGACACAGGCAAAAACTAGAAATCTGTGTTCATGTGCACAGAAGGCATAAAGATGTACTTTGTATGATGATACAGCCCAAAGTGGGAGAGGATGGACATATAGAGAAGCAAAGTTTTTATGTATCATTGATATTGAATTGGTATAAATACAAACCAAATTGTTACAAGTTGTTACAAGTAAGAAGCTTTAGGTATCCCCAAAGAAAATAACCAAAAAAAAAAAAAAAGGCAAAATTAAATGACAAAGAAATTTAAAGAGCACACCAAAAAATATCTATTTAATCACAAAAGAAGGTAGTAATGAAGGACAGAAAACAAAAGAGACATGACATATAGAAAAAAATAGCAAAATGGCAGGAATAATTCCCACCTTATAGAATTGCATTACATGTAAATGGATGGGATAAAAACTCCAATTTAAAGGCAAAAATTATGTTGATGGATTTTTTTTAAGTTTTTGTTGGAATTCCAGTTAGCTAACATACACGGTCATGTTAGTTTCAGGGGTCCACTGTAGTGATTCAACACTGTGGTACGTTGGCGGTGCGCATCATGACACGTGCACTCCTAATCCCCTCACCTAGTTCATCCACCCTCCCACCCCCGTCCCCGTGATCATCCGTTTGTTCTCTATAATTAGGAGTCTGTCTCTTGGTTTGTCTCTCTCTCTTTTTTGTCCCTTTCCTTGTGCTTAAATTCCACATATAAATGAAATCATATGGTATCTGTCTCTCTCTGACTGATGTTGCTTAGCATAGTACTCTCTAACGCCATCCATGTTGTTGTAAATGGCAAGATTGCATTCTTTTTGATGGCTGAGTAATACTCCATCATATATCAATATGTTATTTTTTACATCTTCTTTTTCCATTCATCAGTTGGTGGACGCTTGGGCTCTTTCCAAAGTTTGCCTATTATAGATAATGCTGTTTAAACCACAACAAAAAACAAACAAAATGTGATCCATTTATATATATGCAGTACTAAAGAGACATTCTTAAATTCAAGACACAAATAGGTTAAAAATGAAATGATGAAAAAAATATATACCATGTAAACAATAACCAAAAGAGAGATGGAGTGGCCATACTAACATAAGACAAAATGGCTTTTATAACAAAAATTATTACTAGAGACAAAGGACACTTTTTTAATTTTTTAAGTGTCTATTTATTTTTGAGAGAGAGAGTGTGTGTAAGTGGGGGAAGGGCAGAGAGAGGGAGATGCAGAATCCAAATCAGGCTCCAGGCTCTGAGCTGTCAGCACAGAGCCCAATGCAAGGCCTGAACCCACAAACCGTGAGACCATGACCTGAGTCAAAGTCAGACACTCAACCAAGAGAGCCACCCAGGCACCCCAACAAAGGACATTTTATAATGACCAAAGGGTCAATTCATCAAGATGTATAACAATTATATACATATGATTCTAACAACTGAGCTCCAGAATCTATGAAACAAAAGTTAACAAAAATGAAGGGAGAATTAGACAAATCACAAAAATAGTTGGGAGACTTCAATATCCCATTTCAATACAGGGTGGAACAAGAAAGATCAGCAAGGAAAGAGAGGATTTTAACAGCAATTCGATCTAATAGATATCTACAGGGCACTCTATTCAAAAAACAGAAAATACATTATTTTAAACTACACATGGAACATTATGTAGCACAGATCAGATACTTGATCAGATCAAAACTTAATTTAAATCATACAAAGTATGTTCAACAGCAAGGAAAAAAATTAGAAGCCAATAATAGAAACTTAAGGAATTCGCAAATTTGTGGAAATTAAATAACATACCTCTAAATAAGCAAGCAATCAAAGAGAAAATCACAAGGGAATTTGGAAATCCTTGGAAATGACTGAAAATGAAAACACAACATACCAAAACTTAACAAGAGGCAGTAAAAGCAGTGATTAGAGGAACACGTAGCCATGAAGACCGATATTAAAAAGGAAGAACAATCCCCAATTAATAACCTAAGAAACCTGAAAAAGAGCAAATACAAGAAAGGAAAAAAACAAAAATTAAAACAAAAAGAAATGAAATGGAAAATACAAAGCAACAGAGTAAAAACAATGAAACCAAAGATAGTTCTTTGAAAAGAGCAACAAAACTGACAAATCTTTATCTAGACTGACCAAGAAAAGGAAAGAGAAGACTTGTTACTAAAATCAGAAAGGAATCTAACAACCTTACAGAAATTTAAAAAAAAAAAGGATTATAAAGAAATATTATGAATAATCATTTGCCATCAAACTAGATAACCTAGGTGACATGGACAAATTCCTAGAAAGACACAAACTATCAAAACTGATTCAACCAGACGTGGAAAATCTGAAAAGACATTGAGTTAGCAACTGGAAACTTTCCATAAGGAAAAGTCCAGGACCAGATGGTTTCACTAGTGAATTCCACCAAACATTTAAGAGGAATTAACTCCAATCTCTCACAGACTCTTGGAAAAAATAGAAAAGAACACTTCTCAATTCATTCTAGGAGGCCAGGATTCCCCTGATATCAAAACCAAAGATATCATAAGAAAAAAAATACATAAACCAATTTGCCTTAAGAACATAACTGTCAGAGCACCTGGGGGGCTCAGTCGGTTAAGCAGCCGAATTTGGCTCGGGTCAAGATCTCACAGTTCGTGAGTTTGAGCCCTGCGTCGGGCCCTGTGCTGACAGCTCAGAGCCTGAAGCCTGCTTGGGATTCTGTCTCTCCCTCTTTCTCTGCCCCTCCCCAGCTCACCCTCTGTCTCTCTCTCTCTCTCAAAAATAAATAAATGTTTTTAAAAAGTTAAAAAAAAAAAAAGAATCAACTGTCTTTTTTGGAAAAATGTCTATTCATGTCTCCTGTCCATTTTTTTAATTGGAGTATTTGATTTTGGGGGTGTTGGGTTTTATAAGTTCTTCATACATTTTAGATACTAACCCTTTATTGGATAAGTAATTTGCAAATATCTTCTCCTATTACATAGCTTGCTCTTTAGTTTTGTTGATAGTTTCCTTGCTGTAAAGAAGCTTTTTACTTTGATGAGGTCCCAATACTTCATTTTTGCTTTTGTTTCCTTTGCCTCACGAGACATATCCAGAAAGAAGTTGCTAAAGCTGATGTCAAAGAAGTTACTGCCTGTGTTCTCTTCTAGGATTTCTATGGCTTCAGGCCTCACTTTTAGGTCTTCGATTCAGTCTGATTAAATGGATGAGGAATGGTGTAAGAAAGCAGTCCAGTTTCATCCTTTTGCATATTGCTGTCTAGTTTTCCCAAAATCATTTGTTGAAGAGACAGTCTCTTTCCCATTGGATATTCTTTCCTGCTTTGTCAAAGATTAATTGATCACATAGTTATGGATTCATTTCTGGGTTTTCTATTCTGTTTCACTGATCTATGTACATATCTGCTTTTATGCCAATGCCATACTGTTTTGATTAATACACCTTTGTAATATAACTTGAAGCCCAGAATTGTGATGCCTTCAGCTTAGCTCTTCTTTTTCAAGACTGCTTTGGCTATTTAGGGTCTTCTGTGGTTCCATACAAATTTTAGCATTATTTGTTCTAGTTCTAGTGGAAAATGCTAGTGGTATTTTGATAGAGATTGCATTTGATGTGTAGATTGCTTTGGATAAAGAAGACATACAGATGACCAACAGACACAGAAAAGATGTTCAACAACACTCATCATCAGGGAACTGCAAATCAAAACTACAATGAGATATTGCCTCACACCTGTCAGATGGCTAAAATCAACAATACAAGAAACAACAGGTGTTGGCAAGGATATGGAGAAAGGGGAAGCGTCTTGCACTGTTGATGGGAATTCAAACTGGTGCAGCCACTGTGGAAAACAACTTGGAGATTCCTCAAAAAGTTAAAAATAGAACCACCCGACAACCCAGCAATTACACTACGAGGTATTAACCCAAAGAACATAAAAATACTAATTCAAAGGGATACATGCACCCCAATATTTATAACAGCATTATCTGCAATACCCAAATTATGGAAACAGCCCAAGTGTCCATCAACTGAGGAATCGATAAACAAGACATGGTATGTGTATACACACATACCGGAATATTACTCAGCCATCAGAAGGAATGAAATCTTGCCATCTTCAACAACATGAATGGAGCTAGAGAGTATTATGCTAAGTGAAATAAATCAGAGAAAGACAAATATCATATGATTTCACTCATGTGAAATTTAAGAAACAAAACAAATGAGCAAAGGACAAAGAGAGAGAGGCAAACCAAGAAACAGACTCCTAACTATAGAGAGCACTGTGATAGTTACCAGAGGGGAGGTGGATGGGGAAATGGGTAAAAGAGGTGATGGGGATTAAGGAGTGCACTTGTCATGAGGAGCACTGGGTGATGTATGGAATCACCACATTGTACACCTGAAACTAATATTATACTGTATGTTAACTAACTGGAATGTATATAAAAACTGTTAGAAAAGAATACAAATGCAAAAATTCTCAACAAAATACTAACAAACTGAACCTAGCAATATATAAAATGGATTATCCACAAGGCACCTGGATGGCTCAGTCAGTTATGCGTCTGACTCTTGATTTTGGCTCAGGTCATGATCTCACGGTTTGTGAGTTAGAGCCCCATGTCAGGCTCTGCGCTGACAGTGCTGAGCCTACTTCAGATTCTCAGTCTCCTTCTCTCTCTGCCCCTCCCCTGCTGGCACACACTCTCTTTCTCAAATATAAATAAACATTAAGAAAGAAAATGGATTATCTACCATGACCAACTGGAATTTATCCAAGAAATGCAAGGTTGGTTCAACATACAAATATCAACTCATCTAATGAATAACATTAATAAATGAATGACAAAAAAAATGTCAGAAGCAGAAAAGCATCTGACAACACCACTACTCTTTCATGTTTCTGACAATAAAATAAAAATAGAAAGGAACCTCCTCAAACTAATAATGGGCATCTACAAAAGCCTACAGCTAAAAACATATTTAATGGTCAAAGACTGAACGCTTTCCCCCTAAGATCAGGGACAAGAAAGAACGCCCACTCTTGCCAGAACAATACAACATTGGACTGAGGTTATAACCAAGGCAATCACACAACAAACAGAAATAAAAGGCATCCAGATTAGGAAGGAAGAAGTAAAAGTATTTATATATGCAGATTACATAATTTCATAGATAGAAGTCCTCAGGAATTCACTAAAAACTTTAATCACTAATAAAAATCCATACTCATGGACTGGAGACTTAATATTGTTAAAATGGAAATACTGCCAAATTGATCTACATAGTCAGTGCAATCCCTATCAAAATTCCACTTGCCTTTCATGAAGAAATTGATGAGCTAATCCTAAAAATCATATAGAAAAAGCAAGAGACCAGTAATAGCCAAAACAACAGAAGAACAAATTTGGAGAACTCACTTTCCAATTTCAAAACTACAACTCAACAACAAAAAGGCAAACAATCCACTAATAAGAATGGCCAAAAGATTTAAATAGACATTTCTCCAAAGAAGACATGCATATAGCCAATAAGCACACAAAAAAGGTCATCAACAGCATCCATTATTTTTCAATAAATTCTTTTAATGTTTTTTATTTATTTTTGAGAGACAGAGAGAGACAGCACGAGCAAGGGAGGGTCAGAGAAAGAGTCAGAGACACAAAATCTGAAGCAGGCTCCAGGCTCTGAGCTAGCTATCAGCACAGAGCCCGACGCAGGGCTCAAACCCACGAACCATGAGATCATGACCTGAGCTGAAATCGGACGCTTAACCGACTGAGCCACCCAGGCGCCCCAACAGCAGCATCCATTATTAAGGAAATGTCCATCAATACCACAATGAGATACCACGTCACACCCACTAGAAAAGCTACAATCAAAAAACTGGAAAATGACAAGTGTTGGTGACAGTGTGAAGAAATTGGAACCCTCATAACATCATTGGTGAGAATTTAAAAGGTGAAACATCTTTGGAAAACAGTTTGGCAGTTACTCAAAACATTAAACATACAGTTACTATATGACCCAGCAATTCCACTCCTAGGAATATACACAAAGGAATTGAAAATACCTATGTATACAAAAACCTGTACATTGACTGTTCATAGCACATTATTCATAATAGCCAAAAACATAGAAACAACCCAAATGTTTACCTTACTGGTGAATGGGGGGAAAAATGTGATATGCCCATACAATGTGATCCTATTTGGCCATGAAAATGAATGAAGTACTGACACAGGATAGAACATGGATGCCCCTTGAAAATATTATACTAGGGCACCTAGTGGCTCAGTCAGCTGAGCATCTGACTCGATTTCAGCTCAGATCATGATCCCAAGATTGTGAGATCAAGTTCTGCATCAGGCTCCATGCCTCTATCCTTCTCTCCCTCTCTCTTTGCACCTGGATGGACCAGTAAGTTAAGCATCAGACTCTTGATTTCAGCTCAGGTCATGATCTCATGGTCATAAGATCAAGCCCCAAGTCAGGCTCTGCACTGGGCAGATTAAGATTCTCAAGATTCTTAAGATTCTCTCTCTCTTTCTCTCCCTCTCTCCTTCTCTCCCCCCTAAAAAAAGAAAAAAAAAAGATTCTGTCTCTCTCTCTCTTTTTCCCTTGGTCCTTCTCCCCCGCTCATGCTCTCTTTAAAATTAAAAAAGTATATATTATACTAACTGAAAGAAGCCAGATATGAAAGGCCACATATTATAATTCCATCCATATGAAAAATCCCTAATAGGCAAATCCTTAGAGACAGACAGGAGGTTAATGGTTGGCACGAACTGAGGACTGAGGAATAGGGAGTTACTAGTAACAAGTATAAGGCTTCTTCTTAAGGTGACAAAAATGTTCTGGAATTATGTAGTGGTAATGGTTGCATAACCTTGTAAATATACCAGAGCCAAAGAATCAGAAACTTTAAAAGGGTGAATTTTATGGCATGTAAATTATATTCCCCCTCAAAACTTAAGTATATTTAAAACTTTTTTAAAATAAAAGTAAAAATCAAAATACCTTTAGAAAAAAACAGAGGGCGCGTTCTACTACCAGCCACTCTACTTCTAAAGAGGCTCTTTGGGCAGAAGGGAAAAGACCCCAAAACGAAGGTCAGAAATGTCCGGGAGCAACAAAAAGCAAAAAAGTGGATAAGGATGTGAATATAAATGAACACTGACTGCACATTAAATAACAACACTGTTAGTATTAATATTTCATTGAGCTTAAAAAGAGCATATGGAATTAAAATACACAATAATAAGCACTTATAAATCTGGAAAGGGTGAGAGGAGATCAAGTGCCCTAAGACACTATGATCTCTCCATAGTCCAAGAGGCAGGCGTAACTGCATCATGCGGCTAAGTTAATAACACATTATCTAATTCACATGGTAACGATGAACATGAGGAAAAATAAAATGTAACCTCCAACACACTGAAGACAGTAGAAAAGTAGAATGATTTTTTAAAATCCTAATACTTTTAAAAAATAATATAAGAAAAGAAAGAAAAATAAACACAGAAAATGTAGGACAAGAGAAATATATCATAGGAGTATGGACTTACACTCAAATAGATTAGTAATTACGTTCAATATAAATGAGTTGAGTGTTCCAGTTAGAAGATAAAAATTATCAGACTGGATGAAAAACAATCTAATTGTTTGATTATTTTGCAAGGTACACGACTTAAGTTTAAGAATACAGCAAGGCTGAAATTAAAGTGATTAAAATAATATAATGCAAATATGAGCCTAAAGAAAGATGTCATGGCTACTTTAGCATTGCACACGGTACCATAAAGGCAAAGATTCATTACTAGAGATAAAGAGAACCACTCATAATAATTAAAGTCTCAGTTCTTCAGGATGACAATTTTAAATTTGTACGCCCCTATTAACATGTCTCAAAGTATATAAATAAAAATTGACAGAACTTCAAGGAGAAAAAAGACAAATCCGTAATCATAATGAAACTGGGTAATTATCTTAGTAATGGATTTAACCACCAGATGCCCGCCCCCCCCAAAAAAACGGTAAGAAAACAGAAGATGTGAGTAGTATGCTTACAAGTCAGCTGAATGGAATGTACAGAACATTTAATCTAGTTCTTTCCAAGCACAGGGAAGTGTGTACGAAAACTTACAGTCCATATTCTGGGCCATAATGTACATCAGCAAATTTCTCAGAATTAGAATCATAAAGAGCAAGATTTGGGGGCAACGCAACTATGCTGGAGAAGAATAAGAAAATATGGACATGTTTGAAAATTTCACATGTGCTTCTAAATGACTTATAAATTTAAAATATCATAACAGAAATTAGAAAAGGTAACTGCCTCCGTCTGCCTGGGCTGCTATAACAAAATACTGTAGGCACAGTGGCTTAAACAACGGACTTCCATTTCTCACAGTTCTGGGGGCTGGGAAGTCAGACCCGAGGGCCGGCTAGGTGGGGCTCTGGGCAGGGGCTCTGCCTGCCTTGCAGTCGCTGTCTCCCTGCTGTGTCCTCACCCGGTGAGCAGAGAGAGAGAAGGAGGGCAAGTTCTCGGGTCCCTCTTCGCAAGGCACTAATTCCATCAGAAGGACCTCACACTCATGACCTCATCTAAACCTAATTACTTCCCTAAAGGTCCACCTACATGTACCATCATGTTGGGGGACAGAGTTTCAACATGACTTTGAGAGGGGCACAATTCCATGTGTAGTATGTATTAAACAATAAGGAAAATACCCCAAGTCAAATTCTGTATGATGCAGCTGAAGCATTACTTACAAAGACATGTACCACCTTAAATACACATATTAGAAAATAAGCTACAAATTAATAAATCAAGTATTCATCTCAAAGTAGAAAGAAAACAGCTATGGAAAAGGAAAATTATGGATCATTTCCCTCAGAGACATGGATGCAAAAATCCCATGCAAAACACTAGTCACTGAAATCTAATCACCATAAGAATAAGCTAATACGGGTCGCCTGTGGCTCGGTCAGTTGAGCGTCCAACTCTTGATTTGGGATTGTCTTCCTCTCTTTCTGCCCCTCCCTCATTTGTTCTCTTTCTCTCTCAAAATAATGAACATCATGAGCAAGGTACGTTTATACAATAGTCATCTATAGGTGGCGGAATGAAATAGTTTTGTTTTGCTTTTGATACTAACATTTACTTTAGAAATTTTCTAAATAAACACCCATTTTATGAATCAGGAAAAATACTTCTGTAAAATATTTTCAAATTAATAACTTTCTGCCGATCTCTCATACTTATGAAGACGACCAGTTCATGAACGGCAAGAAGAAAAGAGCAAGAACGAGCTCAGGAAAGCCGCTTCTGAGCAATCGCAAGCCCACAGGACCTTATGTGTCTCAGTGTCTTTATTTTAGAACAAAGAAAGGGTGGGTAGGAGTAGAAACGGATTCACAAAGACAGGGATGTGATAATAGCAATTCATAGGCTTTTTGCCCAGGCATTAAGGGAGCGATCTCATACACAAATGTGTCTATAAATAGAGTCCATATTGCACTTTAATGAATAATTTAAAAGCACTTTGCAAACAGGGTTAAGAAAACAGGAACCTAAATGCTCAAAAATCAATAGTTCTGTCCTATTCCAGCCTGGTGAGTTCCAGAAACAGAGGTTTGAGCTTTATAGTATTTTACAGAAACACTGGACGCTGGATAGTTCAGTATCCAAGGATTTAAAAACATCAACAAGCTCTGACCTAATAATTCTGCCTTTAGAAACTATTCTTTCATAAATTATCAGTGATACATGATTTTTGTATAGGTTACTGATTATTGATCAAAGCATTATTTACCATGGTAAATAGTTTAAAGCGGCATAAATGTTCAGCTATAGGGAAGCGGCTCTGTCACTTGGGACACCCACTGGAATAGTATGCAGCCACTTAAAATCCTATTTTAGAAGAACAGGATATGAGCCAGGAAGTTCTCACTATGGAGGACAAAGAAAGAAAGCTGCCCGTAAAACATGATGGAAGGAATCCCAACTTAGGACATGTGTGTCACGCCACCTATGAGAGTAGAAAAACACATTGGCTCTTCGACTTTTTTTTAATGTCTATTTATTTATTTGGGGAGAGCAGGCCCGTGCACGTGCACACACACCCACACGTGAGCAGGAGAGGGGCAGAGAGAGGGGAGAGAAAGAAGGCCAAGCAGGCTCCACGCTGCCAGCACAGAGCCAGAAGCAGGGTTCTCCCCCAAACTGTGAGCCGAAACCAAGAGTCAGACTCTTAAGTGACGGAGCCCCACGGGCGTCACAGGCACCGGCCACTCCCGTGTGGTAAGATCAGGAATGCTTGTGTTGTCCTTTCCGCTTTCTGCTTGCTTCAATTTTTCTACACAAAATATTTGTATCACTTTTAAAAATAGGAAAAAAGTTGTTTAAAAATATAAAGAATGAATTCTCTCAATTAGATTCAAATTACCTTTCATCAGCCCAAACTCACTTCTAGTGTGGGTAATTGGAGGTCAGGAAAGGTCTGATACATGAGCTGCGTAACAAACTATCACAAACTTAGCAACTTAAAACACTTACATTTGTTATCTCACAGTTTCAGTGAGTCAGGAGTCTGAGCATGCCTAACTAGGTCCCCTGCTTAGGGTCTCACAAGGCTGGAATCATGGTGTTGGCCAGACCATGTTCTCATTAAAAGGTTCAAATGAGGAAGAATTCACTTCCAAGCTCCCTTGGGTCCATGGTAAAGGTTGTTTCCTTGCTGTAGGACTTAGGGTCCCCGCTTCTTAGTGGCTGTCCCTGAAGGCCGCCCTCAGCTTCTAGAGGCCACCTGAAGTTCTTGCCCTGGGGGCTGCCCCAACCTAGCCACTTACTGAAGCCAGCAAAGAGTCTCTAAATGGGTTTCTAGCAAATTGGATTTTTATATGATGTAACATAATCACAGAAGTGACATCCCATTACTTTGGTCATATTATGCTGGTTAGAAGCAAATCCTACTTCACGGGAAAAGATTATACAAAGGCATGAATCATGGGGATCATGGTGGGGCCACTTTCATACAATCTGTCCACTATATCTGGCTTCCTAGGGCAGAGTCCAGGCAAAGGAGGGAAACACGTGCTTGGATATGAAGACTCTTCTGATCAAACGACTACCCACAAGCAACTGTGAACCCAGCTTTCCGTACTCAGAATGGTACTGCAACAAGGGAAGGGAGAATTCACCACGAGTCAGAGTTAACACAGGATTTAAGCAAGGAGGGGGAAGTGTTCCAGCCGTGAAAGGTAGTTAAGACTTCCATTAGTGGAAAGGAACAGGCAAGGGAGACTCTTTCTCTGCGATAAGGAGAAATAGAGAGGCCAGAATTCTCAAGGTGGGTTTTGGAGAGAGTAAATAGGATGGTTTGTTCACAGCAAATACAAACCAACATGTCTACCTTCACATTCTAATTGGTCCCCTGATGACTGACACACTTGCAGACCTTGCACACTTGCAAACCTTCAAACAAGACCTAGAGGAACACAGTGTTGAGTTCTGGCTAACTGTGCAGTAGTGACATCAATTAACCTCCATAGTTTGGTAAATATTACTAATATTTTCCAGTTTCTAGCTGTCCTCAACTTCTGGGACATGAAAGGCTCTACCTTCGTGCTCCATTTGAAACTAAGTATGGCCAGAATGACTCCCCCCCGGCCAATGAAATGTGAGAAGAATAGATCTGCGACCCTTGTAATGCACTAACTGTGGTGCCAAGTCTCCGTGTTCTAAAAGGGTCCAGATCCAGAATATTTAAGAATCAATTTTGCCAAATTTCCCAGGAACAAAAACCCTTCCCTTTCAGAAACTATTACAGAGATGATGAGGCATCACCTTGAAACCAAATCTGAATACAGGCAATACAAGAAAAGATTATTATTGGTCGATACTTCTCATGAAAACACATGCCAAAATCCTAAATTGAAAGTAACCAAACGGATAAAATAATAATTTTTAATATAGTATGTCATGACAAGGTATGGTTTATCCCAAGAAATCAATGATGGTCTAAATTAAAAGATTAAAATAATTCATCTCAGTCACAATTTAAAGAAGAAAAAACATAAAATCATCTAAGTAGATACATAAAATCATTTATTAACATTCAAAATCTATTAGTGATTTTTTTAAATCTTTTCTCAAACTATTAGCAAAGGAGGCCATCCTTAATCTAATAAAAGGAATCCCCAAAAAACAGTAACAAATTTCATATTTAAGGCTCTAAAAGCATTTTCTTGAAAATGTAAAACGGCATTACCAAGACATCTACATAATTTTGTCAAATGTCTAAACAATGGAAATGAGACAAAAAATAAATAAAAGATTTAAAGGCTAGGTAGGAAGAAATGAAATTATCGTTATTTACATGGACAAATCAGAAACAGATCCATACAGTTGTAAAGTCTTGTATGTTTCCCAGGCAGCACTGCACAGCGCTGGGGTAAGGATGGTATCCAATAAATAGCACCAGTACAATCGGTCATGCATTTGGAGAAGTTCGAAAATTTTATGTCTACCATACACCTCACACAAAAGTAAGTTCAGAGTAGAATATAAAAAGCAACTATTCAAGCCTTTTTTTTTTAAAGATGAGGATATCTTATGACTTGGAGTAACAAAGAATTTCTTAAATAAGACTCAATAACCACAAACCATAAGGAAAAGATTGATAAATTGGACTACATTTAAATTAAACATCTGTTCATCAAAAGAGCATTTTTTAAAGGATTTTTAAAATAAGGCAAAAATAGAAACCAGAATATCTAAAGAACTTCTAAAAAGCTTTAAAAAGGACAACCCAGGCAACAAATGGACAAACAATATATGAATACAATTTACAGAAGAAGAACCCCAAGTGGCTAATAAATGGATAAAAAAAATCTTCAACCTTACCAGTAATCAAGAAAATGCAAGTTAAAACAGTGAGACAGTTCATATCTAATTGACAAAAATTAAAACATCTGAAGATACAAAAGATTAGGGAGGATGCGAAGTGTTGGAAGACACTTTGACAACAGCTCTGAGGCTGGAAATGGGCCCATCCTATGACCCCACTCGTAGATGCAGACCTGGTCCGCTCTCTCCTGAGTGCCCAGCATGAAGGAAATGGGCAGTAAGCAAGAGTGAGAATGAGCAGACTACTAGGAGAACACCTCCGGGGGCACTTAGGCCAGGTAAGCGTATCAAATGCCTGTCCTGCAAAGAGATGAAACAAGGGATCAGAACTGGGCTGGGGCACCTGGGCAGCTCAGTTGGTTAAGTGTCCAACTTCGGCTCAGGTCATGATTTCACCGTTCGTGAGTTCAAACCTTACAACAGGCTCTGTGCTGACAGGTCAGAGCCTGGAGCCTGCTTCTGGTTCAGTCTCCTTCCCTCGCTGCGCCTCCCCTGTTCACATTGTCGCTCTCTCAAAAACAAACAAACATTAAAAAAAAAAAAAAAAGAACCAGGCTTACCTGAGGCAACCTCCTCTCAACAGCAGCAAAACCATTTTGTGGTCCACAGCCTATCTGACCAGGTTATTTCCTCTTTAAACTTCACCAGCTAGAACTTTCTAGAGCAGTCCCAAGTTGCATCCGTTTCCTATGGCTACTCTAACAAATGTGCACAAATGTAGTGGCTTAACACAAATGAAATTAAGCACCTTATAGTTCTGGAGGTCAGAAGCCAGACACAAGGTCTTGCTGGGCTAGAACCGGCAGGGCTGTGTTCCTTTCGAGAGGCTCTGAGGGAGAATCCATTTTCTCGCCTTTTCTCACTTCTGGAGCATGCCCACATGCCTTAACTTAGGACCCCTTCTATCTTCAAACTCAGCAACGATGGGTAGTCTTCCTCATTTCACATCACTCTGCCACTAGCTCTTCTTCCATATTTAAGGGCCTTGCCCTCCGCCAGGGTAATCCAGAATAATCTCCTTATTTTTAAATCAGCTGATTAGCAACCTTCATTCCATCTGCTACCTTAAATTCTCTTTGCCGCATAACGTAGCATATTCATAGGTTCTGGGGATGAGGATGTGGACAGTCTTGGGAGGCCATTATTCCGCCTGCCACACAGCCTCCCCTCAGCTAGCCCCCACACCTGAGTCCGAGCACGTACACAATGCCTTTCACACCTTCAGCCACCACACATCCTAGTCTCCAGTGACACCAACCTTCTTGTCCTTTTGTCATCCATTTATACCCATATGTGCCCAAACAATTACAATTCACCCTCCAAGTCTCAGCCCAAGGCTGCCTCCGCTCTGAAGTCTTCCCTGATTCCCAGCCAAAATGAATTACCCCTCTTCTACACACCAACCCAATTTTCTATGTAGCCCAATAAGCCCACTGAGTGCGGCCCCCTGGAACCATCAGTTTACATGTCCTTTCCTCACCCCAAAGTGAAGTCCTTCAATGATAAATACTCTGCATCATACCGTTGTGGGTTTCCAGATCACAGCACAGGCCCTGGCAAAGAGTGGGCACTCAGAGACTCTTTCTGAAGCTTGGAGGAGGCAGAAAGAAGCCCTAGGTTTCCCTCAACTAAACAGGCTACCCTTTCACAGGGTAACCTGAGTTAAGTATTAAGTTGATGGGACCAAAGAACTAGTTCAGATGCTCATAACAAAACACCTCAACAACTGCATAGTTTGATGCAGCACAATTTACTCTCATGTGGAAGAATCTCTGTACCCATTATTTTTTATTGCCCACCTAGGGGGCAATTCTAAAGGAACAGACAAAATTAACCTCAAGAGGATAAAGATTTTATCTAAGTTTATCTACAATGGTTTACAAAGATGTCCTCAAATTATAGAAGAGAGAGTAAATGATGCTCCAACCCAGCACGAAGGCCTGGTTCCTTCCCGAGAGCCCCGCCACACACAGGGGGCCTGAGTCCCTCTCTGGGAAGGCAGGGAAGTACCACATGAGGGTGACAGGTGCTACAATTGACCTTGTTTAGAGAAAAACCAATTGCCTCTACATACAAATATGTGTATATATTATAATAAAGCGTTCATTTTTTAAGAGGGTGGTCGTTAAGAAACAGGATCTCACTGAATCTCAATGGTTTGTTCCCTGATGTCCATATCCCAGCAAGAAAATCCCCACCTGGCAAGAAGGAGACTAAGTAAGGGAAAGCATGATGTTGAGTCAGCACAATTATCCATTTTTAAAAAAGAGACAAAACCATGGTTTGAGATTTTAAAAGATATGCCTCCATTCAGGCTAAATAGACCTCCTCTGTTCAACTTTTCTTTGTGTAAATTTTGAAAATAATTTTTAAACATACTCCAAAAAACCCTCTCATTGGAAATGTAAGATGAAGAAACATAGAATACATGTATTCAGCACCATGGACAGTGGGCAGGCGACTTGCCGGGAGCGGACCTTGCCACTAAGGCTGAGAACTCAGAGACGACAGGGCTGCCCAAAATCTATGCTATTCAACCCACTGTTTACGCTGAGAGTGAATCCAATACATTAGCAGGTATTTTTTCTGTTATGGCCCAAAGGACCAGCCTTTACCAAAGGATGTACAATTCCCATCTCCCAAGATTTGCTTCAGTGCCCACTTTTATAATAAAGCCCTGAGGTTTCTGTGAAAATAGGAATACTTTGCCATTGACACATAGCCACCAATCCAGGATCTGGCCACAGGTCCAGGAATGAAATTGTTCAAACTGAAACA
>NC_043704.1:980903-989365 GCF_006229205.1 Suricata suricatta
ACCGAGTCTGAGGCAACTGAGGCGGCAGTAGCTGCTGCTAGCGCTCCAGCCGAGGCGCTGCGCGCGGCGCGGGCCCGCCCCCTCTGCGCTGCTGACCAATCCCGTGCCGCCCGCCGCCGCTGGCCCCGCCCCACCGGAGAGCTGGGCCTCGCGAAAGTGGGCGCGGCGGGCCAATCGAAAGGAGGAACGGTAAGGGATGAAACCAATCGGAGCCCAGGAAAGCTCTCTGGAAAGAAACCAATTAGCGTCGCGGGATGTGGGGGAGGTGGTGAGGTGGGACCAATGGGGATAGGGGCGTGACGGAAATTGGGGCGAGGTTTGGGGCAACGAGTCACTGGCGAGGAGCTGGGCCTTGAGTCTGTCATCGGGAAGGGGCGGAGCCAGACTTGAGGCGGATGCCAAAGAGGGGCGGGACTATGAATTAACTGGGTGGGGTCCCAAGAGAAAGCGTCATTGCTCGGGGGCGGGGGCAGAGACGACACCACAAGTGGGCGGTCCCAGAACTGGGGCGAGGCCACAAATGGGGCAGAGCAAGAGGCGGGCTACTCGCCGGGGGCGTGGCCTAGGGAGGGTTCCGGGGGTAGATAGAGGCGGGGCAGGGCCACAACGGGGAGAGGGGACAGGTCACTGGCTGGGGGCGTGGCCTGGGCGTGGCCTGGGCGTGGCAGAGACAAGCCCCGGTCTGGAGCCTTAGATGGGGCGGGGCGGGGCCGGGGGGCGGGGGGGCGGGGAGGCAGGTCCCTAGGGTGTAGGGGGGCGAGCCCTAGGCTGGAACAGTGAAGATGGAGGCCACAGGTGGGCGGGGAAGGGCGGGCTCCTAGAGGGAAAGAGGTCGGGGTTGGCCTGGGCGCATCCCAGAACTATGGGTAGGGTTGGGGGTTGGAGAGAGGGTGGATAACTAGCCGTGGGCGTGGCCTGTAGTGGGGGGCATGCCATAGGTGGAGCGGGGACCGGTCACTAGCCGGGGGAGTGGCCTGGTTGGTCTCGGACTTGGACTGGCAGAGTGGACCTGGCTCGATTTGGATCCTCCAGGAGCTGGCGCCCGTCCCCTCCTCTGCCCGCAGGGTTTGGAAGGGTTCCGCCTGCCAGAAGAGCAAAGCGGGCAGTCTCCTGGCCTGTGGGGCCAGATCCTGAGATCTCGCCCCTCTCGGATCCCCAGCCCTGCCCAGGTCGCCCTGTCCCGGGCGAGCCTGCCCAGCCCCTGTCCCGGCCTCTCAGCAGGTGCGCCTTCTCTCCTGCCCGCTGAGGAATCCATGTCCCAGTCTGCAGGTACAGATGCCCAGGTGACCAAGACTGTCTGAAGAGCTACAAGGCTGTCCTCAGGAGACACCATGCCTCGAGTGTTTTATTATCCTTTCTCCATACTTCCTGGCTTCGTTGTGCTTTGTTAGCATTAGGGTCTTTTTCGTGAAGCTGTACCCTTCTGTCTCATCTGTGCATTTGGGGCCTGTTCTTAGCAAGATTGTTTCTTCCGGGGCAGCCTCACGCAGCATGAGCCAGGTCACAGGCAGCACAGTGACCTCCGCTGGCCCAGGGGTGACCCCCAGGGCAGCCAGACCTACAGGGGCCTCAGGACTTCCTACCCCACGCCCTTCCCAGAGCCATGAAAAGAAACTCAGCCTTGCTCAGCCTTCTTAGGCCTCCGAGGTCCTGGAGGGGTCCACCAGCTGCCAGGATAGGGGTTGTGATGGGCCTGGGGATGAAGCTGTGACACTTGGCCCTAGACTGGGGCAGGAGACATTTCCCAGCCTTCTCCCATATGAACCCTATTCCTTCATGGACCACTGGAGGCCCACCCGCTGAAAGGTCACAGTAATGACCACTTCTTTTTGTGGAAACATTAGAAATGACCTGGAGTCTCACCATGGGGCGCAAAGGGCCCCTCGGGCATTCAGAGACCAGGGAGGTTGGGTGACAGCAGTCAGTGCAGGCATGGGGGGGGTGTCAGGAAGAGCTTGGGTCTCATTTGTCTTCAGATGTCACGTGTGTGTTCAAAGGCACACACAAAAGAAAAGGCCCCAGGCTACAGGGTGAGACTGGGGGGGGGGTGTCCACACCGAAAGGCGGCAGCCCTGGGGACAGCAGCAATAAACAACATCTGGGTTGTGAGTCCTTCCAAAGAAGGGGGTCACAGAGACAGTGGACATGGGAGCCCACCCAGCAGTATGGGCAGCAACGGCACTTGGAGCAGAGAGACTGCTTAACCATGTGCTCTGGGGGCAGGAAGGGGGATTCGGGGGCGGGGGAGCGGGGGAGGGGGAGCCCGGCCAGGTGGTGTCGCAGCTGGGAGGATGGAGCGTGGTGCTGGGAGGTGACCAGGAAGGAGCACCTGCAGAGCATCCCGCAGGACATGGACGTGTCATGTCCTGACTGCGTGGCTCTGGCTGTCACCCTCACCTTGACTCTGGGGAGAGCCGGTGGAAGGACTCTGGGGTCCCTGCTCCCGAGGCCAGAGTGTGGGGTGCAGGGGCTGCACAGCACCTTCAGTCCACCCCCCAGATTACAGGCTGCCAGCCTCCCGCTGTCCCGTCCCGCCAGGGGCTCTCATCCCTCAGCTGCCTTTATTGCCTCCTGAAAGACACAGTTAGTCATTAGGAAATTAATGATAGTGTTTTCAGGACAGCATGTTGGACCCTAACAACTTTCAATTATTTCCAGTTCCTGCCAGCCCTGGGAGGAAGAGAGCAGCTCTTCTCATGCCCCCGCCCTTGACACACAAGACAATCCACGGCTGCCGGCGTATTATCATACGCTAGCAGATCTCTGAAAGCCAAACTGC
This sequence comes from Suricata suricatta, assembly GCF_006229205.1. Taxonomy (NCBI): domain Eukaryota; kingdom Metazoa; phylum Chordata; class Mammalia; order Carnivora; family Herpestidae; genus Suricata; species Suricata suricatta. The sequence goes on from NC_043704.1 coordinate 983,683, forward strand.
AGACCAGAGCAGCTGGGCCGCGGCCTGGAGCGGGCCTGGGCTCCGCCCCTGAACCAGGCCAGCCTGCCCCGAATCCCCCACACACTGGGTTCCGTGCACATCCCCCTTCATTAGCACCGTGTGTGCCGCTCACCACCCTCTCAGTCGCTGTCACCGAAGTCCTTCCCGTGAGAAGTGCACCCAGGGGCCGCATTTATAAATAACTCCATGGTGTCTTGTTGGGGGATCCAGGGAGCAGAGAGAGGAGCCTTGTAATTATCATCTGCTTAGAATGATGTCAGATCAAGCCCTGGGAAGCCTTAGAGTGCCCAGCCTTCCTGACTGTCTCACACACACACACACACACACACACACACACACACAGTAGGGGCTGGGTGGCCACGTTATCTCCGGATGGAGCATGGGGTCAGGGCGGGAGCCTTCTGGGCTCCACAGTGGAGTGCTGAAAGGACCAGGAACTAGCTGCGTGCAGAAAACAGTCCCAGTGGCCCACTGTGTCGTCAAGTCCTCTGGGGAATGCAGGTTTCCCAGGTGTGAGCGGCACCCAGCACCCCCAGCTGCAGAGGCCCCCCTCCCCTGCTATGGAGAGAGGTCTGCAGCAATCAACCTTAGTCTGCTATGGAGTGTGGGGCATCTGCCGGCCTCGGTAGGACTCTGACTCCACACTGGGCCCGCTTTCCATGGGGAGAACTCACATTGTCACCTCAGCCACCCCTCACAGCCCAGAACACAAGGGCACAGCTCACCTGGTGGCAGGTCGGCATCCTAGGGAACCAGTGTTGCTGCCAACACCCCCCTCCCAAAACGCCGAGGCACAAGGACCACGCCCGTGGGGGCTACAGTCAGCCGCCTGCCCTCCTTCCCCGCTGCCACTTTGCCATGAAGCCTGGCCTGGGGGTGGCGGCCAGTCCCTGCCCCGCTGTCCCGGTCGGGGACATACACCCAACACAGCAGATGAAGGGTCCTCCCATGTGGTGCCAGAATCCAAAGCTGTGCACCTGCTTCCTCACCTGTTTGCCGAAGCCTGATTGCTATTTTAACAGGCAAGGTGACCGGGGGGCCCCTCTGTCCCCCCCTTACTAAAGGAGCAGCTCCTAAGCCGGCATCGGCATGTCCCCAGGCTGTGACTGGGGCAGTGGTGGGGGGAGGTGAGCTGGCAGCTGCGCAGAGGCAACGCTTCTGAGGAGCCCCCGGATGATGGTGAAGGTCGGAAATGTGCTCCAGGAGAAGGGGGAGCGTGCATGGAGCATCCAAGACAAACACGGGGTGAAGGAGAGAGAGGCACACACCTCACCAGTGCTGCCGGGACTCACACTCTTCTTGGGGGCAAACTGGCCCGCGGGGGGCCGCTCTGTGGTACAAGGGGCCAGGGGACCTCAAGGGCTGTCCTTGTGGGAGGCGCAGAGGGGCACCCCACACCGGGGAGGTGGGCTCAGACCGTGCATGGAAGCACCCGGCTCTGACCCGGAGGGTAAGCAAGGGTGTGGAGGTGAGCACGACTTGCCCCCTGGTGGTGGCCTGGGACAAGCATGTGTGTTCTCCACCTTGTGGCTGTGGGTGGCCGCCTGGAATTCGCCGGGTGCTGCTGTCATCCCCAGGGGACTGGAGGTGGTGGCTACGTCCTCTAGGCCTTTGCATGAAAAAGCAAGTGAGTCACAGCTTCCCTTGACTGTGTCTCCCAGTTCAAACAGCAGGCTCTGGAGCCAAACGCCACTGCCAGCAGGGAGAGAGAGCCAGGGGGGCGGAGCCAGAGACGGGGCGGAGCCAGAGAGGGGGCGGAGCCAGAGAGGGGGACAGAGATACAGCAGCCAGATGGACAAAGACACAGGGGAGTGGAGAGACAGAGAGAGATAGGAAAAGCTGGAGACAGGGGGAAAGAAACAGAGAAGGAGAAACACGGAAAGGGAGATAGAGAGGAGAGACAGAGACACGGAGAGACAGAGACAGAGACAGGTGGGGGCTCCCGGATGGATCTCTGGGCCACTCCGAGCAGAGCGCTGCACAAGGCCTCTGCCTTCTCTCTCAAAGGACACATGGCCGAGCCAGGGGCCCCAGGCTTCCCTGCTTTAGGACGGCTCCTCACCGTGAAAGTGGCCGCGGAAGTCCCACCCCCTTGCAAGGTGCCTCCATGGAAGGCTCTGGAGAGGGAACTGCCGCTCCTGTTCCAGCCATCCCGCACCTCCCCACCCTGCACGCCGCCTGCTCCGGCCAGCAGGGCGAGGCCGGAAGGGCAAAGCAGACCTTCCAAGCCCCCACCCAGGGAGGAGCCGCCTGGCAGGATGCCGGGGTGCGGTAGATGCCTGACTTTGCCAAACGATCTAACGTTCACAGTGGACTCCTGCATCGGCTGTGTTCCAGTTAGGGTCGCATGAAAATTCTCTGTTAATATAAATGATCTCTAATCAATAGCAGTGGTGATGGACGTAAACACCTAGGACTGTGTGGTAGATGTCCGTGGAACAGCATGGCTAAGGGGGCGGCACAGCTCAGCCCGTCCAAGGCTTTATTTCCTTCGGACCCACATGGTCTGAGGGTTTACCCACAGCTCTTTTGGGAGCCACACTGCCTCTCTGCTTTGTTCGTTTAGTTGCTTTCTGGCAATTTCACCTTCGTAAGGTGAAATTCAGGAGGGTAAGTGTTGAGGAGCCATTAAACTGTAAATTATGGGGCTCTCCAAAGGCTCCGCAGCCCCTCTCCCAGGTACCCCTGCACCACCCCTCACACACGCTACCCCAGGCCCATGAGGGATGAGGACCTTGTAGACCCAGAAGGCCTCGGGTGCCCTGCACCGGCCACTGCCCCCCTCCAGGATGGGGAGCCGGGGGCCTTGCACCAGGCAGAGCGAGCAAGCTCAGGACAGCGGCCCCTGCAGGCTCCTTCCTCCCCCCACCGGACACCCAGACGGCCTGAGGTCAGGCCCTCCTCTGCGCCACGCTCGGGGACCTAGGTCACCCTGAGACAGATGGTCCCTCTCCTCCATCTCGCACTGGGTCCGGCTCAGCCATCGAGGGTGGAGGCACAGGCGTCTCCGCCTCTGTGTTTCCACGTCCCATGCCCGCCACTGCTCGGGCGACAGCCGTTCCCCAGAGGAGGCTGCAGCACAGCCTCGGGGCTCAGGCCCGGCCCGGCCTCCAGCCGGGTCCCACCCCACAGCCCCCCACCTGCAGGGCCACCATCCCACACTACGCCCCCCCCCCCCACATCTCTGTCTGTCTCTGCCCTTCCCAAGCCCCCAGAAGGGGCTGGTAACACTCCCTCTGCAGGTGTGAACTTCTCACAGCAGGGGTGGGGAGACGCCAGTGGGCTTCACCACCAGAGTGCCGGGCATTTGCAAGGTGCCCTGGTCCTTGCTCTCTTTCTCTGTCGCTCTGCCCCCTCAAGTGGGGTGGCCATGCTGTTCTCCGAGCTGGAGGGCGGTGGGCCACTCCCCAGTCACAAAGCCCCAGGTGGAGAAGCCCTCCCCACCACCCCCTGCCCCCGGCTGCTGGCCAGGCCAAACCGGCAGCAGCTGAACCCCCCCAAAATGCAAACTTAAGGTGCTTGATTGCACTAAGAATGTGACACACCGCCGCCCGTCTAACACTAGTGGCCACGGCCCCTGCCACGAGCTCCCACAGGGATGGACGCAGGGGCGGGGGTCCACATGCAGCCGGAAGTCTGAGACATGTTCGCCAAGTACTTTCTATGCAGGAGCAGCCGCTGAGCGGGCCGTGGGCCTCGTGACAGCTCCACCACCTCGCTGAGGACAGAGGTGCGCAGTCCCGCCAACAGACAACACAGGCACCGATGCACACACACCCATACAGGTGCACACACACATGAACACACATACACACCCATATGCACATGCACACAGAGCCACATGCACACACAGACATGCACATACACACGTGTGCATACACAGGCACACATGCCCTGAAGACAGCGGCCAGACCTAAAAACAGATGCTGCTCTCCTGCCCCTAACCGCGTGGGGAGAGCACCAGGGCGGACAGAAGTCCTAGAATGCTCTGCCTTACCAGGAGGACACTGTTTGGGACAAGGGGTTCCCCCTTTTCGCAAGCCGCCAGCCTCCCCTGGTGTCCTTCCCGTGTGGGACGCCGTGGGACACCTCAGGAGAGTGGGCTGCTCGTCCTTGCCATGTGGTGCTGACCGGCGCTGACTCGTCGGCCCGAGGTCCCCAACACGGGCGGTGAGCTGCAGCGTGCAGCCCTCCGGCTGGCCACGGCGGTCCTGGCCACCCGAGCAGGGGTGAGGGGGGCGGGCGGGCCGAGGCTGACGGGGAACAGCTGCACTGGAGACGGGGCGGAAGGAAGGCATGTGGCTGCCGTTGTGTGAGGAGCCCTCAGGCACGGATGGGCCAAGGCCACAGTGAATAGCTACCAACCCCCGCCCCACACCATCTGCGCCACAGGCCCACCGTGTGCCCAGCCCAGCATGGCACCGGAGGGACCCGGGCCAAACTCCCACCCAACCCGCCAGTCTCGTACTGTCTGCCTGTCCGACCACGGGTGGCAGGAGGTCGCCCCCAGCACAGACCCTGCCGCCGCCATTCACTGGCTCCAGTCCTCAAACCTGCCTCTGTCTTAGGGACAAAGGGCACATGACAAGGAGAAAGGGGATGGGTGGGGTGCCAGAACAGAGCAACCCCCACCTGCAGCCGGCAGCACCCTTTCTGGGGCAGACCAGCTCGGGCGAATGGAGCGCGGCCCCTGCATAGGCAGGTGCTTTCCCTCCCCTCCTGGTGCAGGTCACCGCAAGGACATCAGTGCGCACAGCCCCGCCCAGGGGTGACATCAGCCTGCCATCAGTGTGTCCACCAGAGCTTAGATCCTCGCGGTCTGCAGTGCTGATGACATCACACCCCCTGGACCCGGTGAGCGAGAGGCAGCCTGGACCCCAGAACCCCGGGTGAGATACGTGTGTGCCACAGGGCGGGGACTGAGCCCGGAGAAGGTTCAGGGCCCAATTATGAGTGAAACTAGGGGTCCAGCGACCTGGGGCAGAACCGCGAAGTAAGGAAGTGCTTGCACGTAAGCCTTCCACCATTAAGGGAGAGGCAGGATTCCGGGAGGCCTCCTTAGATTTTAGAGACACCGTTGGAAACTGTGAGCCGCCAACCCACTGGTCAGCAGGGTCGGAAGGCTTCCGGCTCAGGCGGGCCCAGAGCAGGACCCTGCAGCAAGGCTACACTTTGATGCAAGGCGTTGAAGTGCTTGTTCCACGTGACCAGCAGAGTCAATGTCTGGAGGTATTTATGGAGATTAGGACGCCACAGAGTTTCTGGTAAATCCTAATGTGGGCGTCGCAAGGCAGACCCTTATCATTCTCAGGAAAAGGGAGAAACTCTCAAAGTTTTCCCACTTGAGGGGCACCTGGGGGGCTCAGTCAGTTAAGTGTCCAACTTCAGTTCAGGTCATGATCTCACAGGTCATGAGTTAGAGCCACACATTGGGTTCTCTGCTCTCAGCACGGACCCCACTTCAGATCCTCTGTCCCCCGCCCCCCACACACTGTCTCTCTCACTCTCTCAAAAATAAACATTAAAAAACAGTTTTCCCATTTGAAAAACAGCTTCTGGTGAGCTTTGGGATATTTGTGTGGATGGGCTATGTGGCCAGACCACCAACATGAGCTATTCCCGGGCCACAGAGTCACGCCTGGGGGTCCGCACACGCCTCTTC
>NC_043704.1:989465-990718 GCF_006229205.1 Suricata suricatta
ATTTTTTCTGTTATGGCCCAAAGGACCAGCCTTTACCAAAGGATGTACAATTCCCATCTCCCAAGATTTGCTTCAGTGCCCACTTTTATAATAAAGCCCTGAGGTTTCTGTGAAAATAGGAATACTTTGCCATTGACACATAGCCACCAATCCAGGATCTGGCCACAGGTCCAGGAATGAAATTGTTCAAACTGAAACATAACGTCCAGCTTTGAATGGCTAACTGTTTCAAGGGCCTCACAGGATTTCTGCAAACATACACACAGCATGCGCTCACCCTCCTCCAACAACAGGAAAAAGATAGCTTCCTTTTAAACATCTAGAAAAATGAACCCATGTGCTGAAATTGTCTCATAATTACCTTAAAAGGTATAACCATAAAGTTGTATTTTTTTTATGTTTATTCATTTATTCTTGAGAAAAAGGGAGAACACAAGGAGGGGAGGGGCAGAGAGAGAAAAAGAGGGAGACACAGAATCCGAGGCAGGCGCCAAGCCCCGAGCTGTCAGCACAGAGCTGGATGCCGGGCTTGAATCCACGAACTGTGAGATCATGACCTGCGCCGAAGTCGGACGCTCACCCGACTGAGCCCCCAGGCGCCCAGTTGTATATCTTCTCCAACCCTAAGTATTAATAAAGCTATCTGGAAAAGTGATATTCTGAGCTCCAACATCACCACTAATCGGCACTGCCGACGGCAACACCAGTCACAAAGTCCTGAGCCCCACACAGGATGCCCAGGCTTTTCCGCCAGAAAGACCCCTTCCTCCTTCGGCCACCAAAGCTTTTTCAGAACCTTGCAACCCCGCGCATGGGCGAACTAAGGAAATGCATGAGTCCTGCAAGTTCTGAACCGCTGAGTGCACTTGCCCTGCACAGACCGGGGGGGGGGGGGGGGGGGGGGAATGACGGTGCTCCCCCCAGCGGTGCTCAAAACCGGCGTGAAGACCCCACGCGCGAACACCAGCCACAACCAGTCGGGCCCTCGACCAGAGGGTCAGCGAGGGCGTCTCGGTCCCCGCCCACCGCCCCTCCCGAGCGCCCCCGATTCGCCAACAGCCTCCGGAGACCAGGAGGGCCTGTGGGAGAGTTGTTCCGGGAAGGGCCTGGGCCTCGGCCTCCGCGGCAGGGAGCCTCCTCCTCACACGTCCAGTCCGGTCCGAGTCCGAGGCGCCGCCCGCGAGCGCCGGGCCACAGCAGGGGTCTGCGCCGCGGGGTCCGCGTGCGGCCGTCCGGGCCCCGGGGGCTCCGGG
>NC_043704.1:990818-998994 GCF_006229205.1 Suricata suricatta
AGGGGTGTAGGGGTGTGTTTAGGGTGTGGGGGGGCGTGCAGGGGGGCATTGGGGGGGCGTGTGGACGTGTGGGGGTGTGGGGGGGACGTGTGGACGTGGGGGGGTGTGTAGGGGTGTGTGCAGGGTGTGGAGGGCATGCGAGGGCTATGCGGGGGTGTGGGGGGTGTGGGGGGCATGCAGGGGACGTATGGAAGTGTAGGGCGTGTGTGGGGACGTTCAGTGGACGTGTGGAATGTGTCGGGGGACGTATGGGGGAACATGCAGGGGACGTGCGGGGACGCACCGTAATGACCTCGGTGCCAGGTGCCGTCAGGTGGCCCAGCTGCACTGCAGACCCCAGAGTTCACTGGGGCAGCTGTTTCCAGGGTGCATGCGTGTGTGAATAATACCCATAGAGTCTTTCTCAAGTTCCCCACAGAGGCTTCCTACTTACGTCCTTGGGCTTTCTTGTGGCCTCTGAGGGACGGGAGGCATCAGGACACGTGACCGTCCGTGCACATGCAACCGCAAGTGTGAGCGACCAAGTATCTGCCGGGGCTAACCAGGCCGTGAGCGGCAGGACCCGGCAGATCAGTCCTTCCCTCTCGCTTTCCCAGCTCAGACGGTCCGAGCCCCGGAGCTCCTCACAGTCTCTCGGAAGACAGAGCCATCAGCCTGTGAGGCACAGAGACCTCCTTGGGATTTGCTTTCCTGCCTCCCTGCCTCTTCTGAGACTCCGCGGGAGACCACAGAAGCTGTGGCCTCCAGCTCTGCTTTCCAGGGCAACTGCACTAAGAATAGACAACAATAATCATACAATTTTAACTATGCAGCCTCGTTCGCAAAAAGAAGGAGAAATTTATAGTGTCCAAAATAAATGAGAAGTCAAAGCCAGAGTGGTCGTGGGAGTCAATGCTAGGTCGGCCCCCAGGGAGCAAGGGACAGGACAGAGGTGGTGACAGGTTCACGTGAAGCTCAGATAAGGGATATGGTCGAGGGCCTGCGTTCACCGGGCCCGTATCTGGCGGGAGCTTGAAGGGCCCCTCATCCATGAATCGAGCCTAGAAAAATTCTACCTGGTGCTCCAAGAAATCACCAAGGAAGTTTTCCATCTTCCTGGAGGTCAACATGAAAAGGCTCACAAAAGAAATAGAAACTCTGAGCGTGTGATTTGTGACCATGCAAGGTATGAATTTCTACCCGTTCTGGGTGTGTGGGTCTCAAGGAATTAGAAGAAACGTCGTGTCATGTGATTGGAACCCCAGGTGTCCAGGAAGGAAACAATGCGCATGCTTCCAGGAAGGGCCAGAAGATGAGCCACCCAGGAGAGAGACCTCAGGACTTGCCTGCAGGACCCAGGGACACCCGAGAACATAGACAAGCAGTCAGATCACACAAAACTAAACACAGAACAAGCAACACTTTTCAAGAAACAAGTAATTTAGAAACATCAGAAATCAGAAATGTCACAGAAATTAAAAACTCAAGGGAAGGGCTAAAAACAGATGAGACTGAGCTGGAACAGGATTCAATGAGCTGGAACATTGAGAAAGGAATATTATCCAGAAAACAGCACAGAGAGATTAAAAACGGTTGAAATCATGGGCCATCAAAAGATATGACAAACAGAATGAAATGATCCACTGTAAGCATTGAGGAGATGAGAAAGAGGCGATGCTCAGAGATAATGACTGAGAACTTTCCAGAAGGACCATACAAGTTTGCCAGGGCTGCCATAACAAAGCACCACAGGCTGGAGGCTTCAACACCAGACATGGATTTCTCCCCGTCCAGAGGCTGGATGTCTGGGGCCCAGGCGTGGTCACGCTGGCTCCTCTCCTGGGCATGTGCACGGCCGTCTTTCCCCATGTCCTCACACGGGGGTCCCTCTGTGCGCGTGTCCCCTCATCTCTTCCTATGAGGACCCCCGTCCTGTCGGATCAGGTCACTCCATGACCCTGTTCTGCCTTACTCACCTTTGTTAAAGACACTGTCTCCAAATACCGCCACCTTCTGAGTTAGAGCTTCCGCCGTGGATTTGGAGACACAATCCAGCCCATGACAGAAACAACCGGGGGAGAAAAACTGTGGGCGGCAGTCTGAGGCTCGGGCAAAACCAAAACCCAGAATCCCACAAAGAGGAGCCACAGAGGAGACGGGACGGTGGAGGCGCGGGTCCAGGGGCAGCGCCAGTGACCGCCGATGTCCGGGAGCACCAGACAACACCCTCGCTGTCCAGATGGAGGCCTGCTGCTGAGGGAGATCGATGCCCGCGGGACTATCGCTCCGTGGGGAGCGTGAGTGGCTCTAGGCCAACAGACCAGAGCACGTCCCCGTCCCTGGAGCGTTGGGTCGAAGCAGGACCTGCAGACACCGAGGTGCAGGAAGCAGCCAGGCGTAAAACAGCGGCCCACGACTCACCGGGGACACTGAAGGCCGGGCAGGACAAAGAGAGGGAGCTTCAGGCCTCCACGTGAGGCGTGGGCACCACGGGGCACCCCCAAAATGATCCACGGGGTGCAGGAGAAACTCTTGACCTGACACCAGGAGGACAAGTGACCCGCTCCTGTGGTGGCACCAGGCCACCAATGCCCAAGGAGATGGAGACGGTGGGACGTTCTTGCCCTGGGCCAGGGGACGCTGTGCGCTGTCCACGCTGCTCCCAGGCAGGGCCCCCGGCGAGCAGCACCCTGCAGGCTCCGCCCACCACAGGGAACCTCTTTTATTCCACACAAGGAAGCCTGGGAGGCAAACGGCCAGCCCGTTCCTCTCCCCGGGCTCAGTGGGAAGTCCTGCAGCAGGCCTACCCCAGCTCTCACGGGGGGTCGCGGCAGCCTCGAGCCCCCCACTCCCTTCCTGCCCCTCCCCAGCTCTGTCCCCCCGCGGGTGGGCGACCCAGCCCTCTCGGCCAAGCCCTATTCACCACATTTTGAAAACAGCCAGTCCCCTTGCCCAGCAGAGGCCTGGGTCACGCGCAGGGGACCCGCTCTGCCGTGGGCAGGCCCCCGGGCCTTGGGAGGCCTCCCGGGAAGGCTGGCAGGGAATCGCGGGGTCCCGAGGCCCGGGGTGTGCCCTACAGGCCAGGCTGTGGGATCGGGGTGTAATGACACTGGCTGTGGGGTTCTGGTTCCACAGGGAGAGGCAGAGTGGGCCCAGAGAGGCTGGAGGGGAGTCCTCAGACCCCAGAGGGCCGCATTTCAGGTGACCCGCACCCACCACTGTGCTTTACAGATGAGACTTCCTTTTAACTAACCCGTCCTCACAAACTGGATGAGCACTTAAAAGTTGTGTATGCGAGCGTGATCACGCACAACTCACACGGTGCACACACGCCTGCACACGCACGCACAGCCCAGCCAGAGGACGGGGCTACCCTGGGCTGCTCCCACAAGCTGCACGAGGGCCACATGGAAGGCAGGGCAGGCCGATGACTGCAGGGCCCCTCTGGGGCCTGAGAGCGGAGGGCTCGCCTGCACGTGTAACGAAGAGCAGAGGACCCTTGGGACCTGCCCTTCAGGGGAAACAAGCAAAGTTTGGAGTAACGAGGGACAAAACTGCTGTCTGTATAAGAAACAGGTGCTGTGCTCTGACAACCAGGACTTGGTTTAATGGCACGTGACTTTGTCGCCAAAACCTGTTCAGTTTGTCACCTTGCCGGAGTCCAGGTCCAGCAGGTCCAGGGCTCCCTGAAGGAGGGACGGTGTCGGCGAAAGGGGGAGGGAATGAGAGCCACGAGTTTCTTTCTGATCCCCAGGCAGGCATCTCTGCTCTGACCGGAGAGCCAGCTTTATTTAGAGTAAAAAATGTACGGGGTCAGCCCAGAAGTGTCATTTGCCTTAGACAATGATTTCTGATGACAAATTCTTTGGCATGTAAAAATGTCCCAGAACATAGATTGGTAGAAGACTCATGCATAATCTTTATCAATAGTGACTGATGTAGGTGATTTAGATGCTTATCACTTGGGGAAGGAAGGGATCTTTAGCATTCAAATACAAGGCAATGTTTTTAGCAGAGCAAAGGCAAAAGTTAGTTCTTTGTAAGCAGGGGTCAATAGCCTGTTTGCTTAAGGGGAAGTATAAGAAAAACAGGATTCTCAAGAAATGCAATATTTGCTCCCAGAAACACAAAAGAAGTTCCTACAACAAGTTCCTTCACAAGGTGCAATCAGCATTTTAGAATAAAGGGACAAGTCACTCCCGATACCAATCAGCAAGGCGCCTTGGGGGGTCGGTGCTCAAAAAATAATTGAGTGCAGTGGACATCCGTCACCATCTGATGCAAGAGGCCTTGCAAACCCGCCCTACCTCACAAGGAGTTTTCTCAGCTTAGTTCAGAAAACAGCTCCCACCATCACCTACAACAGGGGTCACACTGGCTCATTTCTAGAAGGTAGAAACAATGTTTTCCAGTCTGTTAAGAAAAAGATCTTCCAAATAAAATGTTCCAGTGAGTTTTGAACCCATTTATTAAAGACATACCAGTGCAACCCTCCGTAGGGGGCGTGCGGGGCCGGGGTGGGTCCCAGCAAGGACTGGGTCTCAGCAAAGGCTCATGCGCCGCTGACGGGCCCTTCTTTGTTCGAACTTACGAACTGACATATTTTCCGAGGTGTTCTTTTCAGCCGGGACAGCCACGCGCCCGAAGCAAGCCCGCGGTGGACGAGGGCCGTGCGGTCCCGGGTTCACAGCGAGCGCACCAGACCCCGTGTCGGAAGTCACGGTCACTCACGCCAGCCTCCCCGTGCCATTAACATGATTAATTTTAAATTATTTATAATGTCAATTGAGGGGAAAATGGTTTTTAATCATGAATGAGCATTTTGAAATATTGTTTATTTCATTTTATCTCATCTTTTCTTTCTCATTTTCATGTATATTTAATATTTAATATTTTAATGCAATTAATCATGTTGATATTTTTAATTACATCAATTACATGTATTTAGGGGGATTTGCTCAGATGCTTTTTATCAGTGGGTGGGTGGTCAGAAATGTTTAAAGACCACTCATCAAATTTTTTTTTTAATTTTAAAGAGCTAAAAAATATGCATAAAATACTGAGGGGAAAATGGGGAACCGCGGAGAACAGAGCATGACTGGCCACGAGGTTCCGACGGGCCGTGTCCGTTGGTTCTGGTAGGAGGCACACGAGGGCCTCGCCGCTGCCGAGCGGAGGTTAGAAGGCCCCTCTCTCAGGGCTGGGGGGGGTGAGTAGCCAGGCAGGGTCATCGGTGCCCCGCACACGTGACAATGGCTGCCACCTTGTGGGAACAGGCCAGGGCTCACCTTGTCTGACCTACAAGCCAGCGCTCAGCAGCGGGGATCGGGGCCTGGGTGAGCGTGGCAGCAATGTGGCAGAGGGCACGCGCCCCAAACACCCCCGGGCCCGGCAGATACCCCACGGCGCCTCTTCGGCTGGGCACGGCGGGGGGAGCCGGGCACCCGAGTGTGGGTGACGCAAGCACTCACCCACGACGGGCTCACCGTCCCCAGAAGCACAGAGGGCATGTCAGGTGTTCGAGTCCGTGAGGTCGGTGACGGTCTCTCAGGAGAGCCTGCTGGCTCTGTCCCCCGTCCTGCCGCCAAGGACCTCTCCTCACTGCCTCGTGGTGGCCAGAGCAGGGGGAGGGGGCTGTCCGCCGCGTGTTACTCAGAGAGAAGCAGCCATGCAGGCCCCCGCCGCCCCCCGCGCTGCCCCTCCTAAGCACAGGGAGGCAGAGTCCTAATCAGCCCAGAGCTGCGACAGGTCCTCATAAGCCCTGGGATTAGCAGCTCAGAACTCCGGGGGCTCTGAGCCGTTCTGTGATGTTCCGTGACGTTGGTGATGTTCTGTGACACCTCCGGCGGGGGGGGGGGGGGCCGTCCTCGGGATCTCAGCAGAAAGCGCCGCCCCCACCCAGCCCTGCCGGCCCGCCAGACTGTGTTACTTGTGATAACAAACAACACTCACTTTGGGACAAAACTCGGCATGAAAATGTTCAAGGAGAAAAAAGCGCTTCGGATAATTCTGACGGGGATGAAGTGGCTGATCCTTTCCGAGGGTTTATACGTCTGGCGGGGAGGGCTTGGGATTAAAAATCTCGGTCCTGGGAACGGATGCATCGCACTGCCTGCCGCCTGTCACTTGAAACGAAAGCATTTGGCTTAAGCTTATTTTTTCTCATTAAGCTGCCCGGCGCGTGCTTTGCCCTGAGAGTGGTTTTACAAAGTGAAGATATTTATTTCCCGAGCTGAGCAAAATCCGTACCTCTCCGAGTGACCCGCTTACGTGACACGCTAAGTGACAAAGCGCACGTGTGAGGCGCTGCTGGCCCCCCCCCCCGGCTCTGTCTGCAGGTGCAACCGCGTGATCTGTGCCCAAGTGGGGACCGTGTGGGTCAGGTCACAAGGTCCGGATAAGTGCCGAGGGGGAGGGCGGGCCTCAGGTAGCTCCCTGCCTTCCCCCCTCCAGGAGGCTGCAGCAGCAGGGGCGCCAGAGACCCAGGCCGCCTCCAGCTGCGAGCCCCAGTCTCCCTTTGTACCCAGGGGAAGAGGACATCCATGCCCAGGCCGCCGCAGGGCCAGCGGGGAAGCAAGGGCATCGGCACAGGCTACGTGAGGGCATGGGAAGCAGGGCGGAGTGAGCCAGCCCTGGAGCGAGCCGTCAGCCAGGCTGCTAGAGGGTGGGGGCCGGCTTGGGTGGGCACCGCCGTCCCGTCCGGAGGCCCCTGGTGCCACGTGTGAGTCTGTCTCCCGGGCTGTGAGTGCGTGGCCACCCTCGTCCATCCCTGTAACTCAGGCACATGCCGGAGGTGCCCAGAAAGTCCCTGAGAAACGCCTGTGCAGGGAAGGTAGGCAACGATTTGGGGGGAGAGGCCATGAGGGGCTGCTTCCAGGGCACCCCATGCTGTTCCCGCCTGCACACCCCCGACAGCCCCGGCCGCCCCGGGAGCCGGCACAAACAGCGGCTCCCTCCCCGCCGTGCAGGGGTGAGGTCCTGCCCACGTGGGGTCCCCTGTGGTTCCCGTCACCATCTGCAGACCTCCGGCCTCCGTCCAGAGCGTAAACGAGGTGCTCTCGCCCATCCGCAACTGTGTGCCCCGCATCTGGAACGTGCTAGATCACTGAATGAGTGTTCCGTTTGGGTATCCGTTGACTCAGTGAGTTAGGAGCATGCGCTGAGGAGAAGAGGCTGACACGGGCAGTCGGCCTACCCAGGCCTCAGTGCCCCCGTTTGTAAAATAGTCAATGAAAGACGACTATATTTAGGGACCCCCTGCAGCCCACAGTCTGAGTCTAATGTTTAAAAGAATGAGCTGAAGGTAAAGGGAGAGGCTGGTCAGGGTTTTCCCGGAGACAGACCACCCGGCTGGAGTGCTCTGCTGTCCTGAAGTAGCAAGGAAGTTTCTGGAATTACGCACCTGCCTGCCCAGTGAAGGAAACGGTAACCGGGCCTCAGGCTCCGCTGGAAACCGCACTCACTGCTGACATGAATACCGGCCACGCAGAGCACCCTCCGTCCTGATCCCCGGAACCATAAGCGGAACATTGTATGTGGAAACCGGGCTTGGTGGATGGGGTTAAGTCAGGGATTTGGGGGTGAGAAGTCATCCTGGATGATCAGGAGGGACCCTGAGTGCAATCCCACACGTCCTCGTCCACGAGAGGCCACGGGAGGAGTGGCAACACAGGTGGACGAGCAGGGCCACCGACCACACCTGCGGAGACTCCGGAGCCACCACGGGCCAGGCAGGCCAGCGGCCCCAGAGCCAGGGGACCTGCGGGGAGCACCGTCCTGCTGACATCTTCGTTTCTGCCCAGTGAGCGGACCTCGGCCTCCGGACGTGTGAGAGACGGACTTCCAGCTGCTGCGCGCCACCACGTCGGTGGGACTTTGCTCTGGTGGTGGCCGGACCAGGCTGGCGCCCCACCGCGGGAGCAGAGCCGCCGGCAAGAAGGTGGCGCTGGGCTGCGGGGCCCGCCTGGCGAGCAAGCAAGACCCCAGCGCTGCCCACCTCCCCGGAGCCGACGGGCTCACCTCCCCGCGAGGACCGCTGGGAGACGCTGAGACACGTGTCCCTTTTCTGTCTCTGGTTCCGCTGGAGGCCGCGCAGCGCCACCCGCTGATTCCGCCCGGTGCGCTCCGTCCGGGCCCCGCTGCCCCCGCGCGGCCAGCGGATGGGAGGAGGCGCCTGGGGACGCGAGGCGCTCGGGCC
>NC_043704.1:999094-1028204 GCF_006229205.1 Suricata suricatta
GGCCGGTCTGCGCAGCGGCTCCCGGACCGCCCCCCTGCCCCCAGGCCCCGCCAGGCCCCGCCAGCCGCCACCGCCCTCAGCAGGACACGCACGCCGGGCACAGGCCCTCACGCGGGGTGCAGAGGCCCCGGAGCCCAGCCTGCGCTCCGCCCCTTAGGAGACTGGAGGTCAGCAGGTGTCCAGAAGGAGGTGACCCGCCTGAGACCACAGCTCCAAGCGGGGACCTGGTCACCTCTGTTCGAGGATTCTGCAATGCACAGAAGTATAATTTCCAGAAAATTAATCTCATTTTAATGGACTATTTAGTTTGAAATTTTCATTTAAGTATCATTTAAACTTCTAATGTTTCTGAAATGTTTTATGATGTTGTGTGGCCCTAAGTGCAGTTTGAAGACAAGGCTGCACTGTAGGGGGGCGGTCCCTGCGCGGTGGGAGGGCGGAGGCCCCGCGTGAGGAGCGTCACAAGGCGCATGTGCTGAGAAGCCCCTCGTTTCCTGCAGAGGCCCGGGCGGCGCAGGTGCTTGTGCTGCGGGCCGGGCCGGGGGGCGCCGCTGTGCCAGCTGGGGGTCCGCGCGGCCTCTCTGGGCAGGGCGGGCACTGCAGCGGATGCCCCGGGGTGCAGGCCGGCTGGCTGGGGTGCCGGAGGCGGAGGGTTTGAACACGGAGAGAGTGGCAGGTCATGGGAAACGCTAGACACACGTGCTCTGTGGCGTTTCCATGGTTCATACCCAACGCAATTTCGGAAAATGTGTGGTTCCTGGTGTTGGGGGGCTCACGGGAGCGATGCCAGAGAATGAGAGGCCGTCACAGCCTTTGAAGCTTTACGCCTTGACAAATTCTTTTCTTAATTTTCTTATTTAAAAAATTTTATTTCAATGTTTGTTTATTCCTGAGAGACACAGAGTGTGAGCGGGGGAGGGGCAGAGAGAGGGAGACACAGAATCCGAAGCAGCTCCAGGCTCTGAGCGGTCAGCACAGAGCCGGACGTGGGGCTCGAACCTACGAACCGTGAGATCATGACCTGAGCTGAAGTTGGATGTTTAATCAACCGAGCCACCCAGCCGTCTGTCGCCTTGACAAATTCTTAAAAAATGTGCATCGCTGGGGCCATGAGATGGTGTCACTGTTGTCTGCGTGTTTTTACCGTTTGCCTTTCCCTGCAGTGTAACACAGCCGCAGTGTGCGGCGCACCAGCGCGAGCGCCCGTGGACCTCACGCCAGGCGAGGAGCGGAATCCGGTTGATGATCAGAAGTCCTCCGGTCACCTGCTACCCCGAGCCGCCGGGGACTCCCTGGCCTGGACGTCACAGCTCATCGCCCACGAGGGTGGGCGTCCCAACGTCTTGTTCCCTCGCTGCACCCCAAAGCGCCGTGGCTGGCCGCTTTCAATGACCAAGCCTGGTCCCCACGCCCGGACACGGGTCTCTAGGTGCTCACTTTCCGCTGACAGGCAGTAGGGCTGTTTCCTGCTTTTGCACTTTGCAAACACAGCCGCCGTGAGTCATCTTGCACGTCTCCACGGGGCTGACGCGCTGAACTGCCAGGTCACAGGGCCGGTGGATGTGTTTACCTTTAGCCGGTGGCCAGGCCAGCCCCGGGGGGGGGGAGTCCTTCTAGCCCCTTCATCCCCCCACCTCTGGGCATTGCCGCTTCTCACGGCCATGCTGGCCGGTGCTGGGGTCTTACCGAGGTTTGACCTGCTCTCCTGACGGGAGCTGAGCTCTGTACCTTCTTGTTCACTGACCGCCCGCTGGGACACCCTCTTTGGTGAAGGGACCATTCACCGTGTCGCCAGGTTTCTGTCGCATTGTGTGGGCCTCCTTTCCAACCTGTGGGACTTTCTACACCTGCAGGCGTGTGGCAGGAACCAGCCTCCACACTATAACTTGTCTTTTCACGTCCTCAGTGAGGTCTTTTAAATAACAAATGGCCTTAATTCTAAGACAGTCCGAGGTACCGTCCTTGCCTGCAGAGCTAGTGACTTTGGATCCTAAGACCATACATTTCTAGCCCGATGCGCACCTTCCCAAATGCAGTTTCCGGTATTATCTTTAGGACACTTCTGTTTGTTTTTCGTTTTTGTTTCCACAGTGTCTCCGAAATTGATGTCTGTGGATGCTGTGAAATAGGGGATTATTGGCCAGCTGGCGCTAGGTAACAAGCCCCCCAAACTATGTGTGTGGCTCCTGAGTGTGGGCTTGGCCAGCTGCTCTGGGCCGTGGCAGCCTCCCGATCTCTCCCAGAGGCATCTCCTAGGTTGGCCGCTGGTGACCTGCCAGGCCTCCCCCACATTCTGGGGGTGGGGGGGTTGGCTGACCAGCAGGGGACACAGGCTGTCTGGGCCACATGTGTCTCATCATCCAGGGGCCACGTGGTGGCCGTTATGGGGTCTTGAGGACAGCACCGCAGCAAACCCAGGAGGCACACAGTCCTTGAGTGGAGGCCAGGGCCTGAAGGGGACATCTGAGGAAACGCAGCGGTGAGGCAGAGATGGGGAGGGAGGACTCGGGGGCGCTGCGCTTGGTCCCCAGCGTGTAAAGTACACTCCCTCGAGGACCCGGGTCTCATTGGACTGTAGCCTCAGGCTGCGTCCTGCCCCCTCTAAATGCAAAGGCCCGAGGGGCAAAGAGACGGCGCCTGCCCCAAACCCACACACCGGCTGGCGCCCGCTCTACCTTGGAGGGTCAGGTTTCTGTGGGAACTTAAGAGGCCCCAAGGTCCTGTCACCGGCCAAGGGTCTACCAGCGTCACCTTCAACCTTCCAACGGGTTTTACCCCTTGCTTCAGAAGCCAACCGTCATCTGAGAGTTTTAGAAGAATTCACGCCGTGAGACCCAGCGACCCTGGCCCCTGTGTTCCCTCACGACTGTGCTCACCCCGAGAGCTGTGGGGGCCGGCCTCTTCCGGCAGGTTAGCAGAGGCCGCTGCAGGACGCCGGGCGACCTTCCCGCCCGTACGGGAGGCCAGCGCGTTCATTACATGCGTGTTCTTCGAGCCGTCGCAGGAGACGGTTCTGCCCATTGTTCGGCGGGTTCACAACTCGGGCTGCCCGCATCCAGCCTCTGTGATAAGTGCCTCCTCGTTCTCCCAGCCTCTGTCAGCAAGAGGATCAGGGTTTTGTGACAGCGGCGTCCCCACGTCTAGGAGGCAGTTTATGTATCAGTCAGTTTTGCTGTGTAACAAACCACCCCAAACCTAAAAGCTGAAATCAGCACCCACTCCCTGAGCTCCCGGCCCCAAGTTCTCTGCCCCATGGTGCTCTCACCTCAGCTGCTCCTGCTCTTGTCACATATTTGATACTGAAATGTCCTCAGCCCCACCGGAAGCTACCTGTGTCACTTTGTGCCATCAGTATGTGTTTGGATTTACCCATGTCTCACCTCTCCACTGTCTGCTGCCCGCCTTGTGCCCCGGCCTGTCTCCCGGGACGGTCCTCGTGTCCCGCGATGGTCCTCGTGTGAGTAACACCATCGTGCAGGACATGAGTTTACCCATTGTTTCTTTGGGAGTTTATTTTCTTTGACTTTCATTTTTCTCTTTGTCTTCATTTCTATTTCCTTAAGTGATATTTTTCTTTTAATTTTCCTGCTTGGTGTTTTGGGTGCTTCTTTTTTTTTTTGGCAGTTATATTTTTCATTTTATTTATTTTTTTAATTTATAAACTTTAGAGTAACTTTATTTGGCTACTTCTTTTCTTCCATGAATGTCCAAAAAAGTGTTAGATATGTATTCGGTGCCCAAGGATGTTACAGTTTGCCTACAATGTAAGATATGTACACCTACTAGGAAGGAAGAACTCAACAATAACAACAAAAACATCAGCATAACAATATTAATAACAACGATGACAATAGTGATAACAAATCTGTGGCTACATGAAACATGAGAATTATTCCAAAAAATTTAAGAAATGACACTGTTACCTGAACACATTCTCAAGATGTAAGCATTATGTGAGAATTGTGTTTTAAAAATTAGAACTCTGTCTTAAATTAATCTTACATTTACTTTTAAACTCTACTCTTAAATTTGAATTTACTTTTTTTGGAGGGGGTGCTTCTAGTATCTGGAGCTCAGTATCTTGCATCAGTCTTAGGAGATGATCCGCCATTATCTCGTGATGTGCTTCTTTGGCTCTCACCCTCCCTCCTCCCCGTCAGGGACACAGAGGACACACTTGTTAAAACTTGTCCCCTGTCATTTATAGTTTCCAGTTTTTGGCTTTCTGGGCTTCCCTCCCTTGTCCTCTACACAGTTGTCCACCATGTGAACTAAGTTGAGTCAGAGCTGTACCGTGTGACCCACAAATCCCTGACCAGACCCGGCCATCACCCTGCGTCGAGGGAGAGGACCCGGCTGGGGTGCCCGTCACCCTCCGTGCGCCTCAGCGGCGTGGGGCCATGTGGGACGTGCACTCTACAGACGGCACGTTACTAGGGGCTGGTTTCTTTCTCGTGGTTGAAGATTAAATCTAGAAACAAAAAATCTACTCTTTTCGGTCATCGTGGCTCCCTGACCGGCAGTCTCGTGGCCCCGAGAACGGGTCTCCTGCGGCCCCACCTCCCGAGGAAGGTGGTCTCGGACAGAACCCAGGAGGCGCCCAGGGAAGTCTGCCACGTGAACGAGGAGCAAAGTGCCTTCTCTCTGCCCGCCCCGCCGCGTGAGCACAGCCGCGGCGCCGCTCCCGGAACCCGCGCGGCGCCCCTGAACCCCCAGGCTTCGTGCTGTTTTGAAGACTGTGGCGCACATCGTCTTATCCGTGCTCTCGGACGCTTGGGGAGACAGGCTCTGTCAGACTGAATCTGAGTCACTTCTAAGCTTATTTAAAATTTGATGTTCTTGGTGTGCCGTGTGCTCAGCTAATCGCTGTCTGGCAAGTGCTGGAGCGTCTCTCTGTCTAAGTCAGCTCCGGCCTCGCCCCCGCCGCCTGGAGGAGCGGCCCGCAGCCGCTGGCCCTCGTGCCCCGAGATGCCCACCTTCCCTGGACGGCTCCCGACACAGAGACCTCTGGAGCCCGCGGCCGGCTGCCCTCTGCCTCACGTCCCTGGGGCTGCATCTCCAGGTCAGGCTTCCTTCCCACCAGCTCTGGGGTCACCCTCCCCGGGTCCAACCAGGAGCCTTCACGTCCCCCACTAAGAACACGGTCGCAATCCCAAACCACTGCGAGTGACCAGGCAGCGGGCACGGACAGGGTGGGGCGGAGCAAAGGGGCGGCGCCCGGAGCTAGGAAAGGGGGCAGGTTGCGCTGCAGGTGAGCAGAGGGATGAGAGAGGAGAGACGTGGGTCCAGCAGAAACCTGGCTCCGACAAGTGACCCGTAACACGGAGGAGGGAAGCGGGCCCTTCACCACCAGCCGTGGCTCTCAGGAGGGAAAAGGGGGAGCTCTGCAGACCCCGGGGCGTTAGAGGCGCGGGCGGGGTCTCATGGACAGCGTCTTTCTTGCCAGATGAAGCGGATGAGTTCCTTGAAAACCGGACCTACCAAAACTGACACCAGCAGATATAACGCCGAGATGTCCCGTATCCTTTACAGAAACTGAGCCGGTGATCAGACACCTCCCCACACACACAGCCCGGGCCCTGCGGGGTCACGGGCGAGCTTTCGTTTAGGGGAAGATGAAGATAACCTAGCTCTTGGTTCTGGAGAAAACGGACACGGGGACACACCCAAGTCACTGGTGGGGCCCAGCCTGGTGCCAAAGCCGCGGGCCAGTGCCCCGAGCGAGCGTCTCACAAAATCGTCAATGCAATTCGAGCAGGTTGAATCCAGGGGCTGAGCGAGACCAGGCCAGGAGTGAGGGCTGTTTTAACGTTCAAAATCAGCCCCTGCCATTGATGGCTTAAAGGAGAAAAAACACAGGGTCGTCTCAGTAGGTGCAGAAGACGTACCCCCAAACTGGAGACAGGGGTCGGCGATCCGATGGAGGGCATGGGCAGAACCCCAGCAGGCGAGCTCCGGCTTGGCAGAGAGCGAGCGCCAACGTCACGCGGTCCCCTGCGCGGGAGACACCGTCAGTCAGCGGCGCTGCGGTGTCTGGGTGTCAGTGCGCTGTGGCCGTCACGTCACAGCACGCGGAGGTGGGTCCTGCCCCTAAAAGGACAGGGGAGGGACACAAACACGATAAACCTTCGGGAGGAACCCACAGAGGAGTGTCTTCTGACCTTGGCCTTGGTGAGGATTTCTTGGGCAGAATAAACAAGTACAAACAGTAAAATAAAAAATCGATAAACTGGAATTCATCAAAACCTTAAAAACTGCTCATCAAAAGATTCCATTCAGAAAACGGAAAGTAAGCTGAAGGTGGAAATGTCCGTGACACACGGACACAGGCGTCTACCCAGACACGCACAGAAGGACAAACAGAAAAAGACAGGCCTTGGCCAGGACCTGAGCAGACCCTGCACCCCCGCCAGGAAGCCGCAAAATGGGCACCGAGTGGAGAAGCGCAGGCCAGGACGAGGTGCCCTGCACCCGCCAAGAGGTCCACCACGAGCACACCACCACCCAGGGTCGGCAGCGATGCAGAGCCGGGGCCCCGTCCACGGCTGGTGGCAGTGTCTGCATCACGGCCGCTCCAGGGACCGTTTCCTAGTAAGGCTGAGCGTGCTCCCACCAGGGCCCTGACCCTCACTCTGGGGGTGCACCCGGAAGAGACGGGCACCTGCTCGTCAGCTCTGGCCCAGGGTGGGGGCGCCTGTCAGTCACTGTCTTAGAAACTTCAGCAGAAGCCCCTGGGCGTCCGTCCACCACTCAGCGGCCGCGGGCAGAGCTTCAGGCCCTCCAGGCCGCTGACCAGCTCCCACCGGGCACCCGTCCGGGGCTTTTAGGTCCTTTCTTTAGGACGGTCATATGTTCAACCTGCAAAGACCCTGAGGGCAGTGGCTGCCCTGTGAGTCCCCAGAGGACACAGGTCTCGGGCTCAGAGGGAACCCGAGAATCCAAGTCGAAGGGCCACGAAGATCCAGCAAGGCCAGGCCTCCTGTGCAAGAGGCTCCCCCATCACCAGGTCCCAAGTCCCAGGCTGACCAAGGACGTGAGGCCAGTGCGTCGTGTGCCAAGTCCTCGTGCTCAGTGCCCCACAGTGAGAACGAGGCAGTGACCAGGGACAGACCTGAGCAGTGGGGGTGCTCGCAGGGTGCCCCTCCTCTCCGGGCACACTGCTGAGCCGGGAAGGCAGCCTCACTCTGGCAGGAGGGGACAGGACGGTATGGACAGATGCCCCCGCCCAGGGAGCCGTCGGGGACGTGCGTGGTTGGCCGCAGTCCTGGACCGGCAGATGGCCCATGGATGGGGAGCCGGGCTGGGCCCATTCGTGGGGGTTTGAGGAGGAGGCACAAGGACCCAGGGGTGCTGGGGTGGCGGCCTCGGGGCGGCCTCGTCCACACACCTCCTGATGTGGGCTCAGGTGACAGGAGTCCGTGTGCCCTGGCTCAGGTGGGCTTCCTGCACGGTAGACGCTTGGGACAGAGCCAGCCGGGCAGATCCCCTGGGGATGTGTGGCAGGGAGGGACACAATGGCTGTCAAGGCCACACCGGATGTGCCACGAAGGCCATGCTGCTCTGGACCCCAGGAGCCTGGGCCCTGCTGAGGTTGGGAGTTTAGGGAGCAAGGGCTCCACCAAGAGGCCTGACCGGCCCCCACCAGGACTGGAAGCTGGGGTGGCCTTGGGTGTGCAGGCCCCCGAAGAGGTTAATGTGCTCCTTGGGGTGACTGCCCACAGCCATCAGGGTGCTGCCACCCAGGGGGACAAGGCAGCCTGAGTGTGGGGTCGCGGACCTCCTGAGGTCCTCCCACCTCCCCAGGCCCCCCCCCTGCCCCGTCCCCTTGGAGTTCAGATGGGCTGCTCCCTCTGCAAGGGCCCCTGAGCGGCAGGAGGGCTGGGCAGGGAGGGGACATGAAATGGGCCTTGGGGACAGGACAGTATGAACACCCTCATGGCGGGCCCCAGACTCGGAGACTGAAGCTGTTGATGATACCGCTTCTCTGCGGCGTCCCGTGTCACCCACACAGCTGCCTGGGCCTTGTCCCCTCCTCCCCTGTGCTCCCCGCTGTCACACTGAGGGTGCATAGTGGTGGCCGATTTCAGGGTGCACCCAGGACAGCAGGTACTGAGACGGCCCCTGGTGGAGCCAGCAGGGAGTGCACCCACCTGGAGCCGGGCTCTCAGTGCCCCTGGCTGCAGGGGTGGGGGGGGGGTGGGGCTTTTCAGTTCAACGAGGGGGACTGGATTGGGTGAGGTGGGGCCCCGGGGGCGGGCAGGCCTGGCGTTAGCCCTCTTCCTGCACGAGGGTAGGGAGGCTGGAGCCAGAGCAAGGCCGGGCCCCGCACCCTCCTCTGCCCACACAGACCTGGCGCATCCTCTGGGCGCTGCCCTCAGCCAGGAGCACGGGGTTCCGTGGAAGGGCTGCCCCAGAGCCGCATGCGTCCACGTGGCAGCGTGTGCTTGTCCCATGTCAGACCGCCTGCCTGTGAGCAGAGCAGACATGCTTGTCCTGAGGTCCCGGTGCGGCTGGCCCTCAGATCGGCCCAGTTTGAGGGACCTGATACCACACCATTTCATCTTCCAAAACAGGCTTTTTCCCCCCTAACTGGGATTTTCCCTCCATACAGAGCCACAAATTATGACACAGCTCTGATCTGACAATCAAACCAACCTTTGATGTCCACCTGGGGGACAACGGATGACGTCAGTGCTTCGGGATGGGCCCTTTTCATAGACTCAGAGGGGGATGTTTTCACGAGTCAGCCTCCTGAGATCTGGGTGCATTTCACACGTGCTGACGGCAGGGGGCGGCGTGGAGACAGCCGTGTGAGCACGGTGGGGACGTTCGGGGCAGGACAGGGGGACCACAACGTCCAGGAAGCCCAGTCAAAGGAGCCACACACGAGCGGCACTCGCCACCAGACCCCTTCATGAGTGTCCAGGAAGTGAACCAAGACCGTGGCTCCGGGCCGAAGCCCAGACCACCACACGGCCTGATGGGAGCACGGGCTCCTCCGGCCTGGGTAGCGATGTTTTATTCACGAACGTCCTAAATATTTCATGGCCCTCCTCCCCAGAGGCTTCAGGGGAAGTGCACAGCGTGTCCTTGTCAGCTGCCTGGACCTCTTTCCGCGCAGGACACGGTGGCCTCCACTCAAATCAGAGTGGTCTGTGCCGTCAAGCGGAAGCTAGTCGTGAGACTTTGTGTTTTTAAAGTATTGCCCGGAAATGAAATGAAATGAGAACAAGTGCTTGCTGGGTGCGGCAGGAGAGCTGAGCGGGTGCACCGTCCGGGGTACGTGTGGGGTGCCGACCCCCTGCCTGCGGGCCCCGTGCTGTCGGGAGAGCAGAGCGTGCCTCTGTCCGGTCTGCAGCAGAGACCCCGCCTGGGCCTGCAGGGCCAGCACAGGGGCCGCTCCCTGGATTGCGGCCCACTGGCTCCAAGGTGTCTTCGGAACTCTGGTCCCTGTGGGCCTGGTGGCCGTTGCCCAGGGGGCTGCAGTGCCTGGGCCCGGTGGCTGACATGACAGCCTCGGGCCTCCTCCCTGCGCTTCGAGAAGGGGCCGCCCGCACTGTCCACTCTTGCTCAGGAGTCTCTGGGCCGGATGTTCACAGCTGGCCAGGCACGCTGCCGCTGCTTCGGTGGCTTAGCCGGGGACCAGCGCGGAGAGCAGCAAGCTGGGGGTGAGACACGTCAGGGGGTGTGTGCAGGCACACAGACACACGTGCACACACGGATATGTGTGCACTTGCCTACACACAGACACACCTACGCACACAAGACATATGTGAATGTGTGTACAGCCACAGACGTGCACA
Source organism: Suricata suricatta (assembly GCF_006229205.1). Lineage (NCBI taxonomy): Eukaryota > Metazoa > Chordata > Mammalia > Carnivora > Herpestidae > Suricata > Suricata suricatta. The sequence continues at coordinate 1,008,898 of NC_043704.1, forward strand.
CGCCTACACACAGGCACGTGCATGCACACACAGTGATGCACACACGTGTCTACATGTAACAGACACAGGTGCACATGCGCAGGCAATGTGTATGAACAGACACAAGCACGTGCGCGCAGACACGTGCAGCGCACACACAGAGGCACGTGTGCACGTGCACGGCGGCCGGAGGCTCCGGACACGAGGTCTCCCAGCAGTAGGCGGCCCGCATGGGCGCGGCTCTCTCTGCCCCCGCAACTCTTGCAGACGCGGAGAGCGAGCGCCGCGGAGCCAGCCACAGAAGACTGGAACCATCCCTCCCGCTTCTGGGTAGCAGGTCAGGCGCGAGCATGGAGGGCGCGGGGGAAACGCCACCTCGTGGACATGCGAACCGCCTCCCGCAGTGGGGACACGGTCAGACAGCGCAGTCCGCGGGGACCCGGTGCCCCCGCACTCCTGGGACACCCCGTCTGGCCGCAAGTCTTACTTTTAAATCATGTCAGCGTCATGTAGCGACTTTTAATTTTAGATTTTTGCACCTTGTTCACAAGTAACATAGGCCGATGCGTTTCTTTGGCTGTTGAGCGTGCCCCGTGTGCGTGTGCGGGGAGCGTGTCTCCGGAAGCGGCTTGGGCGGGGCGCGTTCACGGACGGCCATGGCCGTGGCTGTGTGGACGCTGTGCGGGGGCAGCGTGCGCGCTCGGGTCTCTGCTCAAGCATCTGCGAGCCGGAGGCGGAGCGGGACCCTGCAGGTCCCCAAGCTGAGCGGTGGGGGCCTCGGTGGAGGACTTCAGGATCACGACACAGCCAGAGGGAAGGAGACCCGGGGGGCGGGGAGACCCGGGGGGCGGGGCCTCAGGCCTGCTGGCAGACACACAACCACCCCGCCCCCGCCACACGTGGCCAGAGGCCCGGATGTGCACTGGGAGCAGGCCTAGGTGGTCCCTGGGTCACTGTGAGACGACCGGTTGGAGAGATGGGCACCGAGGGAGGACGAGGGGAGGCGGTTTTGCCCCCAGGGGTCGTTTGTGTAAAGACGGCCGATTCTGGGCCTTCCTCCGATCTGACCCCTCCACTCCCCTGGACACATCTGCATCCTCAGGGACCCCTCGCACCTGCCGCCTCCTGCCCAGCCTCGGGCCCTCCCCTCCCCTGGCCACCTCTGTGCTCCCTGGTGCATCAGTCCCCGCGCAGCGTGGCCCCAAGTGCCCTTGAGGTGCAGGCAGGGTCACCTGCTCGTGCACCCCGAGTTCTCAGGTCCAAAATGACCGCTTGCCCCATTCCACACCCTGTCCCTCCCCAGCGTCTCCTCCCGTCCGAGCCCCCATCCCGGTTCCAGACTATTCGGAGAGCCTCCTAAACGGTGGCCCTCTTCCCCCCATCCACACCTCACCCGCAGTCTGCCCCTGACACAGTCGCCAGAGAAACCTTTCCGGAAATGTAAGTCAGATGACAGCCTCTGCCCAAACCTGAACACCCTCCCTTCTCTGAGTGGAAGCCTCCGTCCCGCTGTGGCCACAGGCCCCCTGCCCCAGTCTTGGCCTGACGCGCTCCTCCCCACTTGCACTATGTCAGGTGCCAGGGAGGGGGGAGACCCAGCCCACCCGGTCCCAGCCTGCTGTCCCACCCACGGCCCCTGGCCAGCCTCTCGCTGCTCCCCCGGCCCCTCGGGCAGCTGCCTGCTGGCCGCCCTCCTGGGCCTGCCCCGGCCGTGATCCCGACCCCGACCTTGAGCCTACTCCCCCGTCTGTCCTCGGCCCGCCAGGCAGGACCTGGGCTGGATGAGGTGCACTCACTGTTTGATGGCTTCCCGGAGTGGGGGTAGGGGTGGAGACAGCGTCAGCAAGACAGGCCTGTCTGGGGGCGCCCTCCCCACAGCACCCTCCCTGCAGGCACCTGGCCGCCGAGGGCGTGCGGAACAGTGGGGCCTGGGCTGGAGGGGCGACAGACCGCTGCTGGGACCGGGGAGCTGGGGCTGGACCCCCTCCACGAGCCCCCCGCTGTCCTGTGGGTCGCTCCCTGCACGAGGCTCCCCGTGGCACCTCCACCCACTGCAGAGCCTCCTTCTGGGGGCCGGGGCGCGTTCCCGGGGTGCACCCACCGTCTGACCCCGGCCACCCTGCAGACACGCGGGGCTGGGTTTGCGGGCGGAAGGAGGGAGTGAGCACTTTGGCTCCGCAGAGGTCCTCATGGTTTCTGCTGAAAGGGCCGGTGGAGGGGGGCGGCTTCAGTGGGAGAGTGGACTTTGTCCGGACACCCAGACAGAGCAGGACATCCCAGGAGGGGCTGCGGCCCCTGGAGGTGGGGAGGGTCCCGCGAGAGGAGAAGCGGGCAGGCATTTCCTCTGCTCTGCACAGCCCGCCCTACCCCCCTTCCCACCTTCCCGCTGCCCAACCTTCCTCCTTGTTCTTCCCCTCCTGACCCTCCTGCCCATCATCCCCGCCCCATCCATCCCTCCCCCATCCTACCCACCCCCGTCCTTCCCCCCGACCTTCCCCATGTCCTTCCGACCTTCCCCATGTCCTTCCCCATGTCCTTCCCCTCTGTCCTCTCCCCACCTGCCCTTGCCCCTCCGTCCCTCCCCCTCTGTGAATAGATTAGGCCGCGGATTTGATACAGATGTGTGTAAAATCGGTGACCTGGAGGGTAGACTTGCAGAAGTCACGAGTGCAGTGCAGAGGGACACAGGATGCCGGGCAGTCTCTCTAGTGGCCAGCTCTGGATGGAAGACAGCAAGGTGGCAAAGGTGACACTGAGGGTGACACCGAACAAAAAAGACCCCTCTTGTCAGATCCTAACAGGGTAGGCACAAAGGCGCACCCAGATGCAGCATGTCAGAAATGGAAAATTTCCAAGACAAAGAGAAGATTATAAGAGCAGCTAGAGAGAAGCAGAAACGGTCAGTTAACCCGCAGTTAGCCCGACCTCTCCCCAGCAACAGCGGGGGCCGAGAGACGGCAATATTTTCAGACCTGAGAGAAAGAATTGTTCATCCTACACAGCTGTGGTTCAAGAATGAGGGCAGGACGCCTGGGGCTCAGGCAGTTAAGCCTCTGACTCTTGAGTTCAGCTCAGGTCAGGATCCCACAGTTCATGAGTTCGAGTCCCATGTCCTGCTTGGAATTCCCTCCCTCTCTCTGCCCCTCCCCTGCTTGCACTCTGTCTCTCTCTGTCTCTCTCTCTCTCTCACTTCTCTCTCTCTCTCTCTCTCTCCGGAGGGCGGGCCAAAATGTGGGAGCTGCTTCTCCGACCTCGGTCAACAGGCAGAGACGCAGGGACCTCGGGGACACAGGAGCCGCGGCCCCCTCGCCGCCTGTGAGCTGGGGACAGAGTTGGGAGCCTGGGGGGCAGAAGTGGTAGAGCCAGGACCCGGGTCGAGGGGGGGGGGCGCTGCAGGGACAGGGCCCCTGGGGGCGCTCGGGGGGCGGGGCTCTGGATGAACGGGGCCCCCCGCGGCCGCCGCGGGCCCAGGACCCGGCGCTGGCCTCTGCTTGCCGGTGCACAGCCACCTGTGCCCTGGAAAGAGCCCCCGGGAAGGCGCAGGTGGAAGGAGCCGGAGCGGGGAGGCCGCCCAGCTCCCAGCGGGGGGGCTTAGAAGCGTCCCTCGGTGTCGGGGCGGCTTTGCCCCAGGCGACAGGGCCGCACCGCGAGGCCCCGGAGAGCTCTCGGAACCAACCCCATGAGTGTGACACCCCAAGTCCAGCCCGGAAGACATAAACGCCACAATGGGTGGTATTCAGTTGAAAACCACCACCCGTGAGAATATGATCTATAACCGGATCAAAGTGGATCAATACACACGATAACAGAACTGTGTGCCAGGCCGTTCAACCTGTTATGACAACCGAAGTGCGGGCGCCGTGGGGCGGAGGGACGCTTTCGCAAGAAGATGCGGGAACCGTTCAAAGAGAGAGCCCCGCGGCCACCGGGGGCCGTCGGAAGGGTCGTCTTAATTGAGCGGACACGGTGCCCACGCTCCCCTCTTGCTCAGCGCCACAGAAGCTGGTGCGGCCCGAGCTGGTGGGCGCGGGGTCGCATCCGCCACAGCCCACCTGGGGCGTCTCGTCCCCTTCAGCCGGAGCCGGCGCGGTAATTACACAGAGCTGGGGGGAAGGGAAGTGCTCATGCTCGCAGACTCATCCATTCGCTTTCCAGATGGGCCTTGGGAACTCAGGTAAGCCCCGGGCTCCGAGACCCAGAAGGTGCCAGCAGAGAGCAGCCGGTGTGCGGGTCGCTAACTCTGCACAAGATGGGGCCAGAGGGAGGCAGGGAGGCCAGAGCTTAGAGGCGGGAAGCCGAGGTGGGCTCCCTGGAGGAAGCAGAGCATTCGTGTGGGGGCGTGTACAGAGGTGTGGGTGTGCACGTGTGTGATGTGCACGGTGTGGCGTGTCACACGACCGCCGGCCGGGGAGAGGTCTGTGTGACCCCCTGCACCGCCTTTAAAACCCTCTGGCCCTGCGAGTCCCCCGGCCAGTCGCCACCCCCCCATCGACCCCGAGGTGAACACGGGCGCCCCAGGCCCCCGCGGGGAGGGTGGTGCAGGTGGGCAGCCGGTGCCCCCCTCACCGTGACCGCCTGGGCTGGCTGTGGGGACCCAGGCCCTGCACCATCTCAGGCTTAGGAAGGACCTGTCATCTTACTTGTCACAAGACGCCTCTCAGAGCGTGCCCCGCCCCAGGGCCACTCTGCCGCGCTGTCACAGGAAGTATCACAAGCGAGCCAGAGAACACGCAGACCCTGGGAAGCCCCGCGGTGCTGGATCTGCACCCCTCCAGAGTCCGTGTCGAGGGCCCGGTGTCCCTCGCTGTGTTACACGTGACCTCGCACTCAGGGACGAACCCAGGGGTCGGTTCCGCTCACCATCTTGAAGTCTGACTGCATAAGAAGGTCCACTTCCGAGGTGCCTTCTGTCGTGTTTGCGCTGTGTTCCTCCGGGCGCCCTCCTCGCTCACAGGCTCGCCCTCCAGGCCTCGCCCGGCCCCGGGTCCTGAGGGTTTTCAGCTGGACCCCCACCGATCACCCGGGTTCCCCACCGCAGGGAACAAAGGCATGTGTGGAGTTGAATTTGTCCAAATCCTGTTGAACTGGTTTCAGGAGAGCTTTCTGATTCTTTTATAAGATATGATCTATCGTCACATTAGCTAACATACAGTGTACACGGTGCACTTTTGGCTTTGGCAGTAGATTCCCGTGATTCATCGCTTACATACCACACCCAGTGCTCATCCCAACAAGTGCCCTCCTCAGTGCCCATTACCCAGTTTCCCCTCCCCCCGTCCCCCATCAACCCTCAGTCTGTTCTCTGAACTCAAAACTCTTATGGTTTGCCTCCCTCCTTGTTTGTAACTATTTTGTTTTCTTTCCCCTCCCCCACGGTCCTTTGTTAACTTTCTCAGCTTCCACATATGAGTGAAATCATGTGATATTTGTCTTTCTCTAACTGACTTATTTCACTTAGCATAACACCCTCCAGTTCCATCCATGTTGTTGCAAATGGCAAGATTTCATTCTTTTTGATTGCCGAGTAACACTCCGTTGTATGTATAAACCACATCTTTATCCGTTCATCCATTGTCGGTGGACATTTTGGCTCTTTCCATACTTTGGTTATTGTCGATAGCGCTGCTATAAACACTGGGGTGCACGTGCCCCTTCAAATCAGCACTCCTGTGTCCTTTGGATAAATATCTAGCAGTGCAATTGCTGGGTCGTAAGTTTGTTCTATTTTTAATTTTTGAGGGACCTCCATGCTATTTTCCAGAGTGGCTGCGCCAGTTTGCATTCCCAGCAGCCGTGCAAAAGAGATCTTTCTCGGTATCTTCACCAGCATCTGTTGTTGCCCGAGTTGTTAATGTCAGCCATTCCGACCGGTGTGAGGTGCTGTCTCATTGCGGTTTAGATCTGAATTTCCCAGATGCCTTCTTTGTCTATTCATGCCCATTTCTTCATGGATTATTTGGTTTTTGGGTGTTGAGTTTGGTAAGTTCTTTATAGATTTTGGATACTAACCCTTTATCTGAAATGCCATTTGCCAATGTCTTCTCCCATTCCATTAGTTGCCTTTTAGTTTTGTTGATTGTTTTCTTTGCTGTGCAGAAGCCTTTTATCTTGATGAGGTCCCAGTAGTTCATTTTTCCCTTGTGTTTCCTGTGCCCCTGGAGACGTGTCCAGTAAGGAGCTGCTGCGGGCAAGGTCAAACAGGTTGTTGCCTGTTTTCTCTCCTAGCATCTCGATGGTTTCCTGCCTCATGTTTACATCCTTCGTCCATTTTGAGTATTTCTATGTGCGCTGTAAGAAAGCGGCCCGCGTCCACTCCTCTGCGCGTCGCTGTCCGGCCTTCCCGGCGCCGTTTGCTGAAGGGACTATTTTCCATCGGAAACTCTTTCCTGCTTTGTCAAAGATGAGTTGGCCCTACGTTTGTGCGTCCCATTCCGGGTTCGCTACTCTGTCCCGTTGACCTGAGGGTCTGTGTCTGTGCCAGCGCCCCCTGTCTTGATGACCACAGCTTTGTGGTGCGCCCTGAGGTCCGGGACTGGGATGCCTCCAGCGTTGGTGTTCTTTTTCAGGATTGCTTTGCTCTTCAGGGTCTATTCTGGTTCCGTACAGATTTTAGGATTGTTTGTTCTGCTCTGTGAGGAATGCTGCTGCTGTTTTGATTGGATTGCATGGAGTGTGTAGATTGGAAAGCTTTCTGATTCTCAGACGTCCCCGGAGGGACAAGGCCACAGCTTGCAGAAAGGTGCAGGGCACTCCCTGGTCCGGGAGGAAGGGAGGGGGCGCACCTGGAGGGTCCGGAGCCCGGAGCTTTGGAACAGAGCCAGAAGGTGGGTGCCCGGGCTACCCCAGGCTTCAGGGTAGCTGGGGACCTGGGGGGCAGCTTATGGGCAGAGGTGCACCGGCACCAAAGCTGGTCCCCCAAGAGGAGTCCCCAGGAGGTGTCTGAGCGCAGAGCCAGGGGGAGGGCCAGGCAGGTGGGCTCGCCGCTGCGCTGGGAGGGGGGTCCTCTGATGCGGGCCTGCGCCAACAGGCGCCAAGCCCTTCCCTGCAGCCCAGACCCCGGCAACCTGGACAGCAGGCCACAGGGCTCTTACCCCGTCCCCACTCCCCTGTGGTCGAGCCCCACTGGGGAGGAAAGTTCTCCGGAAAGTTCTCCGGAAAGCTGTGAGGGCAGCAACCATTTTTGATTCACTCACATACAGAATACTTTACTTCAACACCTCTGACTCCAAATGTCTGAATTCTTTCCCCACACGAGTGATTCTCTGGCCCAACTGGCTGTCCTGCAATTCAGTTTGTCTCTGACTCCATGGCCCTGGAGAAAGCGTCGGAGCCACAGACCTCGCGAGACTCTCCTGCCCCCAACTTGGATGCCATCATGATCCGGCTACAAACCGGCCGACCCTTCCCGGCTTCCACCTGTTTGCTAGAGCAGCTCACGGGTCTCCAGGAAGCACGTTACTGGGTCTGTGGAGGGGTGGATAGGGCGGTCCTGGAGGGTCCTGAGCGCAGGGCCGTCTGTCCCGCAGACTCGGGGTGCGTGACCCTCTCCGTGTGGACGTGTGCACCGCCTGGTTCAGGACCCCGTCCTGCTGGGATTATGGGGAGTGCGATGGCTCCTCACCTCCATGTCCGGCTCCTCCCCCTCCCTGGAGAACAGGGGGGTGGGGGCTGCAAGTTCCAAGCTACCAGCCCTGGCTGCTCTTTCTGGGGACCAGCCCCCACCCAGGACCCACCGAGTCACCTCATTTTAGCACAAAAGATGCTCCGAGCCCCCTTGTCACCTAGGAAATCACAGGGGCTCAAGGACCTCCTTGCGGGGGACGGGGGCGGAGGCCGGGACAGATATTTCCCATGATCTCACACCAGGCACGATTCCCCAGAGGTCACCTCTCATGCGAGGCTCTGGCCTGACCTCTGGGGGACGCACGGGGTGTCTCACTCCCCCAAAGAAGGCTGACCAGCTTCATCAGGAGACACAGAGGGGTCCAGGGTCCCTCAGCCCTGCTGCCCTGATTCCAATAAAACGACCGTGCTGTCCATGACATGAAAACCAGGGGGTTTCTCCTCATCTCCGATGTGCCCGCTAACCTGCCCCCACCTGCACACCCAGCCCCCCGGCCCCCTGCCCCCCAGGCCCCGAGGGCTTCCGGATCAGTCCACAGGCCCAGCAGCCCCCCCCCCCCCGGGCTCCCCAGGCCCCAAAGGCTTCTGGGTCCACCACCTTGGGCTGCAGCAGCGGAGCCTGCCCCAGTCACTCAGTGCAAGTGTGGGAGCTGCTTCCTGGGCGGAGAGGGAGCGGGTCCCCAGGAGCAGGGATGCTTTCTGTCGTCAACAAGAGGAGGACAGAAACAGGAGTGTGCCAACTTACAGTCGGCAGGAACTGAAGGACGTCACCAGATGCAATCAGCTAATGGGTGACGCCGGGGCCACAGTTCAGCTCACAAGCTCGGGGCCCGGGGCACAACGGAGTCTGTGTCTGAAATGTAAATCAGTCATGAAGACCCATGGCCGATGGCAGAGAAAGCCGGCCATGGCCCAGGGCCCCCCTCATGGTGCCCGGCCGCAGGGCACACCGGTGGGCTCTCTCAGGCCCCCAGGCAGGGATCCCAGGAAGCGCCCGGCTCCACGCCACTCTGCCTGGGAGTGACAGAGAAGGACCACTGCTCCCTCCCTCCCCCAGGGGCCCCTCCTGGGCGCCCCCACCTGCCCCAGGCACACCCCCCTGGCTGTGAGGACCAGAGACGTGCAGGAAGCCCATTACACCCGACCCAAAGGGCAGTGGGCACATCCTGCAACGCTCGTGGCCCAGCCCCTGCAGGGAGACCCCGTGCCCTCCAGGCCTGGGGGCCCCTCCCACCCCAGCGCACCCAGGCAAACGCCAAGGTCCTGGCTTGCCTGGGGTTCACACTGACGCCCCCGCAGAGCTCGGTCAGCCCGTGGGGGGCCCCTGTGAGGCCAGCTGTGGCTCTGGGCCCGAAGGGGCTGGACGGGAGGGGCTTCGGTCTGGGGGTCGGGACGGGCGAGGGGCTGACGAGCAAGGGCGCCGCCCAGGGACCCGTTCGGGAAAGGCCAGCACACCTGCATGTTCCTGGGGGAGAGTCTCCCCTGCAGGGGGCCGACCCCCCAGGGGTTCGCCAGGGTGTTCACGTGCTGGGGGCCTGGTGGTCTGCCAGCCGCAGGCACATTGCAGTGCCCGCCCGCCATGGTGACACACCGCGGTGCCTGCTGCCGTGGGCGGGCGCTGAGGTAGGGAGACGGGACCGGGTCCTGGCGGGTGTGGGGGCAGGCAGCCACGCAGGGACTCCAAGGCCGGCTCCTCGCTCACGTGGGTGGCCAAGAGTCTGCGTGGGCGCAGACTGCAGAGCGGAGCCAGGCCCCAGGATGCACCCCCAGGGTGAGCGTGTGCAGAGGAAGCTGGTGGCTGTGGACCGCAGCTCCGGGGCCCCTGGGGGGGCACGGGGCGCAGGCCTGGAGGCTGCATGGTGAGCGAGCCCCCGAGGGCTTGCCTGGGCTATAGAGGAGGCAGCGGAGGGCTCCAGGCCCTGCAGCCGGGGCTCAGGGGCCTTTAGGAGCCCAGTTCCTCCCGGGTCGGGGGTCGGGTGGCGGGGAGGGGGGGCTGTCGCCGCACAAGCTCACACTCCCAGAGACGCCTTCTGGCAGCATTGTTCTCGCCAGCACAAGGCTGGAGACAGGACAGGTTGGAGCCCTGGGAGGCAGGGCGGGGCTGCTGTACCAGGGACAGGCCGAGCCTACCCCTGGGGTGAACACCGGGGACCCTGAGGGTCCTTGGGGAAGGGAGCAGGCGGCTGGCTGGACCTGCTCCTTGCTTTGGATGGGGGGACACATGTGCAGACAGCGGTCAAACTCGGAAGCGAACACTTGAGATCGAGGGTTTAGTGTAGACTTATTAACCTCAATTCTGTGTATTTATTACCGTATATTTGTCTATTTATTCCGCATATTGTTTTTTTAATTTTTTAATGTTTATTTTTGAGAGAAAGAGAGACCGAGCATGAGTGGAGGGAGAAACAGAATCCGAAGCAGCTCCAGGCTCTGAGCTGTCAGCAGAGAGCCCGATGCGGGGTCTGAACCCACGAACCATGAGATCATGACCTGAGCTGAAGCCGGACGCTGAGCCGACTGAGCCCCCCAGGGGCCCCGATTCCGTGTGTCATGTCCCGTGAAGTAAATGTCGTCTCTTGTAAGGGATTCATGAGCCTGTCTTCGCCACCAGGTGTCACTCGGAACCCAGACCCCCGCCTGCCCGCACAGGTGAATGCGGGCGTCCGCGGTGAGGAAGGCACACGCTGCTGCTCTGCGGGGCCCTGTGGGCACCATGCGGGCACCATGCGGGCATCCGCGAGGCCACCGCCAGCACGGAGGGAGAGTGCCGAGCATTTCCACAGGCGTCCGGCGCGGCGTTCTGCTCTGGCGCGGGCACACCGGGGCCCGCTGTGAGCGCGCCAAGCCCCTCTCTCTGCTGAACTGGAAATGACTGCCCGGGGCAGGAGAAGGTTCCATTCGTGTGAACAAAGGGCGCTGATGATGTTGTAAAATCCACCACCACGATCTGCACCAGCCCGGAGGGTCGGTGCGTTCTCCAGGGTCCCAGGCCCCTGCTCGCACCTGTGCCCACGTCACCTCCCTCCAGGCTCCGTCGAGGCCAGGTCCTGCTGGACGCCTCCTCCTGGGACGGGGCTCTGCCCGCATGCCTCCCAGTCCCCAGCTGCCCACGCGTAGCCCCCGACCTGAGGCTCCCTCCACGCCCATGAAATGCCAGCGTGAAAGTCACAACAACTTCCGGTGTTAGACCTTTCCCTCCCGGAGCGAGTCACCGAGTGAAACCCACGGACACGAACGGAGGTGGTGAATGGGTTTGTGTTAGTTCAGCCGAACGGCCCCTCCCGAGTGTCGGCAAGTCCTCAGGAGAGAGCGCCGCGGAGCAGGACCTCAGGGGTGTTAAGGGCTTTGGCGAGACACAGTAAGTCATCATTTAGTTAACCGACCATAGGTTACAGCGCTCTGAAGTGGTCAGTCATATTCGACACATGAACGTCTTTGTCTCAGAAGTTTGATGTGACCAATCATAGGTCCGACGCAGGGGCAGAGCAGGTACACAGAAGCGAGAACTTTGCGGTTAAAGGGTGGAATCTAGCAACAGTATCTTAGGATCTAGCAACAGTATCTTAGGATCTAGCGACAGTATCTTAGGATCTAGCGACAGTATCTTAGGATCTAGCGACAGTTAGACCTTTAAGTTAACCTTTAAGTTATAATTTACGGGTTACATCTTAGGACTCCCAGGGCCCAGTTTCCCACCCCTTGATTGTTCAAGCCGAAAAAGGTTGGAGAGTGAAACAATGGTTCGTATTTTTTCATTAGGGTCAGCCTGACCCGAGGAGGGTCTTACGCTGGCAGCGACCACTCCGCGGGGCAGGACCCGACCTGGCCTAACCCCAGAGCCGTGTCCCAGAGCTGACCTCCAGCTGCAAGCCCTTGGGGCGCCGGTCTGGCGTCAGAGAGCCCTCTGGGCTCGGGGTCCCCGCATGCGTGTGAGCCCCTCCACCTCCTTCCTGAAACATCCGGCTGGGTGTTCTGCACCCAGCCACGCCGACAGAGTGGGCTGATCCTGGTGCAGCTCCGGGACGGACGGGAGGTTTGTGGGCCCAGCTGCCCACTCCGAAGCCACTGAGGCTGGCGATCAGTTCAGGTGGGCAGTGTCTGGGTGTCAGCGTAAGGGCGGAGGGCGGAGGGGCCAGGATGCCTCGGGGCTTAGTCTGGGGTGTGGGGTGCTCAGGCCTGGGGAGAGCCCCGCAGACCCGAAGTTGGCAGGCAGAAGGCACTGGGGCTGGGAGGCTGACCCCACGCCGAGAACATGGGGCTCCTGTTTGTGCTGACTGGGAACTGGGTGAGGGCAGAGGCCCGCCCTGCTCGACCCCCGTCCCTCGCCAGGCTGGTGCCCAGTCACGGCAGGCGGAGCAGACAGGCGAGTTACAGAGGACACAAGACCATGATGACGAGAGTCCAGCGCCCGTCACCGCGGGTCCTAACTCCTGGGGGACACAAAGTTTTGCAACCCTATACTGGAGGGGTTTCGCTAGAGCACTGTCCCAAATCCAGCAGACACCACGGAGGCCGCGGGGGAGGTCTGGCTGGAGGACACGGCCGCCGAGGCCCGCGTCCCACGGAAGGCCCGTCTCTGGTACGGGGGTCAGGGTGCGGGCTGCTCGGGGCCAAGAGATGGTGCTGGCACTGGTGGCCTGGACCCCCTCCGCATTTCCTTCCTGCTGTCCTAGAAGGAGGGTGGGAAGCCCCCCCCACCAAGGGACAGGCCGCTGTCACCCCTGCTGGGAAGGGCCCCTTAAGAGGCAGCAGAGACTCCCTGAGGAGCCGTCCCCAGGCCGAGCTCGGAGCAGGGGCCCTGCCAGCCCGGAGAGACCGAGGCGCGTGGCCAAGGGAGGCGGGGGGGGGGGGGGTGCACCATCCATACAGGTACCAGCTGCAGAGGAAGAAACAAAAACCATTTAAATGGCAGCGAAAATAATGAAAGGAGACGGTAACTCCGTTCCCTGGGCTGAGAAAGAGCCTGTTGTTGTCACAGACGGAACGTGTGCCGTGCGGCTTCGGGCCCGAGCTCAGCACAGCTGCCTCTGGGAGCGGGTTCGGGCCCAGGAGGTCCGGACACATCCTGTGTGTGTCCAGAAAACAGGGACAGGGACACAGTGCCGTCTGGAGGCGGGAGTCGGCCCGGCGGGCCCTGTCCCTGTGCGCATGCTGCCGTGACTCTGCGGGGTCCACAGACCGACTGGCCTTCCCCTCCTGCAGGGTCCCCTCCGCAGGGGGCGGTCATCGGAATTTGGCCACATAGGGTCACTGGGAAGGCCTGTCCCTCAGCGCTGCTGCCCCCGGGGGGGCCAGTCACGGGCTCTTGCACTGTTGCTCTTTCTGTGTGCAACTCTGCAGAATCAACATCAGTGGCCTGGGAGTTCGACAGATTCTGCAGTTCTAGAAAACACACTGCCCAGGGCCCCACTGGATGGGACCCCCTGAGGTCAAGAAACAGAAGGCCCAAGTCAAAGCAGCTGAACACGAACTTGTTAATAAATACTGACTCACATAACTTTTCAACCAGAGACAGGGTGGGCTTCAGGTGAGGTGTGATCCAGTCACATCTCCACAAATACCCGGGTAGGCAGCCCCTACCTGTCAGCCCTATCCTCAGGGCGGCTTCCCTCCTGATGTCAAAGTAGCTGCTAGTTCCTGCCTCTCTCCACGAGAGAGCAGGCACAGAGGGAGGGCACAGGCCACTACTATCCCAGACTCCTTTTTTTTCTTTAGTTTTTTCTATGTTTATTTGGTTTTTTTGAAAGCAAGAGAGACAGAGCATGAGCAGGGGAGGGGCAGAAAGAGGGAGACGCAGAATCCAAGGCAGGCTCAGAGCCTGACTCAGGGCTCGAATTCACAGAGTGTGAGATCATGACCTGAGCCAAAGTCAGACGCCTAACCAACTGAGCCACCAGGCGGCCCTATCCCAGACTTTGATACAGGCCAGGAGCCTGTCCCATGTCCAGGTGGCCACCCCTCCTGCACCGGGCCAGGGAGAGGGGTGCACTGACTCAGCTAATCACAGCCCCCCGCTCACTGCACACAGTGAGCATCCCCAACATGGGCTGCTGGGGGGTGGGGCACCCAGCCGGTATTGGGGCAGCTACCAAAGGAGGGGGGAGGTGGTTGGGACGGCAAACCCAACGGCACGCAGTGCAGCCCCTCCCCCATGAGATGGGGGAGGGGGATTTCCCTCCTCCTTCAAGTTCGTCCAGGCCTTTGCTGCCCCTTACTACTTTACACGGTAGAAAGTAAGGCATCCTCTCCGTGTCAGGGTCCAGGGAGCCCTGGGACGGTGGTCCAGATGCTGGGAGGAGACGCTGGGCCCCGGAGAGAAGACTGCTCGTCCCGGGTCAGGGGCAACGGTCACAGAACAGACTCCCCGTGGGGCCTCGGAGCACCGTGGGTCCAGGCACGGCCCTGCACACGCCGCATTCTCTTCTGGAACGGGGAGGAAGGGGTGCGTCCAGGCCGCTGCACATCTGCTCGCAGAAATGGGGCGGCCGCAACCCTCCAGTCAGCGCGCCCCAGAGCCGGGAGTCCTGGTTTCGGGGCAGAGTCTGGGGACGGCGACGCGGATGGAATACGGGGTCTGGTCTCCGCAGAGGCTGAAAGGCCTCCCGAGGACGTCTGCCAGCTCTGGCCTTGGCAGCCACGGGAGCCAGAGAGACCCATGTGACTAATGAAAGACGTGATGAAGGACCAGAGTCTCTGGAAATTTCCATCCCAGTGCTGGAGACCGAATCTGGTCCCCCAGTCAGGACCGTGACGCGGGCGGCCAGCTCCCTGCCGGGGCCACCGGCGAAGGGAGAGTCACCCTTGGCTCAGTGCCAGTCTGTAAACATGAGCTTGTTCAAAGGCAAGGTTCAGCAGGCCTGTTTGTCCCGCCGGACCCGGGGGGCGCTGCGCAGGGACCACGCGGGATTCGGTCGGGCCTGAGACACAGTTCCCTCGGCATCCGCCGCCCTGGTGACACTGTGTCCGCAGATGGGGGCGTCGTCAACGCACAGTCAGCGTTTTGTGACCCGAAAGAGCCCCGACGCAGCCCTGAGGTCAGTGCGGGAGGCAGGCCGTGGCTCCGGGCTCCCCACCCCAGCCCCCACGGAGCACGACGACTCACAGATTTTCCCAGAGGCCCACAGTCCTGGTTCCTTGGTTTCTCGGAGGCTTCCCTGCAGCGTCACTGGGAACGCAAATGAACGGCACGTATTTGAGGGGGACAGTTCGATGTGCGCACTTAGGGGATCAAGTCACCCAAAGTTTCTTCCTGCCCCTGCGGTCTCCGGGGACGCTTGCCCTGCTTGGTCACTGGCGATTAATTTGCATTAACCAGAGCTGTACACACATGGGCCTTCAGCATGCCCGCTCGTCAGCCTGGCTTCAGAACTCGGGCCCCGGTCACTCTGCGGCTCCCCAGGGTGTTGTGGGGACAG
The DNA here is from genome assembly GCF_006229205.1 of Suricata suricatta. Classification (NCBI taxonomy): domain Eukaryota; kingdom Metazoa; phylum Chordata; class Mammalia; order Carnivora; family Herpestidae; genus Suricata; species Suricata suricatta. The sequence goes on from NC_043704.1 coordinate 1,023,915, forward strand.
TGGTCCCCCCGCAGGTGGCGTGCGTCCCCCCACCCCCACAGACACACCACAGCTGCAGGCTCACCTGTTGACGGGCACTGGGTTAGTGCCAGTTTTCAGGGATTATAAATAAAGCTGCTGTGAATGCAAACTTTGATTTCTCTTGGGTGAACTCGTCAGAGTGCAATCGCTGGGTCACGTGATATGGCCAGTGTGCAGAGTCCCGTCCCCACGGCCGCTGGACTTGCTGCCCCCACACAAGCACCTGGTGCTCAGTCCTTTTAATGGGAGCCAGCTGGGGGGGGGGCTGTCCCACTGGCTTCAATGTGCGTCTCCCTAGCGAGAAATGGGCGTATTTGCCATAGGAAGAAACAACTTTGTTTATATACCAGTTTTAGATTTGTAAAGAAACTGTACATCTAATACAAAGACTTTCCACACGGCTGGGAACTAGCTCGCCCCCCGGGCAACGTACTGTCCTGCAGCTGGGTTCCCCACCTCCGCTCACCTGCAGACTGCTCACGCCTCCCTAGGGAGGGCGGCAGCTCGCCCCCCACGGGGAGGATCCGGCACACGTTTGTGACACAGTTACACTGTCTGCCACCCTCAACCCTCTGAACTGTTTCCTAATCGGCAGGCAGCCACATTTCTGGCCGTGCGTGCCTGCTGGCACCGAGTGCTTCCATTTGTCCATGTCTGAAAAGTCTGTCCTACCTCCAGCGCTGCCAGCCCGTTTCTTGGATGTAGACTTGCAGGTTGAGTAACCGTTCCCTCCCCGAGGCTGGTTTTACGACCTTTCGTCTTTATCACTTGTTCTGAGCGGCGGCCGGTGAGCTGCTGAGCTGGGGACTTGTCGGCAGGCTTGCTCTGTGGGTTTATGTTCAAATATTGGTCCCCTCTGTCTCGGCAGACTTTTCCATTGCGCCCTGGCCTCTGTTCGTTTTTAAAGTCTGTGTTTCGTTTTGCATGGCTTCCGGCACCGTGTCTTCAAGTCCACTGACTTTCTTCTGCAGCGTCCGATCTGCTGTTAATCCCATCCGGTGCGTTTTCAACTCAGGCATCCAAGTTTCCGGGGTTTGTGTTTTCCATGTCTGCCTTCGTGAAGCTCACTGTCTCTCTGTCTTCTGACTGTAAAAATGCACGTTTTACATGCTTGTGGACCAAACCGGTCTCCTTGTCATTTCTGGATCTTCTTCTACCAACTGATTCTTAGCCTCCTTTTTAGTCATATTTTTCTGCTCTTTCGCAGGCCTGGTAATTTTCAACTGGATGCTAGAATTATGGTTTTACAGCCTTGCATAATAGATATTTTTCCATTCTTATAAACATTCTTGAGCTTTGTTCTGGAATGCAGTTAAGTTCCTTGGAAACTGTTTTTCTCAAGGCTTGCTTTCAACATTCAAAGCAAGGCCAATGCCTAGGGCATGTTTTCTCCCCTGCTGAGACGAAAGCCCTCTGTGAGCTCCCCTCAGGGCCCCTGGTCGCAGGCCTCCCCTGGCTGGAGAGAGCAAGCTGATTCCAGCCCTGCCTGAGCTGGGGGGGCGGGTTGCTCCCTCTTCTCCTTTCACAGTTCCCTCCCTGGCCTTGGGCATTTCAGCCCCACACCAGGCCAGGAGCCTCTGAAGATTTCGAATCCCCTGCCGCGCCGGCTCTCAGTGGGACCCTGTCCTGTGATCCCAGCCGCCTTCCCTCTCAGAGTCGGAGCCTTTCCCAGCACGGGAAACCAGCCGCTCTGCCTGGACCCCCTTCCCTGGGCTGCAGGGGGAACTCGGCTCTGCCACCTCAGGGAACCTGTCCCGTCCGTGCTGGGGTCCAGTGTCAGCAACTGTCGCCTCATAGATGTGTCTAGCTTTCGTTGCTCCGTGTGTGGGATGAAGTCTGGGCTCTGCGACCCACCTCAGCTGGGGCTGGAACTCCCCGGGGCCATCGTGCATCTCAAATAGTTATCGGGCCTCCCTCTAAGATTCGTGTGTGGGACACGCGTGCTGGGCAGGAGGGGCGGGGTTGCGCCCGTGTGCTGAGGGCTGTGTCAAACAGCTTCTGGTTCCGGCCGAGCTCTCGGAGAATCTGTCCTAGAATCAGGAAGAAAGGCCCACGGGTGAGCGCACGTTTCTTGGAGTTCCGTCTTCCTCTGCGGCACAGGCCTCCCTGTGCCGGGCTTAGGGCAGCGTCCTGACCTTCAGCGACGTCCACTGAGCCGAGCGTGGGGACAAGCGGCGTGCCACTCACCAGCGGTGATCCCGATTAAGAGGACCCTGCAGAATCAACATTCTAGGGTGCTGGGAAAGGACACGTGTCACGCTGGTCTAACCCACACACGTGCTTTCCTGCAAATGGATGGCCAGGAATCAAAACACAGCACCTGCACTTCTGTTTCATACTTCATTATTTTCAGCACACTTACCAGGTTGTCTGTTCCTTGTTTGGCCTCAGCCATGATCATCAGAGGCCATTTGCCTAAAGCTGTGTATTATTTAGACCTCATGCTCCCGCATCTAACCCACGAGACCCTCGCACGCTCACGGTCTGCAGTTACGGGCGGGGCTGGCACCCACACCACTGGTTCTTGCCGTCGGAAGTGGACTGGGCTCCTCTGCGTGTTCTTTCCTCTCTACGGGATCTTACGCCACGAGTGGACGAGAAATGGACACACTTCCGGGTACAGGGAAGACCCCACCAGCGACCGGAAGTCCCGTGGGCCTGTGTGCAAGCACCGCCGTCCCCACCGGCGCGCCACAGTGAGGTGTGGGCTGTCACCACCCCCAGCAAGGAAGCAGGGTCTCAGAGGAGTCACACAGGTGGCCCAAAATGACAGTAGCAACTCACGATGACATGATGCCACTCGGTTCCAGAGCCCACGTGCCTGTTCTCTCCTGGGTCCACCAGAGGGGAGGCCTGAGGTCCTCCTCCCGCAGCTCAGGAACCTCGACCCTCGCCTCCTGCTCGGAGCCCCTCTCGCCTCCGTCTGTTCCTTCCCCGTTCCCACCTCGGCTCCTCCCGGCCGCGGGCAGCCATCCTAACCACGTGCCTGTCAAGACCGGGTACTAATTTGTGCGCTCTCTGTCCAGGTTTCATGGGGCGGTGGGGTCGGCACCGCGGCCTGTCCCTTACGTTGGGTTTCCAAGGTCCATCCGCACTGCTCTGCTGATTACCGCTGGGATGCCCAGCTGACTACCCACCACACCTGCCACCTCCTCCTCCAGGTGTGGCCACTGTCCTGTGGGCACGTCCTGGCGTGTGGCCCGTGTGGCCCCGGGCTTCATCTGACCTCTGCAGGATGGCACCCGAGGGTCCCCGCGGCCCACACAGTGCCGCTCCTGGCATGGGCCGGTTTCCCACGTTGGCCAGTCGTCCGGGTATTTGGAGCTGTGTCACCTGCCCCGTGAATCCCTGGGTGCCCCTCGCGGGTGTGCTCACACACGCACCGTCTGTCGGGACAGGAGGGCAGGTGTCCCACAGCGCCGCGCCCGAGGGCTGTTTGCCCCTCATCATCACAGAGCTGGGTGTTGTGGTTAAAATCAACTTCTGCATGACAGCCACCCCCCCACCGCGCTGGGGCCACTGTGACAGCAAGCTCATGTCCGGGATGGACCTTAAAAATATTCATGCGTGCCAGTGAGATGGAAATATTCAAGATGATTAGTTCTTCGCTGCTGCTGGTTAAAAAAGAAACGAGGTTCTTTGTGTGCGGATCTGGAACAAGAGATGTTCAGGTAAAGAAACGAAGGTACGAAGGTACGCAGAGAGTCTTGTCTGCGGGCCCACAGGCTGGAATGAAGGAGAACATCAGAGTGTGTGTGGGGACGCTGCCTGGGGGTGGGGCCAGGAGGGGGCCAGGGGTGGGGCCAGAAGGGGGGCCTGGGGGGGGGGGCCAGGAGGGGGCCTGGGGGTGGGGCCAGGAGGGGGCTTGGGGGTGGGGGCCTGGGGGTGAGGACAGGAGGGGGCCTGGGGGTGGGGGACAAGAGCGGGTGGGCCTGGGCAGAGGAGGGACTGGTGGGGAGACTTAACCGACACAACCTCTTGTATTTGCTCACAGTTAAATTATGCAAATATATTACCCATTGGATAAAAGAAAGACCTAAACAACCTGAAATAAGTTAAAATTTAAAAATATTTTTGCCAATTAGATTGTGACAACATGGCTCGTGAAACATGGATTGTGACAATCATTGTGATTCTAACATGACTACTTTTTGTTCTCATTTTGAGCAGATGTCACATGTATCTCTTGCCCATTTCTTTTTGTTTTCTCTCCTTGAGAGAAACAGAGAGAGAGAGAGAGAGAGAGAGAGCGAGCACGCGAGGGGGGGG